>NC_137272.1:31155209-31485209 GCF_053477335.1 Acartia tonsa
AACCAGGTCCAATTCATACAACCTCTACTCTACATATATGTAACATATATTTTATTAACATTATTGCAGTTTAAAAATCCGCAAAATTTTGCAATTTTTGTGTGTAATTGTGTGTGTGTTTGTTTGTGTGTGTATGTGTGTGTTTGTGTGTGTTTGGTGAAGTGCATATGTTGCAAATTCAAGATTGTTGGAACAGGGTGTCAAAACTTTTCTGGGAAATTGTTTTTTTTAAGCAAAGCTTTTCTACATCTAAGATGTCTTTGTCTGAACGTTTTAAAAAATATACATTACCTCTCCAATAGACTTTAAACCTATTTTATAAAAGCATAGGAATATCATGTTTAGCACAACTAATTTATTTCATTACTAAGGCTGTCCGCATAGCAAAGTGGCACAAAATAGCCTAAATCCATCCCTAGATATAGAATTTAAAAAAACATAGCCTAAACTATCTGGTTTTATATAAAGCTTCCCTAAAATGGACAATCCTAAAAAGATAGGACAAGAAATACGTCGGTTTTATGCTATTTTGATTGGAAAGAATCATCCTATTGAAAAAGTGTGACAACCCTTAAATGTTAAAAGTTGCATGGTGAATGAAACAACTTAACCACGCAACATTTTCCGCGGGTTACATAAAAATTCAAACTTCTATAGGACAGTACTATTACAGTCAAATCTAACTACAAAATAAAATGTGAAGCTTTAGCATTATCGTTGTAGGAATCATTGTTTAAAAATGCCGATAAATCATTAGGTGGCAAAAAATGTTTAATCAACTGCAAACTATGTTATTATAAAGTCATCGATACAAAAAATATTTCATAAATTTTTTTTGTTTATGTAATAAGTTTATCTATCTATCCATGTTAATACTTATTAATCTACCTATGTATTTATCAAGCTATTTCAGTTAGGGAGTTGAATCCATTTTTATAGAAGCAGAAATATAATCTATGATTATGGTTTGGACCCTCTAAAACTGTAATCTACCCTTCCAATTTCCCCTCTCTTGGTGAAGATATCTTCAACGCCGATACGATTTTTGAAATGTAAGATTCTACTTTCCCTTCTCTTGGTGAAGATATCTTCAACGCCGATACGATTTTTGAAATGTAAGATTCCACTTTCCCCTCCTTTGGTGAAGATATCTTCAACGCCGATACGATTTTTAAAATTTAAGATTCTACTTTTGCCTCTCTTGGTGAAGATATCTTCAACAAGAGAGACAAAAGTGGAATCTTATATTTCAAAAATCGTATCGGCGTTGAAGATATCTTCACCAAGAGAGGGGAAATTGGAAGGGTAGATTACAGTTTTAGAGGGTCCAAACCATAATCATAGATTATAGTTCTGCTTCTATAAAAATGGATTCAACTCCCTAACTGTATTTATCTCAATATTTATCAATCAATTTTTTTGTCTTGTATATGTATTAATTAAAAATATGTTTTTTTAGTCAGTGATTAAAGAAATATTTTAATATATCCATCTGTTCATCTGTTAATTATCTATCAATTTTTCAAAATCTTGATTTCTATATATCTATTTATCTACCTATCTATCTATTTATCTGTAAGCAGTCAATACTCTAAAGTCTCTTCGAAGTATCTCTCTCAAAAGATTGTCAGATGGATGGATAGATTTTGTTTAGATTTAAATATTTAGATAATTTGTTAAACTTTTACTAAAAACCAGGGATCCTAGGGGATAAGACAATAGATATAAATTATACACCCCCAATTACGGTAAAAATTCATTCTGTTAATTACAATTATTGATTGAAAAGTTTGGGCATTTAAAGTGTACACAACCAAATCATGTTTTATGCAACGAATAAAAATCGTGTTTATAAAACTTTGGGTAAAATCATAATTTATAATCCCATGATCCTTTTATCCCTGACTTTAAACATAATAATTTAAAGAATTTTAATTATAACCTTATTTTTTTCACAGAAAATATTAAAAAATACCAAAATAATATCTTTTAAATTATTATTATCATTAGCTGGGCGTTAGAAAGATATTTCAAAATAAGTTTGACTTAATTAAAAAACTGTATACTTTTAAGTATAAAAAAATAACCTTCCTTTCGTGTAGAGTCATACAAAATCTACAGAACAGCTGAAACTATAACAAAAACTTTTTTTGGAGACCACTATTTTAGGGGTCCTAGGGGCCTAAAACATATTACGTGAAAGCATGAAAAAATGTAAATGGAGTATAACAAATTATTATACATAACCAATGATATAAAACAAAATAATCCCTTCTATAGATTCAAATTTTGGACCAATTAATTTCGAACCATCTAATTAAAATTCAATTTAAGTACCCAAAGTTTTTAGAGCCAACAAATAAGATAAAGATATGTAAAACGTTGGCTAGCGGTGTAATTTACAGTCTAATGTCCTCTCCCTCCCTGAATACCGACACGGACATACTAACTGTAAATGTAGAAAAGCTTTAAAACAATAGATAGAAAGATAATTGGTTAAAAGAGTTAAAATTGTGTTTTAAAGTTACCCGCATTTTTTAACAAATTAAATTAACATTTTTTAGAGCGAAGCTACTCTATAATTCACGTTATGTCTGTCCGTAACGCTGCAGAGTATGTGTTTTTTCTCTCTCTATCTCTCTCTCTCTCTCTCTCTCTCTCTCTCTCTCTCTCTACCTCTACCTCTCTCTCTACCTCTACCTCTTTCTCTCTCTACCTCAATGTTTTGTTTTATATTTATGAGGTGTAAATGGCAATTAGGATGGCTCTTTCTTTGGTTGTTTACTACCATAATATAACAGTATAATCACAGCTTGGGATAGTCTCTTAGTTTATTGTCATTCTACTGGAATAGTCTTGAAATATAATTTGGTTCCTATAGTTCTTTACTACCCTAGTATGACAGTATAATTACAGCTTGGGCTTTCCTCATACTCTACTGTCATACTACTATAATAAAGTAATTAGCAATTAATATCTACATTTTTTACACTTCCTTGTCTGGCAAAAACTAAGATAAATATAGATAGATGGTTGTATATTTTGCTGTTAAACTAACGGCTGCACTCCAGCATCTATGAGGACTGTATTCGAAGTAGTAAGGTAAGTAGGAAAATAGCCTTAATCCAAACTTAGAATAGCCTAAAACCATCAAGGGAAATATAAAAAAGCTTCCATGAAATGAAGAACTCAAACGGTCCCGTAGTTGTCAAAACCGTAAGCTAGAGACAAAAAAAACCCCATTACTCAATGTATTAGAATAAGGTTTTTTATTTGTCCATTAAGACCTCGCCAACCGTTGAACTGATCGAGTTCACACAATTCCCGGGATGGTTATAGGCTATTATTCTGCTTATACTTTTTTCACCTTGGAATTCAGAGCTAGGGAGCTCCCACCTGTAGAATAATAATATGATATTGATAAATAGATATGGGGAATATATCAGGAATCTAAGGGGATAAGACAATGGCCGATAAATTGATGTACATCCACAATGATGATACACAAAATTACCTCTTCTGTATATGACAATTAGTGGTTAAGGCGTTTGAACACTCAACTTAATGAACCAACTAATCAAAATTCAATAAAAGTCCCCAAAGTTGATAAGCTAACGACAAGAAAACGTTGATATAAAACTTTGGGTACTATAGTATAATAAACAGCCGGTTGTCCCCGCCCTCCCTGAGAATAAATACCAAATTGTATAAAAATATATTAGTTAGCATTGGTCCAATAGCTTTATAGCTATTTGATGGAAGGATGAAAGAGGGTTGAGTTCACTACCCCCGATGAGATAGATCCCCCAAGATTAAAAAAACACAGAATAAGAACCTCCTGGACCAAAGCCCCTTGAATACAGGGGCGAAGTCAATAGGTAAGATAAAAATTAAATATTGACAGATAAAGATGTCTACATAATTCTTTAAATCTAATTATTGCGTGTTGATGCTTTTTATGTAATATAAGCGGAGTAACTTTAAAATTTACTTTTTCTGTCATCTTAGTCCTCTAAAATTAAATTTTTTTTACTCGATTACTTTTAATTGCATTTTAGTTGGCTGATACCAATTTAGTAGTGTCAAAATTTTTAAATAATAATTTTAATCTACAGAAGGGCTAATTTTTTTTATTATCATTAGGGATGTTCATCAATTTATCCCTAGAGATCCCTTTATTTTGTCTTAATCTATACATTGTTTTTTTTTCATTAATAATTATTCTATATTTTAATATTGTTTTAGCTTAATATATCTATTGCTGCACTACTTTTGGCATTCTAAGTTTTTACCTAAATATTTGAAAAAGCTATACTGCCAATGGACATGTAAGTGCCCTTGTTTTGAAATATCAATTTTAATCTTTAAAACTCCAATTTGCTTCTCAAATTTTTTCCTCCCACTCTAAAAGAATTTATAATAATAGGGATAGAAGTATGGACGATAAATTAATCTTGCACTCAATGTATTGGTAAGAACGCCATACACATGACGAGAAAGTATTAAAGATAAAAAGTATCTGTTTTTCTTTTTAAAAAATAGGCATATCAATAGTTAGCTGGATATAATTTATAATGCATGTTCAGTAAAATCTCTTAAATGAATTGGACAAAGGGCAGTTTTTAGGCTATTTAGAATTTTAGAAGGGTACCCATAAATATATTTGGTAATCTTTTTATCCAATAAAAAAAAGACTGGTTTTATATTTACGTAATGTGCCTTATTTAATGATAAAAAAAGCAATCTTCTTTATTTAATAAACCACAAAAAAGCAAAAAATTGAAAAGAAAATAATTTTGAAAAGAGGTTTTGTTAGTCCTTAAAAAGCCCCCCCCCCCCCCCCCCCCACCCTAACTAAAGAGGTGGTTTTGTATTTGACTTTAAATATATAATTATTTGTATATAAATTTAATCTAACACCCCTTTTACCTTTAAAAAAATATATAAAAGGGCAAGGATTTCTTCGTGGCTGTCTGATATAGGGTTGGTAAATAACATAGAAAAAAGTATCCAACCCCCTTAAAACTAGTTGCCGAGCCATTTGTCCAATAGTATGTAGAAAGTAGATAGAATTTTCATGTTTGTCCTTTTAGATCTCACTAACTGCTTAAACAATTGAGTTCTTCATAATAAGAAAGCTTTATATAGGTCCTGGGATATTTAATTTAGATTAAAAATGTATGATTTTAGACTATTTTTCTACCATCCCCCCCCCCAAACCCTTTTCGAACACAGAGCCCCTAGAGGCTATAGGCGCAACCGCTGGTTTACTAATAAAGTGCATCCAGATAATATATGGCTTTTAATGCTAATAATTGACATACGTAAAAAGTTGATTAATATGCTGACTTTGAAATAAACCGATTATTAGCCAATTATAGATAACAATAATTTAGAGTTCTTAAGTAACTTACTGTAAGAACACGTGACCGTGGCCCAACACGTAGCGCAAACGCTCGTTGTCGGGAAGGTGATAGGTTCGAATCTCGGTCGGTCACCGCGTCAAAATTAAAGACGTTAAAAATAGATCCTACTGCTGCTATGTTAGATGTGCGACATAAATAGTTCGAGTGGGGGTAAAGCCTTGGTTACCCGAGTCGATTGAGCGTGCTACACTGCAGTTCAAAGGTAACGTGGAGATGACTTGTGCCTGTCTTCATCAACAAACTGGTGGGTATGGGAACCCAACCTTTTGCATTAAGGGGATTTCGAGTTAGATTCTATACACATTTAGATTAATATCTACTGCTTCTATGTCTTGAAAGATTAAAAAGGCGAAATGTATTTCTCTATACATAAACACATTCAGACAAAAGTTTGTGCATTCAAAGGGTTGGTTCAGTGCTAGGTTGCCTAAAAAACAACTGCCAATAACAAACTTTGGAACCAAGGAGGGAGGGGAAATTGAAATTTAGATGATACTGGTATTCAAAGTTCTATAAACCAGTTCTCTCATCCTTTGGCTTGAAAGTCCTAATTGTGTGATAAAAACTAGCTGTGTCAAAAATTTTCCACCAAGTATTTAATCTACAGAAGTTGTAATTATCTTCCTAATTTTAAATATGGATGTTATCTTATCCCTTTAGATCCCTGTATGGATTGTTATATATATCATTCAGCTGATATCAGTGTTTCATTATTTCTAATTATATTTATCTGATGTTTAAGAATGATTAATATACTGGTAATAAAAATGCATATTATTTATTACATTGCACAGTGGGGTAAATGAAATAAAAATCAGAGAGAGAGAGAGAGGGGCCAATTATTTTTTAAACTACTCCCCAAAGTTTTATAATAACGTTTTCTTATTCGTTGAACTAACAACTTTGGGGACTTAAGCGAATTTTGATTGGTTGATTCATTTTGTTGAGTGTTCAAACGTTTCAACCATTAATTTTAATCTACAGAAGAGGTATTTTGTATATCATCATTGGGGATGTATATTAATTTATTGGCTATTGTCTTATCCCTTTAGATCTTGAATTTGCAGGAATTTTTAAAAGGCAAATCTAAAGTTTTTGAGGCTAAGGAATCGTTTTTAACTACTAAAATTGTAAGAACAAAATTAATAATATTTTACAGTGTCGAGTAAAAATGTGAAAGATATCCCAAATTGGGAGGATTTATTACTCCAAAAGGCATTTTGAGGGAAATTTCTAAACTATGATGATGTAATAACAAAAAAATGCACTTAAACACTTTTTTAATCAAAAATAATAATGCAATGAATAATTCATTTATTAATACACTAATCTATCTATCTATTAATCATCAAATATATCTATCTAAAATATACATTTGTAGTTCTATCATATCTATCTTTCTACTCATATATACAGAATCTATCTATCTGTACATTAGGATATATTTATCAAATCCTCTCTTATTAAACATTTATTTATATAAATACACATTTTTTAAAGGGATAATTAGCTAATTAAGAAGTTTATCTATTGTTTATCTATTAAGGACATGTTTAACATTTTTACCCTTACCCCTTATTGCAGAATTAACCACTTAAGATAAAATAGATCATTAGAGAGATAGATATAGCTATAGATAGATAGATATCTCGCATGACAACATCCAAAGTAGCGATGCTCCAAATAGGAAAGAAAAACTACCAAAGTGAGTTATAGAGCAGATTTTAGTGATCACAGAAAAAATTAGCAGTCCAACTTGAACAACAGCCGATGTATCACAATTCCCCGATAGCGTTACGGGCTGACGGACTGGCAGACAGATAGACAAAGTAATTTACAGAGTAACTTGGCTACTTTTAAGATAAAATTTATATCCCTTTTAACCCATTAGAAACGCTCACTACGCCCTTTTTTCATTCGATTGGGAATAAATTTCTTTAGATTTGGTTATGAACTTATGATATATATAGATAAATAAATAGATTGTTTGAGATATATATTTAATATTTAAATAGATGGTCTGTTAGATAAATCGAAAGATATGTAAATAGATAGAAAAATAAGATGAATACATGATGGATCAATAAATAAGCAATACTTTTATTATTGTTATAAATGTAATATATGCAAATAAAATAGATAGATAGGTAGATAGATAGACAGGTAGATTGATAGATAGATAGATGAATGACCAAGCCACAGCTAATTTGCATCTTGTAATATATGCCAATAAAATAGATATATAGAAAGATAGATAAATATATAGATAGCAGTATGACTAAGCCACAGCTAATTTGCATCTTGTAATTATGCCAATAAAATAGATAGATAGAAAGATAGATAAATATATAGATAGCAGTATGACCAAGCCACAGCTAATTTGCATCTTATAATATATACCAATAAAATAGATAGAAAGATAGATATATAGATAAATAGAAAGATAGCAGTATGACCAAGTTACAGCTAATTTGTAATATATGCTAATAAAATAGATAGAACAAGGATGTCAACATCCATAAAAGCGAAGCACTGAAACGGTAGGATAAACGGACATTAACACTTGTATAGTGTTAGAACTTAATTATCATAATATAAATTTATAAGAGTCAAAGCAAAATTGTAAGTAAATTTGTTGTAAAACTGCTTGATACAGGATAATTTTTATGGACATACTTACATTTTTAGGGCTTGATTATAGAGTTGCTTCGCTTATTACATTATACTTTGTTGTCCCAGGAATCAATATACCAAAAATCAGATCAATCCGATGATTTGATCACATAAAAATTTGTTGTTAAAAAAGTAAAAAAATCAACATGTTTAAAATGGACGTACGGACATTTTGGTAATGATTATAGAGTTGCTACGCTTTCTAAATCGTACTTAGCTACTAAAGGAATCACCATGCAAAATTTGAAATCGATAGAACAATTCTAACATGCCTAAATTAACGGAAAAAGCTATCCGTTACGGACGTACGGACGGACGGACGGACGTACGGACGGACGGACGTACGGACGGACCGACCCTAATTATAGAAAAGCTTCGCTTTTAAAAATAGATATATAGATAGATAAATATATAAATAGATAGATAGATGTATGACCAAGCCACAGCTAATTTGCATCTTGTAATATATGCCAATAAAATTGTTTATTAACCATTTACAAACCAGGGAGGGAGGGGATATTGGGCTGTTTAATACACTCCCCAAAACTTTATAATATTACTAGCGGCTACGCCCCTAGAGGCCTCTAGGGGCACTTGAGGAGGGGGGAGTCGAATTTGATAACTCAATTTCTTATTTTAGATTTTAAAAAATATTTAGGGGGGGCAAGTTTTTTTTGGGGGGGTTGCCTGCCCCCCCCCCCCACCCCCATTATTTTTAATTTTAGTTAAAAAACATAAAAAAAATTGTTTTTTTTTGGGGGGGTATTTTTCATTTTTTGGGGGGTTGGGGGTGTCCCACCCCCCAAGAAAATAGTTATAAACCTTCCCGGGACTTATGAGAAGCTACCCTGTTAAGGAGAACCCGATCGGTTCAGCGGTTAGCGAGATCCTTCGGTACAGACACACAGACACACAGACAGACACACAGACAGACACACAGACAGACAAACATCCTGTTACTTTAGTATAAGGATTTCTTATTTGTTGGATGGACAACTTTGGAAACTTTTATTCAATTTTGATTGGTTGATTCATTAAGTTGAGTGTCCAAAGGCTTCAACCACTGATTTTAATCTACAAAAGGTGTAATTTTGTGTATCATCATTGGGGATTTACATCAATTTATCGGTCATTATCTTATCCCTATAGATCCCTGTTTACAAACACTCCTTCTTTTCATGGATAAAGAGATGAATACTTTTCTAGTATGGCTTCGACACCGATGATGATCCGCTGGATTAGAACCGGTTTTTAGCCATTTTCAAAAATCAAGTACAGCTTCGTGTTGCAGAAATTTTCTACGATTTTAAGATAAAAATCATAAAATTAATACCAGTTTTGTTAGCCCGGTCCTTATCTTGTAATTCTTAATTCTATTATCCAGGGAAAAATGTCTATAATACGATGCAAAAAAGTTATTATTTATCCCCTTTCCTTTTTTGTTATTTCTCTTTAAAAATTATTCATCTTTTATGACCTTTCTAATCTGTATTATAAAAATTATGACCAAATTCAAAAGAGCTCTGAAATCAAAACACATAACATACTGACATATTGTAGAAGATATTAGCCTTTAAATTAGACTTATTATATTATCCGAAGAAGTAAACAACTCCACATTACAATGATTACAATCGTTGTATGACCAGTTTATGAACAATTATCTCCAAAAAGTTCAAACTTACCTAAAATTAAAAAAAGACATTAAAAACATTGTAATTAATAATACAAAAATCTAACTATCATTTATCTATCTATCTATCTATCTCCTAAGAATGTTGTCAGGATAGAAGATTGTAAAAATGCATTTCCCGATTTCCGTTTGGATGTTTAGCAGCAATAATCATCTATAGAAGATAGATAAATAGATAGATAGATAATAGTTTCATGGATAACCCCCTTTAAATCCTAATTCTACCTTAGTGTTGTGATGTATAGTCCCTTTCTTCCTGATTTGAGAGCAATGTATGTATTTTGTATATTAGCTTTGAGTTCTTGTGTCAACCGTTTCGGAGCAAGACATTGCTCTGCAACTCGGCACGAACATAAAAGTGAATACTTGCTATTATATTTAATATTAAATTGTATGTTTAACTTGTCTTGAATTAATACACTTTATTAGAATATTTAGCTGTTTGTTCTTGCTATTACTACACGTCATTTTGGCGCAGTAGTGTAGTACGAATCTACGGCTCAGATTTTCTTTTAATTGTATTATTTCTTTTCTTTTTAGTTTGTTCAGGTATTTTTTTTTGTATTGAAACAATGGGCTTGACCATTGATGAGTGGAGGAAGTTGTCTCAGGATGAGAAGGACATGTATTTGATTAATGAGGTTCATGCTCTTGGGACTAGAATTGATAATGTGGCGGCGGAGCTGGGTGGGCGTATGGCGCCGCTGGAGAAGAAAATTCAGGAGTTGACGGATAATGTTGATACTAATAGTGCTGCGGTTACTGGACTGGCTACTCGGATGGACGATTTGGAAGATCGTCTTAATAAGGTGGTGGTGCCTAGTGTTGATAATGATATCAAAACCGAGAATGTGACAGTTGTGGATGAGTTTATGACTGGTCAGCAGCGAATTCTGGAAAAGATTGCCCAGCAGAATAGTTTGAATGACCAGCAGAATGGTTTGAATAACCAGCAGAATGGTTTGAATAACCAGCAGAATGGTTTGAATAACTCTATGCCGTGGCAGAGGACGGCTGGAGGATCTGGAGGATCTGGAGAATCAGAGGAGAAGCCTAAATTGTTTGCTAGTGGTTCTCGAACTATTTTTGGTGGAATGCAAGATAATGAAGATAAGATCATAAAACTTTGGGAGTTGTCTAGGGTTGATGCTGTGGATAATATCTACAATGGAGTTCTCATGTGGTGGCCGGCCCTTTCTGAGGTTAAAGCGGAGGATTTTAATACGCTCAATTTTTTTGAAGCTGGACTGAGTGAATCGCAGGTTAGTTGGTGTAAATCTCTTGTTTATGTACCAGATAGATCTTTGTATGTTTCGCAGGGGGAGGAGAATGTTCATAGGTACAATGAAACGTGTGCTAAGCTTGATGATCAGTTCAGAAAAAATGCGCCTGAATTTTTGGTAGACGATGATGTGATTTTCTTTGATGATTATTTGGAGAGGTTTTGGATGACTACTAGACGGTACCATATGACTAATCATCAAGTGTGTAAGGAAATTCTGTTTGATAAGTGTGTGGGTGTGAGAACCGCTTGTGGTTATACGCTAAAACCTGCTGATATGGAGAATAGACGATTAACATTAAAGGGGTACTTGTGTAAGATGCGAGAGACATTTTTACCACCCGACATGAAAAATGTGTGTAAAGATGCGTATTTGTGTGTTAAGCAACATGAGAATGATAAGATTGATGCATTTTTTGATAAGATATTATCATTCTGGAAACGTGCGTATCCGAAACCAACTGATGATATGTTTATGGATTTCTATTCTCAAGTGTGTAATGTGATCTTATCTCCACTTTTGGCTAATCAGATGCGTCAATTTTCGTTGGATTTGGAGCGTGACGGACAAGTGCGAATTATAACGAAGTTTCGGACAGAGTTAATAGTTAAAGCACAACTGATTGTTAAAGGGCTACAATTTAACCAAATTTCAGGGTCAATGGCTAGAGGATGTACAACAAACCAGATGGCTTTGGCTAAAACGATGGTTGGTGGCGTTGGTTCCAAGTCAAATCCTGTAACTATTGATCAGGTTAGTGATGAAGATAATTTGTCATACGAAATAAATCAATGTGAAATTGATTTAGCTGATGAATTTGGCGGACCAGCTGAACTTATTCCTTTAATTGGCGCAATTCAAGGTGGTTTTATTTGTTATTATTGCAATAGAAAAGGTCACATGATGAGGGATTGTTTTGATATTAGAGATAAAAAGTTGCCTAATCCTAAAGGAAAATACTTTTTGCGGTGGGGAAACAAGCCTTTCGTTCCTTATAAGACGGGGCAAGAGTTTTAAAAAGAATGAAAATAGTATTGATAAAAAGAAATTGGTTGGTGAAATTGAAGGAGAGGTGAAAGAAGAGGAAGATACGAAGGAAGTGGCGTATGTTGATGGTTTAGGGGCACGCGATTATGAAGATGATCTTGTAGCGGAAGTCGAGGCATGGAATAATGCTATTATAGATGACATTTTATGGTATTAATGTTTTGTATGTATTATGATCATTAAAACCTTATTCCATTTTCTACTTGTTATGCGGCATTGTTTTGATTTATGCGCATTGTAAATAAACAACAACAAAACAAAATTAATGATAAAGAGTGAACGAAGCAACTCTAATATTGTGATAATTTATTTTGATGGGTTATTTTGAATTATGAAAAGATAACATATTGTTTATAACCGTATATGAAATTATGAGATTATGTTATAATAGAAATCAAAATAATTAATTTAGTTTTTGATTATGTTTTGTTGAAATTAGAAAAATTCATTTTTGTTTCAGACTGTTGTGGAGTCTAACAGAGATAAGAATAATAAAAAAGTGAAAATGGAAAAACGAATTAGGAATACAATTTTGTAAAATTGCTATTGAAAGAATATTAATTTGAATTTAAAATTGAATTAAATTTGATAAAAATGTGAAATTAGATATTTGAAAAGTATTAAATTTTGATGAAATGTGGAAAATTGTTTTAAAAGTTGAGTCAGTTATTGTGGTTTTAAGTATTTAATTTTAAAACAATTATATTGCGATTTAGTAATGTTGATTCAGCAAAATTTTTTATGAAGCTTAGAATTTCATGAAGCAAAATTGTTATAATGCATTAGATATAATTGTGGACTAGTCTCTCTCTATGAAGGAAGGGAGGGGTTGTCTCTCGGAGTTGGTATGCGCAAATATGGTGGAGCTGTCTCTCTTGTTTGAGGAGAAAGGGGGAGTGAACATATTTGCAAAGAAGTTTGCACTATCTCTCAGAGCTGGTATGCGCAAAATGGGGTGGTGAAGAGAGGTAGCTGCAATGATTATCAGGCGTGGGGCGTTCCATGCGCAGAAAGTTGAGCTGCGCACAGAAGCTGAGCTGCGCAAGAAGGTGCTCTCAGGTATGGAAATATATAGTTAGTTGAGTTTCAACTTTCAAAACTTTCATACATCAAAGTAGTGTGCAGGAGATCAGTTATTAACCTGATAATAATAGTTTTATTAGGTAATATTTTATTGAATTACAAAAGAATTGAATTTATGGTATTTAGAAAGATTAATTTAGTTGCTTGGTGATTGATAATATTTGATTCATGTTATATTTCTTAATACAATTTCTTTTATTAAATGTGTTGCAAGTTTATTTGTTCAATGAAAACATTTAAATATGGCATCTAAAATAATTGTATTTTATTTTAGATTGGTCGAGAAGAGTATTTGTGGTGGTTGAGAGATACTGTTATCATTATTTATTTGATGGTGAGTTGTTAAGATTTTGTTTTATGCTGTTAATATTTGATTACTATATATATATTGCTGTTCGAAAAATCAGTCTTGTAAACAATTAGTTATATATATTAATACTGATATTAATTCTTATTTAAAGTGATTTATCTATTAATTGGCATCTAAAATGTTTGTGATATTTTAGATTGGCCGGAGAGAAGTTTTGTTGATTGTGGATTAAGAGATATTTTGGACGTTTCTGTTGGTGGAGGAAATTTTGTCGGTGAGTGATTTGTTTTATTCCGTTATTCTGTTATTTGTTGTAAACAGATAGATAGTTATTTGATAGAAAATTGGATAGTTACAACCTCATAACTGCTGGTGTTGGTTAGATAGCTGTTTTATAAGTTTCATGAAGATTCTGAGATGGCGGCTGGAGCGGCTGAAGTCTACGTTCCAACGAAGATTGGTGGCATGGAAATCCTGACCTTAATTGACAGCGGAAATGCAAGAGGCTGCCTGATATCTCAAGTGTTGGCTAGAAAGCTTGATTGTAAAATTGAAGAGACGGATTCGAAAGCAACAGGCGTGCAGGGTTCCAGCATCAAGATTGATGGTGTTGTTCGGAATGTTGAATTTCAGATTGGAGGCCACAGTTTTCAAGAAGATTGCTTTGTGATTTCTGGCATGACTGTACCTATGAATCTAGGCAGTCATTGGCTGAACAAAAATCACGTGAAGACGATATTTGCCAAAGATAGCAACAGGATTGAGATGCATGGAATCAGTGTGAATTTGGTAGCTAAACGAAAAATTGTAGTGAAGAATTTGGTTCATACGGTTCTGGAGAAACTGGAAGAGGCAAGAACTAAGAAACCTGAGATTAATGTAGCTGAGTTACAAGACCAAAAATGGATTTGTTCATTGAAAAATCGAATAGATATTCCAGCATTAAGTACAGTGGTGGTAGAAGTTTCAACTAAGGGAAATATGTCTGAAGGACAGTTGTGTTATATAGCTCCTAGACAAGGTTACTGTAGCCGGAATAACTTGTTGATAAATGAAGGAATTACGGAGGTGGGAAAAAACGGTAAAATTATGACTAAAATTACGAACTTTGAAACTGTTAAGAAATCTGTTCCTGCTGGTACTTTGGTTGGAAATTTGTTTTTAGCAGAGAAGATAGCGATGTTGCAAGAGAATAGAGTTAAAGAAGATGTGTCAACAACATTAAAGAAGATTCGTTTTATTAAAGATAAATTGAAGTTGGATAAAGTTCCGTTTTTAAAAGATAATGTCTCTTTGAAAGGTAGAATAGTTGGTTTGTTTTTAAAGAATTTTAAGGCGTTATCGATTGACCCTACGGATATTGGATCTTGTACTTTGGAGGAGTATGACATTCAGTTAGTTCCTGGAGCTCAACCTTTCAAAAATAGAATGATTAGACTTAATCCTCATCATGCAGAGAAACTAAAAGAACAGATTGATTTATGGTTGGAAACAGATGTGATAGAAGAATGTAATTCACCGTTTAATTCTGGAATCTTTGCTGTTAAGAAGAAAGTGGGAAATACTAACGAGGTGAAAGTCAGGTTTGTCCTGGACTACCGCTCGTTAAATGAGATAACTGAGAAGATATGTTACCCTTTGCCTAACATTGGTGAGCTATTTGACAAACTTGGAGGAAAGAAGATTTTTACGTCTATTGACCTTACTTCGGCGTATAATTCAATGCACTTGAAGGAATCTGTCAGGAAATATACAGCATTTTGTTCTAATGGACGGCAGTATTGCTTCAAGAGGCTACCGTTCGGATTAACCAATGCTCCAAGTGCGTTTGTAAAATTGATGGATAGAGTAATGGATTTGAGTCCTGAATTAAGAGCATTTTGTCTAGTTTATTTGGACGATGTTCTTGTGTATAGTATGAATGTGGAGGAACATCTGGAGCATCTGAATACACTACTACGAACATTCTGTGAAGCAGGCCTCAAGATTAATCTTGGAAAATGTACATTGTTTGCAGAGGAAGTGAAATTTCTGGGCCATATTATAAATGCAGAAGGCATATTCATGGACAAAGCATATATTGAAAAAATTAAGAATTGGCCAGTACCTGAAACAGGTAAAGATATTCAAAGATTTCCTGGTTTCATAAATTATTATGGTTCATATTTCAAGACTTTTTCTGATATTACGGCACCATTGAACAAATTCAGAAACAGTAGTAAAATAGAATGGGATGAAAAAAGTATGGAAGCTTTTACAAAGACTAGAGAATTGTTCTGTGAAGAAATAAGTAAATCATTTCCAGATTGGAGGATGGAGGCTGAACCATTTGTGTTGGATACAGATTGGTCATCTACAGCTATGTCTGCAGTGTTAAGTCAAAAACAAAATGGTCAAGAGAAAATGATATCGTGTTGGTCACGTGTTTGTTCAACTCATGAAGCCAATTATGCAGCGCATAAAGGAGAATTATGTGCATTAGTAAATGCTGTTGAAAGATTTGAATGTTATTTGAGACACAAGAAATTTATCGTGAGAACTGATTCAGCTGCACTGAAACATCTATCTACTTGGAGACAGAACGGATATTTTGTTGGCCTCACCATAAGGTGGATAAATTTTTTATCCACCTTCAGTTATGAGGTTGTACATAGGCAGGGCAAGATGCATACTAATGTTGATATATTGTCACGTACTACATTAGAGGATAGTAAAGATAGGATATCTAGATTATCGACGGACGAACAAGGAGAGTTAATATTGGATACTGTATATCAATTAGAAGATCCTTAATTATGTCTTATTGCAGGAATTGGAGCAGAGACGGCCAGTCAAATAGCGTCCAGATTGAAGGCGAGAGAATTCAGTCGTAGTCTGGAGAAGGATCCTGTTCTAGTTGAGGTGAGGAAATTTATTGTAAATAATGTCAAACCCACGTCCAGAGAATTGTCTCAAATGCCTTATCGTGGTAAACAAATATTAAGGTTTTTCGAACATTTGAGTTTTAAAGATGGTTTAATTATTTTGACTTCACCTATGCAGCTCCAGAAGGAATTTCAATTTATAGAACGGGTAGTGGTACCTATTGGAATGTACAATAAAGTTTTTTTGTTAGCTCATGCAGATGTTACAGCGGGACATAGGGGTTATCTGGAGACTTTGAGCAGGATTAACCGTCACTTCATTTTTCCCTATGTGTCTAAGTATGTAGCGGCGGCAGTTGCAAATTGTGTTATTTGTTTGAATAGACGTAAAAAACCAAAACATAATCATAATATAGAATTTTCTCCTTTGGCTGGGGAGGCTATGGCAGAGTTGGCCATAGATGCTATAGGTCCTTTGAATGAGTGTGAATATAATGGAGTCATTTGTAAGCATATTTTAATAGTAGTTGACAGTTGTACTAGATATGTGTGGTTGTTTGCTATTGAAGATGTTAAAGCTGAAACAATTATTGAATGTTTGAAGTTTAATTTATTTTCTGTTTGGGGATTGTGCGAGAGAATCATGACTGACAATGCACAAAGTTTCAAATCGAAAGTTTTTAGGGAAGTTTGTTTAAGGTTGGGAATTGAACAAATGTTTATCCCTCCCAGATCAGCTAATTCGAATTTTAGTGAAAGATACAACCAATCGGTGTATTCGTTTCTTAAGACTGATTTACGTTTTCAAGATGGAGATTGGGCTCATAAACTTAAAGCTACACAATTTTGTATGAACACTTCTTTTAATCGGAGGTTAGGATGTTCCCCGTTTTTCAAGATGTTTCTACGAAACCCTAAACTTCCGCTTGACGCATTTGATCCTTTAACACGCACGAAAATTAAACATATGAATTTTTCAGAGTTATTGGAGTGTCTTGATAGAAATTGGAGGACTGGACAAGAGAGGACTGAGAAGTATTTACAGGTAGAAAATACAGAAAGGATAGGTAGGCCGATAGCTATAAATTCCTATTGTTATATTTATTATGACGTCACAACGATTGGTGTAGCTCGTAAACTCTGTTCGTTATGGGTTGGTCCGTGTCTAGTGACAAAAGTAATTTCTGACAGTTTGTTTGAGGTTCAACCCCTAGAAAAGTGTAGATTGAAAGAAAAAGGGGTAAGAATTGTGCCAAGGGATAAAATATATGTTATTGAGAGTACTCTAGACTTGACTCCAGATGAAAAGATTGACTTAGTGATTACAGATGAGTTTTTCTCTGTGGACAATAACTTGAAAATAAATTATGACTTTCCCAATACTTTAAGAAATTTATCTTGTTCAGGCGTTTCTGAAGAGGAGAATAGTTGTGGCGCTAGTCCAGAGGTGGTTGGAAGGCGGAAGGATGGACAGGTAACACCAGATTTTTTGGAGAAATCTTTTTTGGGTGTTGGGTTGTCACAGCAAAGGTCAAATATATCTCAGGATAATGAAAATTTAGATGATCTAGTTGAGGATCTTAGTGATACTTTGGAGAGTACTCATATTTCTGACAGTGTAGATACGAATGATACGACTGACAAAACTAAGTTAGACTCTACATATTCTACTATTAGTAAAGATAGTGTTTTTCATGGAGATTATGCGTCTGATAATAGTTTAATTGACAACAGTTTGGGTGTAGAGGATGTTAACATGGAATCTGCTAGAGAATTAGAGTCTCGAATGAGTATTTTAGAGGACACTTTTCCAAAACTCCAGAGTAAAATTGTAAACTTGGAGCAAAGAAGGGGAAGTGTTAAACGAGGTAGGGATGTTGAGGAGGATGAATTAGATAGATCGTTAGATAATGCAAAATCGCAAAAAATGTCTGAAACTATTCCTGTGAAAGGTTGTCCTAAAGGTTCTACAAATGAAGTACAATTACAAAAATTGGATGAGGATAGACAGAATAGAGATAAAGATAGATTAGAACGTTATTCTGTAGCAGATGTAGTAACTCAGAACCTCGCAAAATTGATTAAAAAATAATATTTGTAATAATTTGTATAATATTTGTAGGAGAAGAGATTACCATGATAACCGTCGGGAGCGTGACGACAAGCGAGGAGGCGGCGGTGGTGACAAACATGACCAGAATAGACGAGATGGAGATCGTGGTATGCGAAAGAGGTCACCTGACGCCTGTAGTTCAAAAAGTGGACGTTCTGGACCAATACCTGTGAAGAAATCCAAGGATGATAGAGGAGTCAGGTATTTGGATATTTTGTTATTTGTTGTTGTGATGCAAACCTATTGTTGTATTATTGTTGGTGGTATGTATACGTCACAGGATCCACGGTTAGCGGCTTATGATTGTTCTCAAATAAGTGATGTTGAACTTAGATCAGCTGCCTGTTTGCATGATAGGATGGAACCGGTCAGATCTGTGGAATTACTGGGGTTAGCAGAAACCGATTTTATACTGTCGGAGGCTATTAGTTGTGAGGTTAGGCTAAAATTGGAGCGCTGGTTTTGCGGCACTGCGAGTCATGTGCACGTATTAGACGTGCCACATGAAAAACAGGTAGAGTTGAGTATGGATGAATGTAGAAGGGTTTTCCATTCTGGCAAGTATCAGCATGATGGTATTAGTTTCAAAGTGAACATAGATTTGCCAACTGTTCACAGCTTTACGGTTAATGGAACATTGTCACCTTTCTGGGATGTTGGTGGTGAAAATATCCAATGCAAGACACTGGGAGTATATGCGCATAACATGTGGTTCAACTTAGGTTTTGCTATTGGGACTTTGCATATTTTAGTAAAGAATACTCCAGTTTTGATCAAGGGAAATGTTGTTATGGATTATGATAAAAAGACGATTGTGGCGAACTTTGAAGAAAATCATTTGTGGGCAACATCAACTTCACCTTATTTTCCGTATGTAGTACGAAAACCGGCCAGTAATTTTAAGGTAGTTTTTCAAGATACATTCAATTTAACTACGTGGAATGATCAACTTTTTGTTTCTAACTCGGAAAGGAATATTTTAGTTAAAGTTATGGGAACAGAGAAACTTACTTTGCAGCATCTGGATTTTAATATTTTTGTAACAGAATTGGAGGGTATCAAGTTTTTGGAGGAACCGAAGGCAGCTGTTAGAAGTTATTTTGGGGATTTGTTAAAACAGGAGGCCAGGTTTGATTTGAATGCTATGTTTTTAGCTAGTAGAGAAAGGAATGAGAGAATGATGGAATTTTTTAGTATTTCTAGATGTGCTCAAACAGAAGTTAGATCAAATGTACAGTTGCATCATGGGTTCAGAATTATATACCTAGGAGAGATTGCTAAGTATGAAAAATGTACAGCGGTTGAAATTCCAGTAAAGTTAGGTGTGGATTATGGATGTGCAGTAGGACATTTGTTGGTGGAATATAAAGGTGAGATAGTTGGGATACAAGAATATAGTAGAATGATTGTTACAGAAGAGGACATAAAATTGTTGAATTGTTCGCAAAGTCCGGTATTTTTGAAGTTGACAGCTAATTTGTTCATTGGGAATCAGGGGCAGGGACTCGAAATTCTTCACATTGCCAATGAGAAATCTGAACATGTGGGACAAAAGATTTTTCTGAGTGATGAAAAGGTGTTTATTGCTGATTTTAATAAGACTATTAGATATCAGGGCTTAGAGGATTTTGAGGATTTTAATGGACAAGCTTCTAAGTTGGATTTTGTTGATCATAAGTTGTCATTTTTCGAACAGGTTACAGGTTCTTGGTTTGGGTTAGAACATTTGTTTAAAGATATACTACCATTGTTTGCTAAGTTTGTATTGATTGTTTTAATGTTGTTGTTGGGTATAATTCCCATGTTGGTAGTTTTGTATTGTTGTTGCTCATGGTGTTATAAAAAAAGATTTACTGAGGAAGAATTTAATGCTAGATTTTAGATTCTTATGCTGAAATTTAATTATATTGTATTTTTGCAGGTTGGTTACGGCGGCAACAATGAATCAAAAGTTATTGAGCAACGAAGAAAATGGTCGCCACAAACAATCTGCGAATGAAGGAAATCAAGTCAAACCTGGTCTACCGGTGTCTGCGTTGGTCAGCAACTCTGCATCCCGGCTGGTGTTGGTAATGTCGCGCGTCGAGCTGCCGACGTTGAGTGTGGGCAGATCGACGAGGAATGTGTTTTTGAGCAGTGAGGACATGCCACTTGCAGATTTAGCTCGTCTTATTGATAATGAACCAAGGTTTAAATTGAACTTAATAAACATGCTTTCGTTGCAGTTAGAGATGGGGAGATGCATCAACTCAATAGACTGGGCTGTGGACAGGATCCCTATCTTTACCAGCCAGAACTCAAGACACTTAAACCTGATGGCGGCTGGGGAGCATTCTAAAGCTATAAACAGAAAGTTGTCATGGAATGAGACAACTAGTTTGAATAAATTGAGTGCAACTATATTTCTCTCTGAGCTTGTTTGCAAAATGTTACCAAGTTTGGTGTTGCTTGCCAAGATTGAATACCTGGATGGAGATGAGAGAAAAAGCTGCCAAACGTTGGGAGAATTGTTACCCATAATCAAACATATGGGGGAACTAGATGATTGGCATCAACTTTCAAAAATTGACGTCATACCTGCAGATGGTCGAATGAGTCTTCAGACGGTGCTGAGAACGGTGGGTAATAGCATTGATGCGCGGTTGAAAACGCAGGTTGTGTCAGCTATCCGGCTCCTGGCACATTGGAAAGACGTTGTGAATAAAGTCTCCTTTATTCTGAAACAGATGCCATCCACAACTTTGTTCGAGTTACAAAAAGATTGGCTTGAAGGAAAGTCTGAACAGGATTTGAGTGCTAAAGTGTTTATTGACTCTATTCAGGTGAATGAATACATGAACTTATCGGTTTTCATTCCCCGCATCGTTAACGTGAATTCGGTGAGTTTAATCACCAGTGGAGAGATGCCAGCTGAGATACGTTATGTTAGATTGGATGGACAAAGAGACATAATTGAAAATCTTGTGAGTGCTACATATACAGGTAGTTTGGTGAACGATAAAGTAGACGCCAGAGTTTTGACCTGGGAAATGCAGATGCGCTGCAAACGTCTCCGTCCGACTCTAGCCAAGCAGATATTGTTATGTGATCCAGATACTACTTTAGAGAATGTAGTAAAGGAACTTAGATTGGAGTTGGATGGAAAAGTTCATACAAGTTTGTTGACAACCAACCTTGAGTGGAAGTTTAATCCTGAACACAAAGTAAATGAGTGGTTTGAGGGTGATTTCAAGTTGGTTACTCGGTTTGGGGGTCCTGTTTGTGTTCAGCAGGATCAACCTTTGAATCCGAACATTCCTGTTTGTCTGGACCTTGAATTGTCAGGTCAGCAATGGCGTGTTGATGAACAAGCGATGGAGGAAATGAGGATGGAGCACACGCCTGGAATACTGATGATGCTTGATAAATTTGGGGAGGAGGTTAGTCGTAAGCATCAAAAGATTTTGGATAATCAGGAGGAGGTTGATAACGTTGCAACCTCGATTTCAGTTGCGGTTAATACCGGATTTGAAAGATGTTTACATATGCTTGGTGATACTGAGGCAAGGATGCCTCAAGACGGCTTGTGTGATGAGACCGCAAAACTTGGAGTGAATGATGATGAAGCTATCATGCCTATGGACATTGAAGAATCTGGCAAGAAAAGCAGAGCGTCTGGAAAAAGAAAGTAATAATTATAGTTTACTGTGTATTAATTCATATTTATTTTATTTTATGTATTAAATGTATTAAATATTTGTTGAGGCAGTAGTAGTCTCGAAAAGGTTTAAAATTAATGCTTTATATCAATGCTCTATAATGCCATGTTTTAAATCTGATGGTTATATGTTAATCAGTGTTTTTTTATATCATGCATTTATAATAACTATGTTAATCAATGCATTTCAATGTTTGTATGTTAATCAATGCATTATATGTTAATCAATGCATTTTCAATGATTATATGTTAATCAATGTTTTTTTAAAAAAAATATTAAAAAGAAAAAAAAACACATAAAGAAAAAAGGAATATAAAAAAAACACAAAAGAGTTCTAAGGAACCAAAATAAAAAAAAATGATTATGAAGTGTTTAAAGATCTGGAAATAAAATAAAAAAAAATAAAATAAAAAATATGGCAGGTGTCATACCAGATCAATTATTATCTATTTTAATAAGCATTCAATGCTACTTATAATATATATATGATAATTAACATGTAACAAACATATTGTTATATTCAATCTGAAATATTACAGTTTCGAAATCCATGTGCATGTTAAAGCCAGGGAGAAATGTGATGTATAGTCCCTTTCTTCCTGATTTGAGAGCAATGTATGTATTTTGTATATTAGCTTTGAGTTCTTGTGTCAACCGTTTCGGAGCAAGACATTGCTCTGCAACTCGGCACGAACATAAAAGTGAATACTTGCTATTATATTTAATATTAAATTGTATGTTTAACTTGTCTTGAATTAATACACTTTATTAGAATATTTAGCTGTTTGTTCTTGCTATTACTACACGTCAGTGTAATGGATTGCCAAACAAACATACAGACGGACAAATATAATTATAAGTAAATGGTAAATTATTGATATCTATGATACAAAGTAGATTGATGTCTGTCCGTCCGTCTGAAGCTTAAGATTTTCGTAACTACTAAACCGATTGGATTCTACTCTTCAGGGAATATATCTACTGATCCTGTAGTGGTTTTAAGCTATTTCTTGGTGGGTGAGACAGACGGACAAATATAATTATAAGTAAATGGTAAATTATTGGTATCTATGATACAAAGTAGTTTGATGTCTGTCCGTCCGTCTGAAGCTGAAGATCTTGGTAACCACTAAACTGATTGGACTCTACTCTTTAGAGAATATATGTACTGGTCCTGTAGTATTTTTATGCTATTTTCTTAGGGGTTGGGACATCCCCAACCCATCCACTGGCCTCTAGGGGGAAAAGCCACTAGAGGCCAGGGGCGAAGCCGCTAGTAACTTATATATTTAAAATTTTATAAAAGACGAGAAACCAACATTTATGAACAAACAGACAGACCTTCAAACTGACATAAGGACGGATGAACATATGTACAATCGGAATTACAGAGTAGCTTTGCTACTAAAATTAGACGGCTCTATAATTGATAGATAGATGAAAGTCAAGGCATAATTTCCTAGAACCAAAAATGCACAAAAATGAATTGTCTATCTTTCTATCTTTGTAACTATCTATCTAGCTGACAATCTTTTTTCTATCTAAAATTTTGGTGTTTTTCCTCAAACAGCATATCGAGCTCTGAAAATTCCCCGTTTAGTCTTGAAAAATAAACTAAAAATAAGGGAGAGATTATAATTTTATTGCCCTAAGCCTAACTCCTTGGCTTTAAACCATGCAGGGCTATCCAATATAACCTAACCCTTGATTTAAAGTAAAACACAAACATCCATCTTATTTTCAATTTAAAAAAAAGAGAATGGGGTTCTATGCTCAACTTGGCACTTTGAGGGAAACCCCCAAAATTTCTAAGAATTGAAATTGCAGAAAAAAATGCATGTCAACATTTTCCTCAGGCAAGATCTAGATAGAAAGGATAGATAGATAGAAAATTAGATAGAAAGTGACAGTTTGGATAGAAAATGAAAGTAAAAGGTTTTCAGCTTGTTCCTTAAGATCTCTCTAACCCAGGGATCTAAAGGGATAAGACAATGGCTGATAAAATTGATGCACATTCCCAATGATAATACATTAAATCATCCCTTCTGTAGATTATAATTAGTGAAATGTTTGGACACTAAACTTAATGAATCAACCAATCAAAAGTCCCACCAAGTTGTGAAGCCAACGAATAAACTTATAAAACTTTGGGGACTTGTTTAATAAACCGCTCTCTTAAGTACTATATTGATTAATACGATGGTATATCAATGATGACAATATTCTAATAATGAGATTATAACTTAGGCAGAGAGAAGAAGCGACAATGAGCTGTTTATTACACTAGTCACCAAAGTTTTATAATTACGTTTTCTTAAAAACTTTGGGGACTTCTATTAGATGTTTATTGGTTGCTTTATCAAATTGAGTGTCCAAATATTTCAACCACTAATTCTAATCTACAGAAGGAGTAATTTTGTTTATTATCTTTAGGGATGTACATCAATTTATCATCCATTGTCTTCTCCCATTAGATTCCTGAACTGATGTCCCATGCATGAAACTGATAATATGTCAAAATAAAAACGAAAATTTCCCTAAACGCGGGAAAGCAATAATTTAATAGAAACATCCTATAGTTATTAAATACCCTAGTATAACAGTATAATTACGGTAATGTATTCTTTTAGATTATACTGTCACACTAATGCAAAAGATTGGATTCAGAAACCGCCGATTTTAGAATAAAATTTTGCTGTACACATCGCGACATATGGCAAATTTTTTGGTGCTTTCAAGATGAAACAAATATTCAAATAGTACTTTTTTGACAGGTTGTAATAAAGTTGTTCTGTTGATTTAAAACTCATAGAATTACATTAAAATAGGTAACTTCGTACTATTAAGATTGGTTGGTGCAAACTAGCATGTCCAATATTTTCCAACAATAATTTTAAACTACAAAAAGGGGTAACTTTGTTAATCTAAATTGAGAGTGTACTTAATGTCTTATCCCATAAAATCACTTGGTTAGGTAAAGCAATCTTATCAAGAAGGCAAACGTAACAGACAACCATTCCTTTAATTGCACGACCTTTGTCTGCAAGTTCAAACTATTTAAATATTTGTACCGCAGTAATTAAATATATTAGACAATAAAGTATCATTTCTAACGTCTCTAGTACAACAAGGCTCACCTATGCTTTTCAAATATGCTGTATTCCCAGTTTTGTTAAAACATAAATTTTTATAAATTTTACAATGTATAGTTTTAAAACTCTCTCTTTTAACATACTCTGCATTTTATTACTTGATTGATTATGTGATAGATAGATAGATATATAGACAGTATGATGGATAGATAACTGAATAGATAGATAGATTGATACATATAAATAATAAATATTAGATATTATAAATTATATTTTGCATTTTATTACTTGATTTATGTGATAGATAGATAGACAGTATAATGGATAGATAACTAAATAGATAGATACATTGATACTTAAAAATATTAGATCTGATATATAGATCTGTATAATTTTTATTCGCCTTTCTGTAGGCAATTTGCATACTTACATAGCCAAAAAGTCTTGCATCCATCTGAAGCTCGAGCCAAGGCAAATCCCTCGGAATCCTCAGCCAATTTCAAGGATTTTCCTGAAAATCCGATAACTGTGAATTTAATTCCTGTTTAGTTGGCTTTAAAGGAACAAAGTCCCGGACCAACATATCTGATTTGAAATAAATGGAAAATAAGGTAGGCTTTTTTTTCTGTATACCAAATACCTGCAGGAGGCCCTAACCCTCCATGTCCTTTACCTACTGTGAATTAACCCTGCGAGGCCACCCTGTATAGGATCTAACATAACCGGGTAAAAAAAGGGCTGTGGAACAATTAGTGTAAAACACTGGAGAGGGAAGGGGTTAAATAACTATATGTCTCCATCCCAAGAACCTTGTGCCGACTCTCAATTGGGTCTTTAAAAAAATTAACCAATAGTGTCGGTAATATTAACACAGTCAAGTTGCAGAAATCAATTTGCTAGCAGACGAAAAGGGTCCTTGGAAAACGGGGGCAGGTAGTTATCTTTATATACATCAAAACTATGGATCTGTTCTAGATAAAAAAAGAAAATGCAGTTATCGTTCCTGAATCGCTGGAATCCAGAGAGTTATGTGGTGACTGTTTCTTAAAACTTGGAAGGATACTGCACAAATCTTCTCGCACCATCTCACTGGGAATTGTCGACAGTTTTGTACACAATATTTTGGAGTATTTTTATTAGTTATTTTCGGGTATTTTTCTCTTAATTTTGGAATTTTTTCATTTCATATTATATTCTAGAAAACTTTTTTTCGTTTGACCATGACTATCTTGCTAACCACTGAACCAATTAAATTCTTCACTTTAGGTAAGCTTCATATATTGCTTGGGATAATTTATTTTTAAGTCTTGGGATGGCGTTAGTCTATATTTCTACCCCCCCCCCCTCAATTTTGAAAAAAAATAAATCTCCTAATTGCTAGGAGCGCACCCGCCATCTACATATGAAACAAAGTAGATTGATGTCTGTCAGTTCCTCTGTCTGTCTGTCCGCCTGTCCCTTAAGATCTCGGTAACCACTGAAACGATCGGATTTACGAATATACCTACTGGTCCTGTGGTGGTTTTAGGCTATTTTCTTGGGGGGGGGGGGACCCCCCACCCTGGATAGGTAATAGAAGATGTAATTATACAACTTGGGGCATAAAAAGTTATGTATCCTATTATATAAAGAAGTAAGCTTTTCTGTAGCGAAGGATCTCGCTAACCGCTGAACAGTTCTCCTCAGTGAAGCTTCTTATAGGTCCAGGGAAAGTTTTAAAGTATTTTGATGTAGGGTATCTCTTTTTCTTTTTCTTTTGAAACTCAAATTGAAAAGAAGTTCGATTTACCCTCTCACCTTAAGTACCCCTAGAGGCTTCCAGGGGCACAGCCGCTAGTATGTGTATAAAAAGGTATAGTTATTAGGTAGTTATTTTTATCTTAGTGTAACGCTATTAATGGATGTGTGGTATCCGCCGAGGATAAATGGCAGACACCGGAGTTCAATTAGATTACGGCAGTGTGACAGACGTGGACACCTTACTATAGAGAAGCTACGCTTCTCTAGCATTCACTAGATAATGATCAACATCTATTTCAGTTGTCACTTTATTGAAGGTTTAAAGGATACTAAAGCTATATAAAACAAACAATGAATACATGGATAGGAATAAATAATCATAACATAAAAGCATTATAACACATATACAATAGTCAGTTTGGGCAATAATGATCCCCCATCCCTGGAAAGGGTGGGGGAGAATTAAGAATACAGTTAACCATAATAAACATGACAGATTCAATCATTAATTTTAAGCATAGGGAGGGGGTCGTCAGACCCCTTCCCCAGGACTCGGGGGAGGGCCATTGACCCTCCACCGAACCCCAGTTCAGGGGTGCCATAGGCATGGCTCACGGTTGCCGAATACCACAACTCTCCCCTCGGAAGGCTGGGAGAGGGTTTCCCTACCAGACTTCCGACAGTGGTTGAGGCCTTCGGTCCGCTTCTTAGGGCTAAGATATATACAAACGATAATGATTCAATGGAATCCTAGTGGTGAGTGTTTTCTCAGGGTTGATGGGCTCCCAACGTGGGATAGAAGGCAGAGGCTGGCTTTGGTTGGACACGTTGTTCGGCGCCGGCAGGTGTCAGGTTGGCAGGTGGCACCGTTGTTGCTGGAACGGTCAGCAGTGGGGCCTGCTGGTTGTTGTTGGCAGCGGCTGGGGCACTGGCTGCCAGGTTGATCATCTGGGCAGCTGCCTGTCCTCCTGAGGGGCCGCGGGGTCTGCCAGAGGGCGGTCCTGGCCTACCTGGGCGGTCATGCCCGCTATCAGCTGATTGCATAGACACCATTTCCTCGGCTGCTTCCCTGCCGATGGGAATGGCATCCCAGTCTACTGAAAAGTCCCGGGACTTGGCATGGGTGAGCCTGGCTCTAGCCAGAGCTTTCCTATACAAAGCTGGATGGTACAGGAACACTTGTGACATCGCATTCAGGGCTGCTCGGACGCCTCCTTGTGCTGCTGCCAGAGAAATGATGGTTAGGTCCCCCAGCAGTTTGAGGATCAACAACAGCAAGCACAGTATGGCTGCGCCATCTCCCCACTCGTGGATAGCTTGTCTAAATCCAGCCCAGACATCCAGGGCGGCCTCTCCTTCCTCCGCCAGTCGGTCAATGTTGTAGGACACTATCCCATGGTCTCCTGTGGCCGAACAGCTGCCTTGCTGAACGCAGGAGCCATAGGATAGGCCGGTCAGCATGGCGCTCTTGTATGCTGGGAACGCCAGCAGTTGTTGCCAGTCGTTCAACTCAGCCTGCGAATACAAGCCCCCTGAACTGAAGTCATCTAAGGGCTCTGTCAACAATTGCTTAGGCGTATCCAGCGGGGGTGGCCTCTTCTTAGGAGCGGGGGTTAACTCTATCCAGCCTTCCTCCGCGTGCACAGTCAGGGGGTATGTGGAGGAGCAGGGGATCTTGGTGGCGTGCTCACTATATACTCGTGTCACAGCGTCTACAAATCCTGTGGGTTCTACTGGCACTTTGTCCCAACACTCCTTGTGTTCGCGGACAACGTATTTATGGCGTTGGCAGGTCAGCTGCAGCAGGATGTCTCCCCTCAGTACCGAGAACGTGCTCCCCTGGACACGCACCAGGTGGGCCGGGTCTAGTTGCTGGAGCTTCCAGCAGTTGGCCGCTACTTCTTCTGCTGCTGTGCTTTTCATGCGCGTTTCCAGGGTAAACCCAATATAACCTGCATGTATTTGGGCTTGTAGGGGGACGTCAACATCCCTAGCCGACACTCTGGGCAGCGCAGCCGCGGCTGGGTCAGCTGCCACGAACAACGCTGGATGGTTGGTGGCATGGGCCTCGAAGTCGCAGTTCACAATCGAGGTGGGGTTGGTCATGTTGATGAAAAACTGGGCCTGATGGTCAACCAGGTATGCATCCATCACTAGGCTGGGCTGGAGGCTGCGGATCAGCCTCAAGGGGCAATCTCTCCCCAGGTGGTCCCACACGTAGGTTGCTTCCCCAGTGATGCAGGACAGCTCAGAATGGGGACACTCCAGGGTCAGGTGGTCAGATTGGGACTCCACCCGTCCATCCTCTACCACGTAGGTCTCTTCCTTGACCAGCAGCCGTCGTTCCTGGAGCACTAATTCATTGCGGTACAGCTGGCCCTCGAAGTGGACGTCCTCCCCTTCACAACCCACCCCCTCGGGGCTGTTGACGAGGGCGCCCACCATGTCGATGGTGAAGAACAGGGGATGGTTCAGCTGGAACGTCAGTGGCTGGGTCTTGCCTGGCAGCGTGTAGACTCGGTTCCTGGCCAGGTCTCGGCACGCTTCTGGGTCTATCTTGGTTGGCCTCATGAGGGTGGGGACCGAGGTCACCTTGAGGTGACCCCATACCCCACACCTGAATGTCCACTGGGACACGGTGAGCTGGCAACTGTACCCGGTTGTTTCCCTCACCTTGACCTGCTGCAGGACGTGCACTTCATGGCCCAGGGGCACCTCCTGGTGTAGGGGCTCCGTGTTACACATCTTTTCTTTATTGTAGGATGTGACATGGGTGGGGTTGGCACAGTCCCATCCCACCAGGACGTAGCTGGTTGTAGGCCACACGGCTGCCAGCAGGAGGCCCCACAGGACCATCCACCAATGGGAGAGGCTTCCAGGCAACCATCTACCTCGCACACGCGGCTGGGGATCTTCAGCTCTGGTCACGGCTGCTTCTTGTGGCTGGACCAGCTGGGCTGCTCCTGGCTAGATACAAGTTTCCATTGAGCGTTATCTTTGTGCGGCCGGGGTACCCCGATACCCTCCCCAATGACAGACTGGCAAGCGACTGGCGCTTGCCTGGGTGTCGGCTCCCCTAGCCCCAAGTGCTCCCTTCCCTTGTCCAAGGCATGCCCAGTGGCATGGGGCTGAAGTGCATGTGGCACAGGCTCGCCCTTACTCACTTCCCTCCCCTGCCCTAGGAACTCAGGTGCATGTGGCACAGGCAAGTCCTTATTTTCCCAAATTTCAATCTCCCCAGCCTCTGGTGCAGGGGGCACAGGCAAGGCTGGGGTTTTACAATAGCTTGGATACAACACATTTAACAAATTCAACTTATCCTGGTGTTGGGCAGCTGGGTTCCTTCGGCTGGCAGGGGGCTCTGGATGGCATGTAGCTGGGCTCTCCCTGCAGGCTGGTGGCGCTGGCTGACTGGGGGTGACGGGTGTCACCCCTTCCTCTGGGACTGCTGGCTCGTTCCAGGACTCAGGTCTCTCGGTGGCGGCGACGGTTGTCGCCCCAGACATCAGGTTGGAGGCTGGCTCGTTCCAGGATCCAGGTATCTCGGTGGCGGCGACGGTTGTCGCCCCAGACATCAGGTTGGAGGCTGGCTCGTTCCAGGATCCAGGTATCTCGGTGGCGGCGACGGTTGTCGCCCCAGGCACCAGGTGGGAGGCGCTGGATAGCACCCCCCCGTCATCCCAGGTGGCGACGCCGGGTGGCGTCCCATACATCGATGCTGAGGCGCTGGCTAGCGCCTCCTGCCTCTCTCGTTCAGCGGCCGCCAGGGCCTCCCCGTACACCGTCTCAGGGACGCTGGATAGCGCCCCTCCACTCTTGCTGGGTAGGCTCAGTCGGGCAGGTTCCATCATGTTGAGGCTAAAAGGCTGGGGCCTCAGAATCTCTGGCTCGGCGATGTTGTTGGGTTGTATCAGCTCTGGCCCCAGGTGGTTGAGGCTGAAGCCTAGGCCAACCCGGTTGGGTTCAGCCGCGCCGCCCAGTACGTTGATCCTAGCGGGGACAGTCCCAAACTGCGGCATCCCATCGGCTCGGTCCGCAGCTTTGGGGGCGGCTGCTTGCTGTGGTGGTGCTGGGGGCGCGCTCCCTTCCATGTGGGCCACTCTGCTGGGCTTCCCTGGAGGGGCGCCCTTATCGGCGGTGCGCCTGCGGCTGGCTACCTGGGCCCAGTCAGCTCTACAATCGGCCGCCATGTGACCGTCATAGTGGCAACGCTCGCACTTGGCAGAACGGTCACGGCGTGGCTGGGTGCGTCTCTCCTCTAGGCTAACTTCCACAGGCGTTGGGCAGTCTCGAGCTCGGTGGCCTCTCCCCTGGCAGCGGAAGCAGCGACCTGGAACCTTGTCATCTGGAGCGACCTTCCCCATCTGGTGGAGACCCGGAGCCAAGGCGCCAATCTCCATTGGCTCCGAATCATCATACTGGGGCAACTGGATGCTGGCGGATCCAGTCAGCCCGTCAGTAGAGTCTACTAGGCACACACCTTCTTTCAGTTGCTTTGTGATCATGGTGACGGTAAACATGGCCTTACGAGAGTACTCAGGTACACTCGTAATTTCATGTCCCATCATGATGCGTTTTACATTGGCGTTACGAATTCCACGATTTAATTCGTCCACCAACAACTCAAGATCCTCATGGCTGTAGGCGTCCCGATACAGGGCACATTTAGTGGATATGTACGCCTGTATCGGTTCTGTCGAGTGTTGCTTGTAATCCCTAAACGCTTGTTTAAGCGTTTGGGATTCAAAAGCAGGAGGAAATAGCATTTCACACTCGGCCTTGACCTGCTCGTAGGTCAAGGCTTGGCCTGCCTCGCCAAACAGATGGGACGCCATTTCCGCCGCTTGCCCTACCAGTGACAGTAGGAGGGCGTTGCGGCGGTTGAGGGAATCATGAGGTGGCACGCGGTAAGCCGCCCATGACATCTCGAGTCTGCGGATATGTGACGACCAGGATTGCTTGGGCGGCCCTCTATACTCCGGCAGATTGCTCAGCATCAGCTTGCGGTACTCGGCTGGGGCCGGCTGAGGGTCATCCTGGAGCCATCCTGGGGCTTGATCACCTCCTGGGGCTTGCGGCTGGTCCATCGGGTCAACGGTTCAACGGCGGGACACAAAGTTATACAGTACTAAAAATGAATGGTTTGTCACTTGAGGCGTTCTAGCCTAACAGCCAACACTGTTTGTATCACTAGGTTGGTAGTTTAGTTGCAAAGGTATAACTTAGCTGTACTTATCACTAGTTAGGTGCTGAGGTTGTAGGGTAGGCTGGTAGGGGTAGATAGATGTTGAGGGTCTGAACTGCTGTCAGGAACTGATTGGGTTTTCCTTTATCACACTGGAGCTAGAAGGAGAGAAGCTTGTAATTCTTTATTTGCTCAAAATACCCCTGTTAAATGCTATGGAGTAGCTCCGCTCCGGTGTGTGTGTGTGTGTGTGTGCGTGAAATCTCCTAGCCTTGCAACGCGCGTACGCACCGTCAAATCCGCGCACACGGGGAAAACGCGCTCTTATCCCTCAACTCGCTCTCTCATTGGTCCGCTTTGTCCGTTGAATTTATGATATTTTCCGCACTTTGTTGCGCTACCCGTGAATGGCGCTCTGTGTTCCCGGTCGCTAGCCCCACACTACAGACGGACTTAGGCTAGTGTGGGTAGGAAGGGGGAAGCGCGTGAGGGGACGGGGGTAACTCCGTCCGTTCCCCCTGTGAGGGAGGGGTAACTGTGTGCTGGTGTAATAGTGCCTTTTCTTCTTAATCCTAGGCTTATCTATTATATCACCCTGATTGTATTTGCCTTCAATGGAGAGGGGCTCCTCCCTTTCCCTTGGAATAAGGGGTGTATTGTTGTTGTGCTGTAGGCTTGAGGTGATTTGATTGTATATCAGGGTCTTTATTATATTACATCTAGCTTCTATTTTTGTCCTTATCACAATTGCATAACAGATTTGTTTACTAACCCTGTTCTATTTTTAGCTGTTATCACAATACACAATAAATCCAAGCCTGTTCTATTTTTAGCTTTATCACAACACAACAATTTGTTTGCCAAGCTTTGCTCATAAATCTATTGTTTAGCCATCACACCAGGGTGGTAATCCCTGCAATGTGACATAATATCTGTTTTTCTAGATGGGTGGCTGCGTTGTAGCCTCTCAGGATACTTGGAGTTGACGTAGTTTTTCTCTGTTCTGGTGCACTACACTCGTATGTTGGCTCGCAGCTTGCAGCTATGTGGCGTGTTTCAGCCTATCGGCGGCAGGGAATGTCCCGTCCTGCTAGCGCCGCTGATCCAAATCCGGCTGATGGCGGCAGGGAATGTCCCGTCCTGCTAGCGCCACTGGTTCGGATCCTGCTATTTCTTGCAGTAAAGTTGGCCTATTTTCAGCCGTTTACACTTATTTGGCTTGTTTCAGCCGGTCCGCAGGCCTGTTTCAGCCCTTTGGGCGCTCAATTCTCCGCTAGATATCGGCGCTGCTCGCGGTTCTTCGTCAAATTTCGCTGTCTCGCTTCCACAACTGCCGGATGCAGAGTTAAACTTTGCTGTCCAGGGTGGGTAATTCAGGTTGCTTGCGTCAGTTTTGCCAGTTTCACTGCTGGGAGTACCTTAGCCTCAGATGCGCGTCTGCTCTACACTTGTGGTTCGCCGTAATCTCACACAGCTGTCACCAAAAGTTGTGGTATCCGCCGAGGATAAATGGCAGACACCGGAGTTCAATTAGATTACGGCAGTGTGACAGACGTGGACACCTTACTATAGAGAAGCTACGCTTCTCTAGCATTCACTAGATAATGATCAACATCTATTTCAGTTGTCACTTTATTGAAGGTTTAAAGGATACTAAAGCTATATACAACAAACAATGAATACATGGATAGGAATAAATAATCATAACATAAAAGCATTATAACACATATACAATAGTCAGTTTGGGCAACAATGATCCCCCATCCCTGGAAAGGGTGGGGGAGAATTAAGAATACAGTTAACCATAATAAACATGACAGATTCAATCATTAATTTTAAGCATAGGGAGGGGGTCGTCAGACCCCTTCCCCAGGACTCGGGGGAGGGCCATTGACCCTCCACCGAACCCCAGTTCAGGGGTGCCATAGGCATGGCTCACGGTTGCCGAATACCACAGATGTATTAGTCCTTAGTTGTTAATGAATTTTAATAAAAATATGATTATAGTGTTTTTAAATAAACAAATAATATTCACACGACCTTTAGATAGATAGAATGATAATGAGAGAGAGAGAAAGAGGAGGGGAGGGAGGGGGAGATAGCTAGGTAGAGAAAGAGAGAGCCAGAATGGGAAGGAATGACAAAAATTCGTCTAAAAATGCTAATGACAACAAAACGAAGCTCGGGTTTTATAGCTGTTTACTACCCTAGTATCACATTGGAATTAAAACCAAAACTAGTCAATTACGCTACTGTAACATTTTAATTACTTAATCGCTTTAGGAATCGCCCTATTTTAAACATCCATTAAAAGTCACTTAACTAGTTATCAAACTTTTAAAGAACAAAAATATTCAGAAAACAAACAACAAAAGACATGGCAGACAAAAATTTGACACACCAAGGATCTAAAGGGATAAGACAATGGATGATTAATTGATGTTTATCCTTGATGATGATGAGCAACTTTTTTTAGATCAGAATTATTGGTTTAAAAGTTTGGACAATTAAAATTTAAAACAATCACTCAAGATAAAACAGAAGCACCCTATTTTTTAAAGATCTTTTAAAGCTAATGTTATACATGTTTTTTAAACGTTGTTTACCAGTATAATTTACAGTTTAATGTCTCCTTCCTCCCTGATAAAAACTAATAATTGTCTAATAAGATCTCGAAAATGATTAGACCGATTTGTCTCCTTGTATTGGTCCTGGTCAGGTTTTGGGCTTTTTTTTGCGAGAGGGGGAAGTGGTCCTCACCATCTTAACATAAACCCTAAATCAGGGAGGGATTTGAGATTGGACTGTAAATTATACTGGTATCAAAGGTTTATAAAAAACATTCATTGGACTTAAAACTTTGGGTACTTATATTAAGCTTTTATTGTTTAGTTTAATTTACCAGTTTACAAACTTTCAATTGATAATTTTAATCTACGAAAAGGGTAATTTTGTTTTTATAATTGTAAAAGCACATCAAGTTAGGATCTCTGCTTTAAATCAAAACTGTTTCAATGAATTTTAATGTTTATTTATTTAACCAAAAATCCAAAATACTTAAAAAGGTTATGATTAGCTTAAATGTTGTTATGTAGAAAGACAAATATAGGATAGATAGATAAACTAAGAGAAAAAAAGATTAAAAAAGAAAGAAAAAGGTATTTATCGCATTGTATTATAGACATCTTTCCGTGGATAATAAAATGACAAATAAAAGACTAAAACCAGTTAGCTAACAAAACTGGTATTAATTATATGATCTTATCTTAATATTCTGTAATACAATCCGTTACATGATTTTTTTGTTTTGGCTAAGAACCAGTTCTAATCCAGTGGATATTAATTATTCCTACAAACGAGTATAGCCACTTTCGTTGCAACGCCTCTTAAGGGGCGATTCGTCGTATTTTCACAGTATCTTGGTTATGTTAGGTAAGTTAGGATAGGTGATTGCCCCGCAGGGTTAGGTAATTGGCCCCGCAGTGTAAGAGCGCCCCGCAGAGTCTAGAAATAGGAGAAAATCTACTGTGATAATACGAAGAAACGTCCCCTAAGAGGCGTTATCACGAAAGGGACTATACCCCTACAAACTTCTACACATCAAAAATTTACAGACGGACGAATATATAGTCAGACAAACTGACATATAGACAGATAGACAAGCAAATAAACCAAAAATTTAAAAAGGACAAAAATAAACATACAATTGTCATTTTTCCGTCCAAAGTTGCATTTAAAACAAATATTTACATTGTCTCTTGCGTTTCCTTCCTCCCCCCCCTCTCTCTCTTGCACTCTCTCACTCTCTCTCTCTCCCTTTGATTTTTAGTAAAAAAGATGCTTTACAAAATTGCTTAAAATTGAATAACTTTATTATGTATAATGAATACCTGATAAAAATTATGTTTTTTAAATTTTTATTTTCTAAAGTTTTATGAATGATATATTATTGTTCTTTTTCCACCAAACTACAGCTTACTTATATATTGCTGCGCACCTTAGAAATATTTTTATTTTTGAACAAGAATGACAACTTCCATTCAATCGAAGCACAACAATTAAAGATATCTGTAACATTTTAATAACAATATTTTAGGTTTTAAAAGTAAAATTTATGACGATTAAATTATATGAAAATTTGTCTAGATGTATAAATATCTACATGATTAGATTGGACATTAATTATGGTAACGAAACGATATGTCTTGATTTTAAGATTATATATTATTATTACAGCAATCATAAAACAAATATTAAAATAAATAGATAGATTATAACAAGCTAAAATCTGTCTATGGACGGACATACCTACCCTAAATGTAGAAAAGCTTTACTGTGAAAAAATATCCTTGAATTTGCCAATTTTGAAATTTAACAAATTACCAGCCAGGGATTCTATACATAAATGTTAAAAAATATCATTTTAGTTTTAATCAATTTCTTTGCCCTTTTTTCTTAGCATTGATAGCAGAATGGGGCAGGTCTTAAGAAATATGCCGAAAACATATTTACCCTTCTATGGATTAGAGTTTTAGTTGAAACATTCGGACACTGCTATTTTAAACCAAATATTCAAGATTTAAAAAAATACATCTGAAGTATTTATCCAACAAATGAAAGAAAGTGTTTATAAATTATGATATTCCTACACTCTCAACTTTATTTTTTTCTCAAACTGTGAGTAAAAAATCTTTGTAATCCTTCTATTTTCCCTACAAAAACATGTATGGTTCCTATAACTATTTACAGCTCTCGAGTAACAGTATTATTAAAGCTTGAACTAGCCTCATAGTCTACTGTCATACTTAGCCTATTTTTGCCTACAAAACCAATATTATTATCAAATTATTTACTTTGTCAAGAAGGAAAAAAACAATTATTTGCCAAAAAGGACACAAATTATTTTGCTGTTTTAGTTTGTTTTTTGTTTTTACTTATGTTGGGGTTTTGCCTATTATTCAATAGGCTGTTTATTACACTAGTCCCCAAAGTTTTATAATAACGTTTTCTTATTAGTTGGCTTAACAATTTTGGATACTAATTTTAAACTACAGAAGGGGTAATTTTATGTATCATCTTTGGGGATGTACATCAATTTATCGGCCCTTGTCTTATCCCTTTAGATCTCTGACTAGACATACTACTGACAGACAGAAAGACAACTTGTTACTTATAAGTTTATACGAGTGACTTAGGCGTTGCTCAACAGTATGTGCTAATAATGGCAAAATAGAATCGTCCTATCTATTTAAAACCTTACATGCAGATTCCTGTAGCAATAAGGTATAATCAACACCAAAATCAGTACGCCTTTAAAATGATGTCATTGTAATAATCATAGAAATATTAGAAGTAGCTTATACTGCCTAATGAAATATGACGCCCTACAATACAAATGACCAATGATAGGCCAGTATAGTTATACATTTATATTGACCACTGGTAAAATACATACTGGTACATCATTGGTCATTTTTATTAGGCACTATATGCTGCTTCAAATATTAACATTTTTTTAAACATGGTGATTCCTATGACAATTTTGTTTATCCTTGTTATTGCCTAAATTATTGTCCTTGTCGAGTGAATATGTTAAATGTCAGATTCAAGAAGTTTTTTCTATGACCGGTTCTATAACCATCTAGACTTAGTATTATAACATTACGGAATGAGTCTACAGCAGACTGTAATTATACTGTAATACTGAAGTGGATGACAGTTATAGGACCAGTTTTTTTTGTTTTGTTTAAGGTAATGACAAGGACATTGCATTTTTGGCAGTAATGAGTTAAAGTATTTTTAAATAGATAGGATCCATACTGAGAGGGAGGGGATATTGCATTGTATATTATACTGGTACCCAATATTTGACGAAGCCCAATCTGTACCACTTTTGCGCCACTATTGATTCCTGTGACGTAATATAAATGAGGGATTCTCCATCTCTTTTTAGGGTTTTCTTTTCCACTTCTCTTCTAATCTCCCTCATTTATATGACGTCACAAGAATCAAAGGTGGTGCAAAAGTGGTACAGATTGGGCCTCGTCCCAATGTTTTCTACAGAAAATATGTTCTTGTAGCTTGTTTAATTGGAACCTTGATTAACTTATGAGGCCTATACAAAGTAATATTGTTTAAACTTTTCCACTTTTAATTTAATCTCCAATTTTATGTATTATACATAGGTGTTATGATTTTTTGTCATTTGTCTCATTTTTAAAAATATCTGTGTTTTTCTATGAATTTGCATTATGATTACCTAAATTATTTCTGTATTATAGTTTATTGTTCCATTTAGGGGTTTAGTCTGAAATCCAACTATATTCTTATAAAGAAAATCTTAGATGCTAGGTACTAAGCCAGTAGTGCTATTTATGGCAGGAGAAATCCAAAAAGGAAGAAAAAGATGAATAAAAAGCAGGGCACGGCAGCCGCGTACAAAATCGACAGTTTTAAACTAAAAGATTCAGCAAGATATTAAAATCCAGGGAGGAAGTGGACATTGGAGTGAAAATTATTTTAGTTTCAAAAGTTTTAAATAATTGTTTGTAAATTTGGGTACTTTTTATTGAGTCTTGATTGATTGGTTCAAAATAGCATTGTCCAATGTTTTTTATCCATAGAAGGGGAAAATTTGTTTATCATCATTAGGGATGTAATTCAATTTAATATCAAATGTTTTACTTTCATACCTTAAGACCCATGCAAATTAATTTGCGATTGAATTGCAGCTCAGAGATCTAAAGGGATAAGACAATAGCTTATAAATTGATGTACAACCACAAAAATGATACACAAAATTACCCCTTCTGTAGATTACAATTAGTGGTTGAAACGTAAGAACACCCAATATAGTAAACCAACTTAATGATCCTCCAATCAAAACTCACTTTGATCCCCAAAATTGATGATTTTACGAATATTTAAACGTTATTATTAAACTTTGGAGACCAGTGTAACAACCAGTCCAATGTCCCTTCCCGCCCTGATTGCGGCTCCTGTCCAACCGTGCAGCTGCCGAGCCTTGTAAAAAAAAACCTAGAGACAAAGGTTAACAAAGTGACTTGTTCCCTCCCACATAAACAGAAACAGGGACATGTATCCTAATTATTATCTTGTGTCCAGTAAGATCCAGAGATAGAAGAGAAAATGGGCTGTTTATTACACTAGTCCCTAAAGTTTTATAATAACATTTTCTTATTCGTTGGCTTTATAAGCTTGGGATTGGTTGGTTTGTGAAGTTGAGTGTCTAAGTATATCAACCACTAATTGTAATCTACAAAAGGGGTAATCTTGTGTTTTATAGTTGGGGATTTACATCAATTTATCGGCCATTGTTTTATCCCTTTAGATCCTTAAGTAAGATCTCGTTAATGGCTAAACATATCACTGCCTGGGGTCATATAAAATTGGAAATAATAAAGAGATATATTTCAATTTATCTTACAAGGTCTTATCCTTTAAGATCCCTGTTTTATGGTCATAAATCTTGACCATAATGCCGACGCATTATCAAATTCTTCTAATTACAGAGAAGGGGGGGGGGGGGGGACATTGGACTGTTTTTATGGTACCCAAGTCTTTTATTTTACTCTTTCTTTTGGAACTTATTATGGAAATTATTGATTGGGTGGCCTAAACTTGTCAACCAAAAATTTTAATCTGCAGAGTGAGTAATTTTGTACGTCATTATTGGTAATGTATATCAATTTATCCTCCATTATCTTATCCCTCAAGATCCCTAAATATTTGTTTTCCAAAATGCTTGTCTCTGTGCATGTCACTTTTTTCGTCTATCTGTCTATTTTTCCGCCTACAGAAACCTCTTTGGACAATATCTAATTTAAGACACTAAAAGAAAAAGAAAAAGTGATAGATATATATTTCAATGGATAAATAGAATGATTGATTGATTGATAGAAATATAGATAGATAGTTAGCAAGGTTAACTAGAATGATTGATTGATAGATTGATAGACAAATAGATAGATAGTTGAAGGAAAATGAAAGATAGTTAGAATGGAAAGATAGAACTATATAATTTATAGAAAGATAGATAGATAGGTATAGAGGGAAAGGGAAGTTTTATAAAAGAAAGAAAGAAAGAGATATAGTAAAACAAGGATGACAACATCCATAAGTAGCGAAGCACCAAATTTCGTGGATGGGACTGACGGTCATTGTTGTTTTCTAAAAACGACGGGAAATTTAATTTTGATATCTTTAACTGAAAAACACCAAAGATATGAGGAAAAATGTGGAAAATAAAAAACCTGCTAAAAAGCCGTCCGACCGCCATTGATGTTTTATAGTTAATTGTGCTCCTTAATGATGGGAATGCTGTCAAAAAATTTCAGCTTTCTATCTTTTATAGGAGCTGAGTAAATCCCATTTCCCCCATAGCGTTACGGACTGACGGACGGACAAAGTGAATTATAGAGTAGCTTCGCTACTAAAAAGAGAGAAAAATATCGAGTTTTTCTTTATCCAAAAGACAAAATTACTATAAACTATGATTTAATATTCCAAGAAAGGGTTCGGCATTTTAGGAAATCGAATTTAAAGATTATTTTATCTCTTCTTCACTTTTAGTATTAAGCTTATATAAGTATAATTTTCTCTGTCTTTCTGTCTGTCTTTCTGTCTGTCTTTCTGTCTGTCTTTCTGTCTGTCTTTCTGTCTGTCTTTCTGTCTGTCTGTCTTTCTGTCTTTCTTTCTGTCTGTCTTTCTGCCTGTCTTTCTGTCTCTCTTTCTGTCTGCATTTCTGCCTGTCTTTCTGTCTGTCTTTCTGCCTGTATTTCTGTCTTTCTTTCTGTCTGTCTTTCCGTCTGTCTTTCTGTCTGTCTTTCTGTCTGTCTTTCTGTCTGTCTTTCTGTCTGTCTTTCTGTCTGTCTTTCTGTCTTTCTGTCTGTCTTTCTGTCTGTCTTTCTGCCTATCTTTCTGCCTGTCTTTCTGTCTCTCTGTAAGTCTCTTTCTACCTCTTTGTCTGTCTCTCTTCCTATCTGTCTTTTTCTCTTTCCCTCTTTGTCTTCCTCTTTCTCTCGCTCTCTTTCTCTCTCTATATCACGCCCTCTCTTTCTCGCTCTCTTTCTCTCTATATATCACGCCCTCTCTTTCTCCCTCTCTCTCTAATCATTTTATCTAAGACTTAAGACCTAAGCAGTCATCAAGATTTGAGATTATTTTTAACAGGTTCTTAAAGTAATTCAATTGCTGTACTATGACAGTAGAGTATGAGGCTAGCAAAGTCAGTAATCATACTGTCAAATTAGGATAGTAAACAATTATAGGAACCACTGTAAAGTGTCAGAATATGATTCATTACTTGGAACTTCATACCCTGGTAGGGACAGGACAATGTTGTTTAAATTATTCTTCCATTCAAAATTGTCACCTAACCAAGCTAAGAATGGGAGAAAAATCAGTTATCCTAAAGACTAAAACATGTAGATGAAAATAATTGATTAAAATGTTTGAACACTGCTTAGTTTTTGAGCCAACAAATGAGAAAATGTGCCGGGTACCCTTGTAGTTAGCAATCCAATGTTCTCTTCCTTTACTGAAGAAAAGTTATTCCATTTATCTATCCCTATGTCTTAGATTTGTGTATCATTCTTCCTGATTTTTTCCATTCATAAATTTTTCTCTCTATAATTTTATAATGATTTAAAAAATAAAAGAAATAAAGAGAGAGAGAGAGAGAGAGAGAGAGAGAGAGAGAGAGAGAGAGAGAGAGAGAGAGAGAGAGAGAGAGAGAGGGGAGAGAGAGAGAAAGAGAGAGAGAGGGAAAGAGAGAAAGAGTGTGTGTGAGAGAGAGAGAGAAAGAGAGAGAGAGAGAGAGAGAGAGAGAGAGAGAGAGAGAGAGAGAGAGAGAGAGAGAGAAATATAGCTAGCTTTGCTTTTTTGAATGTTGGCATCCTTGAATCATTCATTTTTGGATAAGTGAAAATTTAAATTTTTTGGTAGAGATAGAGAAAGAAAGAGAGAGAGAGAGTGAGAGGTACACCATTCATTAAAATGCTGTTTTAATTGAATGTTTTTGGTTTTAGTTTCTAGAATTTTAAGTACATAAATTAAGAAGGTAAAATGAAAGATTGATAGATAGATGGAAGATAGGTAAATAACAAGATAGATGTATATAGTTCAATAGATACATTAATAGGAAGTTTACATTCAAAGATGATAATATATTTAGTAATGTCCTGCTTTATAGTGTCAAGTCTTTGGTTTTTTTTTCATTAAGATTTACTGAAGTAGAGGGACATAGTGTATCAAAAATCAACCATGTGACGTCATAAAAATCTAACTCTTTTTTATGAGTTTTCTTTCCTACTTCTCCTTTTATCTTCCTCATTTTTGTGACGTCAAATGGCTAATTTTTCAGTCACTTTGTCCCTCTACTCGCCTAAAGTATGAACCAATTGGGTTCACTATTTTAAGGAACCTATATAATTCCATTTTTAATTTAAGTCATGGCTTTAGGCTGCATTTTTGTCTTCTCATTCCCCCTAGAAACACAAAGCCCCATGATGCTAAGGGCACAGCCGCTAGAATGAAACAAAATGTGAACAATTTTATCTATTATTTTTAACAATTCATTTCAATGACTTTGATATTAAAATTTTGTGTTTTGTCATCGCTATCCTATTTCATTCTCTCACTATCTATTTATCTATTTATCTATATATCTATCTATCTATCTATCCATCCATCCATCTATCAATCTAATTTTCTTGATCGTGTCGATTAAACTTAAGGTTGCTGTACATAATATGATTTTAGAATTCTAGTAGCAAAGCTACTTTATAGATTCAAATGTCTATTTGTCTATGTTTCACTTAACTAGATAATAAGATAAACTCTAGGAGGGAGGGGACATTGGACTCTTTATTACACTCGACCCCAAGTTATATATAATAAACGTTTTCTTATTTGTTGGATTTACAATTTTGGGGACTTCTATTGTATATTGATTAGTTGGATCATGAAGTTGAGTGTTCAAACATTTCAACTACTAATTGTAAACTGAAGAAGGGGTTATTTTGTATATCATCATTGAGAATGTACATCAATTAATCGGCCATTGTCTTATCCCTTTAGATCCCAGGATAAACTACTTTAATTAACTCTATAATATCCATCTGTCTGTCTGTCCTTGGTATGTTTAATAAAAGATTTGACTTTGTGATTTGCTAGTTATGGATGTTGTCATCCTTGTTTCATTTAAAATTAATACTGTTTTAATTAGGTGTAACTTTATCTTTATCTAGACTTATTTATAGATAGATAAATAGATATTAAGATAGGGTTTGAAATATTACTGTTTTAATTAAGGTTAATATATATAGAACAAGGATGACAACATCCATAAAAGCGAAGCACTGAAACGGTAGGACAAATGGACATTAACACTTTTATAATGTCTGAACTGAATAATCAGAATATAAAAGTATAATAGTCGAAGCAAAATTGTAAGTAAATTTATTAAAAAAAATGCTTGATACAGGATAATGTTTATGGACATCTTACATTCTTAGGACTTGATTATAGAGTTGCTTTGCTTATAATATTGTTCTTTGTTGTCCCAGGAATCAATAGACCAAAAATCAGATCAAACGGATATTTAGATCACATAAAAATTTGTTGTTAAAAAAGTAGAAAAATCAACATGTTTAAAATGGACGTACGGAAATTCTGAAAAATCAAAGTTAACATAAAAAGTTAATAGATGGACAGTCAAATAAAATAATAGTTAATAGATGGATCTATTGAAAGATAAATAGATATTTCAATAGATAGATAATGGGTTTTGAAATAACTTTATTCTTAAATTGGCTATTTTGAAGATCTATCTATCTAATATATATTAATTCAATGATACAACTAAAAAAATTTCTTAGTCATTATTGCGGTCGTTTTAATTTGAATGTAATAGAATGTTAAACAATTTTTACAGTTCTTGTCGACAAATAAAAGTAGTCATAGCTGACATATTATCGAAATACCTCCATCTCAATCACAACCAGGGATCTTATGGGATAAGACAATGGACATTAAATGGATGTACATCTCTAATGATGCTAAAAAAATACCCCTTTAGAAGATATTTTTTTGTAAAGTTTGGACACTGCTAGTTTGAACCAACCAATCAAGATTTAATAAAAGATTTTTGAGCCCATAAATGACAGAGGACTTTGTGTACTTGTGTAATTAACAGTCCAATGTCCCCTCCCTGCCTTGCTCATTCCTTAACACAGCATGAAAAAAGTAATTTTTTATTCGAAAAAAGGGGTTAAAAAATTCCATTTTTCTTACCAAATTTAAAAAGGTAATTTTAAAAATTTAAATTTTTATTCAGCTTAAGAATTTATTCACTTAACAAAGAAACAAGTTCAATTATGTCTGGAGTAACGCAGCAAAAACAAACAGACAACATTTTAGAAGAAAAAAGAACAGTATTGTTATATATATCTTTATTAAAAAAGAAAAAAAAGTAAAATTTGTAGCTAAAATGATAATCAGAATTCAAAGGCAAAGATTAGCTCTTAAGAAAAGTATGATTTTACGACAGAAAATAACTATTGGCTTTTAGGAGACCGTTGAGTTTAAGATCCTTGGAAAATTACAAAGTTTGTTTGAATTTGCAGAAAGGGTAAAAACTATAACCCTTTTATCAAAAGCAAAAAATCAAGGTTAACTATAACTGAATATGAATTGTTTAATTTGTAAAATAACAATGTGTCAAGGTAGTTTTGGGTTTAAGATTAGCTTTCCTCTTGTAATCTATGAACAAATATTAAAGAAATGTAAAGACATTTTTGAGATCTTTAGTAAACATAATCAATATACAAAAAGATTAACATCCCATTACTGAGTTTTTAAAAGCCGTCAATGAGACAGAAAAATTTTAATTAACAGACAGACAGGCAAATTTCACATTACTTTGATATCTAGAATGAAAATATTATAAGATTGATTATAATGGGGAAGACGTTTAAGAGATTTTAAAGAAAAAACAGACAGAACAGCATTACGCTGTCTTTATATTTAGGATAAATATCCATGTTCAGCCCCTGCAGAGTCAGAAATACCCTTAAATGGATAATAAATGGAGAGACACGGCCTTTCAAACTATTTCTTTAGAAGCAAGATTAAATAGAGTTACATAGAGGGCTAAATTTAACTCCGTCCCCCCCTCCCCTTCATATTCTCCTAATATATCGAATGACAAAAATTTAATATTTGCCAATTATTGAAATTGTTTTTTGATAAAAAAACCTTAATTTTTATCCTTTGCAAAATCAATATTTAGGTACATTAATATTTTAACCAATTTTTATTTTTAATGCATTCTATTGTAATAAAATATCTATTATATAAAGGAATTTATTTTTGGAAAGAAAGAAAATGAGATAAGAAATTTGATGTGCATTCACTTCCGCATACCTATCACATAAGCAATTCATTATTAATTAAAACAGCAAAAAAATTAATTAATCTCATAATCAATTACAGGTATAGTACATAAAACATAAAATTTGTCTAACTATTGTTATTTCTCTCATCATTAAACACTCTTCTCTTATTTATTTGCTATTTTGTCTTTGTGTTATAATGAGACACTTTGCAGATGTGATTGTATGCACACAAAAATACTTTGTTTAAATATGGAAGAGAACCAATCTTTTAAAAAATAGAAAGAGAGAAAGAGAGAAAAGAGAGAGAGAGAGAGAGAGATCCATTAGTAAGAAATAAAAATCTTGAATATCAGCCGTGAAAATAGCAATTACTGCATGGCTATATTATGATTATTAATTAAGAACATTAGCTTTTAGGTTAACTTTAATAGAATAGATAAATAGATAGATTGATAGATAGATAGATGTGTATAATGATATTCGTCTCCTAGTATAGTTTAATATATAGGGGTAGATAGAGAAATGTATTGATAAATAGATAGATAGATAGACATATTGATAGATAGATAGATATATAGATGGGTAATTATGCGTATAATAATATTCGTCTCCTAGTATAGTTTAATGTGCCAAAAATTTAAATTCAACATTATAGGCTCGGTTCTTTAATTGTTTTCTAAACCTAGTATCATAGTACAATTACAGTCTGGGCTAGCATCATACTCTACCATCATACTACTAGGTTTAATCTCTTTAGGACATAAAAATCATGTTTTAACGATGTCTCTCTACTTCCCGTTGGGCTCTCTCTCTCTCTCTCTCTCTCTCTCTCTCTCTCTCTCTCTCTCTCTCTCTCTCTCTCTCTCTCTCTCTCTCTCTCTCTCTCTCTCTCTCTCTCTCTCTCTCTCTCTCTCTCTCTCTCTCTCTCTCTCTCTCTCTCTCTCTCTCTCTCTCTCTCTCTTTCTTGCTTAAAACTGACCAAAATTTATCAAGAACAGATAGTTCCATATGAGCAACAATGCCAAGCTAACAACAAAGGGAAATATATAAAAAAATAGATTAAAAAAGAAAGAAAAAATTAAGATAGAATAAATGGAAATATGGAATATTGAAAGCTTAAGATTATAACAAAGAAAGAGAGGAAATATATGTAGATAAAAGAGAAAATACTAACAAAAAATTTAAGGAAAGAGAGAAAGAGAGAGGGTGAAAGAGAGAGAGAGAGAGAGAGAGAGAGAGAGAGAGAGAGAGAGAGAGAGAGAGAGAGAGAGAGAGAGAGAGAGAGAGGGTGAAAGAGAGAGAGAAAATTTAAGTTGTCTATCTTTAATAGGAGCTGACGTAGCTGAAATAAAGACGGACATTTCTAATTATAAAGTAGATCTAATAAAAAGAGGAAGTATAAAAAGTGTAAAAAAACTGAAGGTTAACAATTTAACAATATTTTAAACCATGTAGAACATATTACAAGATGTCTAAAGTATTTCTATTCTTGTAGAATGACAGTAGAGTATGAGGCTTTACTTTGCTATTATTATATTGTTACACTAGAGTAGTAAACAACTAGAGGAACAGCTTGTAATGTTAATATACGTTTCTTAAACTAATCTATCGATCTATCTTCCTTTTACTATTTCTCTCTTACTCTCTTTCTCTCTCTCTCTTTCCTATTCTCTCACTTACTCTTTAGGTTTCTATCTCTATGTCTGTCTGTCTGTCTCTGTCTGTCTCTGTCTGTCTCTGTCTCTCTCTCTCTCTCTCTGTCTCTCTCTCTCTCTCTCTGTGTCTCTCTGTCTGTCTCTCTATCTCTCTCTTTCTCTCTCTCTCCCCTACTATCACTCTCTCTTTCTATCTCTCCCTCCATAAATCTATCAACCCTATTTAAATTTTGACCAAATAAATAGTTTTACTGCGTTTTTCCAACCCTTACTTTTTAAGTGTGTATTCACTTTCGCACAGCAACACATCTCTTCAGTGTTTCATATTCGCAAAAAACACAATTACAAGTAGATTTAATTTAAAAATTCTAAATTTAAACAAAGCTTAAGGTGCATTTTGTGCTGTTTTAATAACTTGCGGTTCGGCAGTTTTGATTGTGTGCGAAAATTTATGCACACAACTTTTTCTTTACAAAAACTTCTTTAAAAATTAGGTCGTTTTTATCATATTCCCCTAAATGGTCATTTAAACTGCTTTGGTAGTAACGAATCTACGTTATGATAAAAAAGTATGTCTATCTAGGAATCTTAAGGGATAAGTCAAAGGCCGATAAATTGAAGTACATCCCCAATGAAGACACACAAAACTACCCATCCCGTAGATTACAATTAGTAGTTAATGAATCAACCAATCAAAATTAAGTGAATGTCCCCAAAGGGGTTAGGTCAACAAATAAGAAAGTGTTATTATAAAGCTTTGGGGACTAGTGTAAAAACAGCCCAATGTCCCATCCCTTTCTGATGTCTATCTGTTCGTCCGTTCATTCGTTCGTACAAAATGTTATCTTTTTATATTACATAAAGTTATTATTATTTGCTTCGCTAACTATTTATGTTGTCATTCTTGTTTTATGGTTAGGTCACTAGGTTCTTAAATCTTAATAAAAACATGGATTTTATGAAGTTTTGTTTTTCTATAATAAATATTTGTTGTATGTCTATGATTTATTTTATGGTTAGCTGAAAAAAAAATTAATTGTCTTCAATAACAAAATAACCCTTTCTGTAGATTACAATTAATAGTTGAAACCTTTGGACACTTAATAAAATAACTAAACTCATAAAAACTCTCCAAAGTTGTTAGGCCAAAAATTCAGAAAACGTTTTTAAAAACATTGTGGACTAGTGTAAAAAACAGCCCAATGTCACCACTCTTCCTAGCAATCATGTGTACCTTGAAAATTTAACCTTTTTTAGAGAGGGAGGAGTTATTGGATTATTGATTATTATGCTGGCCCAAAACTTGTTACTAAACCATCATTGGTTGGTATAAACCATCGGTGTTCATACAATGCAACCGATAATTTTAATATACATAAGTTTGTTTATCATCGTTGGGGATGTTTATCAATAGCAGTTTTAGACAGACAGTATGCTGAATAGACACAAAAGATAGCCAGACAAACAAAAAGATAGCAAGAGATATCAAATTTGATAACAACCAACATGACAAAAGATAGCAAGAGATATAAAATTTGATAACAACCAACATGACAAAAGATAGCAAGAGATATCAAATTTGATAACAACCAACATGACAAAAGATAACCAGACAGACAAAAAGATAGCAAGAGATATCAAATTTGATAACAACCGACATGACAAAAGATAGCAAGAGATATCAAATTTGATAACAACCAACATGACAAAAGATAGCCAGACAAACAAAAAGATAGCAAGAGATATCAAATTTGATAACAACCAACATGACAAAAGATAGCCAGACAAACAAAATGATAGCAAGAGATATCAAATTTAATAACAACCAACATGACAAAAGATAGCCAGACAGACAAAAGATAGCAAGAGATATCAAATTTGATAACAACCAACATGACAAAAGGGCGTCAACTCTAGCAAAATTTTAAAATAAATTTGGTGTCCTTGATATTCAATTAAGGACGGGTTCCATGGTTGTTTACTACCCTAGTATGGCAGTATCATTTCAGCCTGGGCTAATATAAAAATCTGCTGTTATATTACTGAAGTTAATAGCCTTGAGAATCTTATAAAAATACCAAGTTTAGAAATTGCAATAAAATTATTTTATTTTTGCAGATTACATAGAGAGAGGAAAACATATTTAAAATTGATAGATTAATAGACAGAGAAAAAAATGAAATCAGATCGATAAAAAGATAGATAGATAGTTACAAAGAGAGAGAGAGAGAGAGAGATAGCTATGGAGGGAGAGGGAGAGATAGAGATAGATAGAGAAAGATATATATATATAGAGAGAGAGAGAGAGAAAGATGGAAATAAATTGCATTAAAAAATGAAAAAGTTAATCTTTTCCGCCCATTGTATGTTTAAAAGGTTAAAATAGATAGATTGATAGTTGAATAGATAGATTGATATATAAATATAAAGATTAATATATGCATAGTCCTATATACAAGATGTATAGATATATATATAAGAAACAAATCTCTTAAATCAAATTAATTAAGAATTTCACAAAAATTTTAATTACGATTTAAATATAAAATTATAGACAGATAAATATGATTTGGTGATAGATAAATAGATAGACAATAATATTTTATTACTCTCTTTGTTAGCGCATTTTTTTGGTATATTCCTAAAAGGAAAAAGTGGGCCTCAGAACTAACCCCCTCTCCCGATTATTCCCTAGCCCTTGCAAGGACTTCTAGACCACTTTATTTAAAGGTGCCTATCCATGCGGGACCCTATCACAAACTACTTAACCTAACCTAGGTCTTGTCAAAAAGTTATTGGTCGTGGTCCAATTTTCATGTGAGGGAAATTGCCAATTGCCAATTGCAATAAAATGAATAAAAGGGAGTTTATTGGCGTGAAAAATTTACTTTTTAAGTAGCAGCGCTACGTTATAATGACACAAATTATGTCCGTCCGTCTCTAAAAGATATCTTTTTCTAAACTTTACATTTTTAAATTTAGAAGTCAATGAAAATTGCACATTTATTACTACAAAATGGCTGTGCTACTTATGGACATACTAACCCTTATTATTACCATAACAATTTTAGCTTCGCTCCAATCTAATGTAAACGTTCTCGTTAGAAACAAAAAATCAAATAAATTTTCTAATTCTGAGAATTATGGCTTTATTGAGTCATCTATTTATTTTTCAAACATGACGATAAAATAGTTTTTGGATTTCTTGACTTTTTTTTGACACTAGCGGCTGCAATTATATAGCAAAACTTCTTTATAATTAAGTCTAAAACTGATTTACTTTCAGTTTATTTAAATTATCATAAGAATAGGCATTGAAAAAAAATATGTTAAATATAAATTATATAGCGAATCTACTATATAATTATGGCCTGAAGGGACATACGTCCAAATTGTGTATAAAACTATTTTCCTGTCCATCTCCAGCACTTGTTCTGGCAACAGTATCAGCTCATCCTGCCAGGTACAAACATATTAGATAACTAGATATCTACCTGGATATCTCATCTATCTATCTATCTATCTTATATTGAAATGTATCTTTCTATCTAAATATCTACCTGGATATCTATTAAGTATCTAATCTATCTATAATTCTCATATTGAAAATTATCTTTCTATCAAATGTTAAGAGATCTAGCTAGTTTATCTAGATATCTACCTGGATATCTATTGGATATTCTATCTATCTATCTTTTTTTTCTTCTATTTATTTATATGCCTATTTAACTATCTACATTAGGAGATATAAGTTGGAAGAATTTTAATGTTAGAGGGAGATTTGAAATCTGCATCAAATTTTAGGGATTTTGTTTTATAAAAATCGTTTTTTGTATAATTCTTTATCTAAAAGCGGAAATACAATTTAAGTTTATTAATTTTGACCAATAGGAGAGGTGGATTGGAAACTACGTTTTATATAAAGAATTATACAAAAAACTATTTTTATAAAAAATCCTTAAAATTTGATACAGATTTCAAATCTCCCTCTAACATTAAAATTCTTTCCAACTTATATATCATAATCTACATATCTATAAAGAATATATCCCATTACATTTTTAGTTTATCAGTATTTACACATAACTCAACTTTTAAAAAAACTTCAAAAATAAAAAAATATTTTTTTAGATGTAAAAAGCCAAATATCTATCTTTAATATTAAACAAAAAACAGCCATCTATCCATCTAGCTTACTGGTCTTATAAAATTATGGATATTATGCATTCACTTCCGCGCATGTAGTATATTATGAAATAATCAGAACCGCTTTTTATTACAACAGCACAAACTGCCTCTTCATTTTTTGCTCTCTCAATTGTTAACTTAAAACCTTATTAAATACTAAATTATTTTTTAAAAAATAATCCAACCTTTCGATCAATTAATTAAATCTACAGAGGGAGTAATTTGATTTTCATCATTGGGGATGAGCATCAATTTATCACCCATTGTCTTATCCCTTAAGATCCATGTTTTAAGGATTTTTTTTCTCGCGGAAGTTAAAGCACACCTTATAGAATAAGAAGCGCCTTTTTCATATGATTTATAACAATGTTTTTCCTGATATTTAATATTTTCATATTAAATATAACTGGTTAAATCTAACCTATACATCAAATCAGGGAAGAAGGGGACAGGACCATAACCAGATAGAGAGAGAGAGAGAGAGAGAGAGAGAGAGAGAGAGAGAGAGAGAGAGAGAGAGAGAGAAAGAGAGAGAGAGAGAGAGAGAGAGAGAATAATTTTATAATAACGTTTTCTTATTTAATGACTTTACAAATTTGATGACTTTAGTGAATTCTGATTGGTTGGTTTATTAAGTTGTGTGTTCAAACATTTCAACCAATATTTTTACGTTGGGATAGGTTAAATGAAGAATGGCCCGAAGGAACTAAATATAATTTTAAAATTTAAAATAAGAGGGGGGGGGGGATAGAAATAGGTTTGTTAATAAATTACTGAAAATGGTATTATAATAGTTTAAAGATTAATAAATACAGAAATAATCATTATTACTGCCACGAACAAATAGACATTCTCTACTTATTACAGATATAGAGTAGCTGCGCTTCTAGAAATACCAAGAAGGAATTCAACGTTTATTTTAAAGGATGATTTTGGTTGAAATATTTTTAAATGTCAAATCAAGAGGGGGTGTGATCCACAAATTTTCATACAAATCATAAAGAGCTTTTTATTTGAAGCTACTCTATACTTAGTTAATTAGTCACTACGTCATAAAGATATTAAAACAGAAAGAAAACTTGTATACAAAGTTTAAGACGTATAATTATGAGAATAGCGCCCTTGGCCCTTGAAAAATGAGATAGTACAATTCCTATAGTTGTTTACTACCCTAGTATAACAATATAGTTACAGCTTGATCCAGCTGCATACTCTACTGTCATACTATTGAGATGTAATAACTTTGGAACTTGGGTTAGATTAGATTATTCGCTAATCCTTAATTTACAATTGCAGATAATCTATTTATGCAAGTATCTATCTAAATATTTATCTATCTGGGTAATTATCTATCTATTTTATCCACTTATTTAACATCAAATTATTTTTTTGTCTAAAATTATTCTCAATCTTCATAAAAAAAATAACATAATGTCTCTTTGTTTGTTTGTGTGTGTGTTTCTATCTGTACCAAAGAACTTGTTAACCGCTGAACTGATAGAGTTCTCCTTAACAATGTAACTTCTCATTGGTCCAGGGAAGGTTTATAACTATTTTTTGATAGGGTACCACAACCCGCCCAAGAGAAATCGCCCCTAGAAAAAAATTTAATTTAAAATGAGCGGTGGTCGAATTCAACCTCCTAACTCAACTGTCCCTAAAGGCCTCTAGGGGCGTAGCTGCTTTTTTTTATTCATACTAATATGTACTCTAATTGAAGATTAATGTTGAAGTGGTATTAAATTTAAATGATACTTAAAAGCCTCTTTTAAAAATCTTAAATGTTTAAAGGCATTTCAGATTCTTTAAAAGTCTTATATTGGGTCTGTTTTTTTATTTAATGCAAATATTTTTGTATGGTCAACTCCAACCCTCCATAACCACATCCAACATCCCTCCCCCTCCTCCCCTCATCCTCTCTGGCGACATCCACCCGAATCCTGGCCCCAAATACCCCTGTTCTACCTGCTCCCGCAATATTACCCGCTCCACTGGTGCCTTCCTCTGCAACTCCTGCCAACTTTGGGTTCATCCTAAATGTTCCCTCCTTCCATCCAAATCCGATTACAATTCCAACTGGTCCTGCCCACCCTGCATTTCTGCCTCAACAACTCCCTTTTCACCTATCTCCCCCCAACCACCAACACCCCCATCCAAACCCCGCGGTCCTAAATTCCCATGTACAGTCTGTTCCTTAGGTGTTACAAAATCCACTGGCTCCTTCCAATGTAACTCCTGCCTCCAATGGATCCACCCTAAATGCTCCCTCCTCCCATCTGCCACCCACTACTCCCCTTTCTGGTTCTGCCCTTCCTGCTCCCCCCCAACCTCACCCCCTCCCTCTCCTAACTTATCTCCCCCTACACCCCTCCCATCACCCAGCTCCCCGTCTACCCCTCCTTCCCCTGCAGCTCCTCCTTCACCCCCGCCCCCTCCTCCACCCACCCCTGCCCCCCGAAAACCTCCTGGTAAACCTTTTGTCCTTCAATTCAATTGTAATGGCCTCCTTACCACCCAAGATGAACTCCACAACCTTATTTCTACCCATAACATCCCCATCACCTGCCTCCAAGAAACCAAACTCTCCAGCAAATCCAATCCCAAACCCCTCCCTGGCTATAACTTTCTCAGGAAGGATCGTCAAGACCGACCTGGTGGAGGAATAGCCTTCCTTATTGCCGATGACATCCCCTTCACCCACCTTGACCTCAATCACCTTTCCAATGGCCCCCTTGAGATCGATGGTATCCAAATTTCCCGCAATGGCTCTCCTACACAAATCATCAACCTTTACCTTCCTCCACATTCTTCCTGTCCCCCCCAATACACCCCTGACTTTAACCTCCTCTTTGACAACCCAAATGACCTTATCCTAGTCGGTGATTTCAATGCCCACAACCCTGCCTGGAACTCCATCACCCTTGACCAATCTGCCATGAATCGTGGGGAGGCTCTGCTGGAAGCTCTCAATGAGAGCAGCCTCTGCCTCCTCAACGAGGACTCCCCCACCCGCCTCCCCCCCAACGGCCAACCCACCTCCCCCGACCTTTCCCTTTGCTCTGCCCACCTTGCCCTTGACTTTTCCTGGCACACCCTCACCACCCTTCGTTCTGATCATCTCCCCATCCTCCTCTCCCTTCCTGAAATCAACAGAAACCCCCGCCCTGTCAAAACTTTCCACAACTTCCGTAAAGCAGATTGGGACACCTTCACCCTTGAAACTGAAACCCTCTTTGAAGATCTTCCTGAACCCTCCTCCTGCTCCCAAGGTGAAGCCACCTTCCGCCAAATCCTCCAAACTGCCTCCAAACACACAGTCCCTGCTGGCTTCATCAAAAACTCCAATCCCTCCCTCCCCCAGTCTGCTAAGCCCCTTATCCAGCAAAGAGACTCCTTAAGAGAAATTAACCCCCATGATCCTCAAATCCAAATCCTCAATGAACAAATTTCCTCAATAGTAAACCAACACTCCAACAAAAAATGGCAAGAAACCCTTTCCAAATCCGACCATAGAACCAACCCTTCCAAATTCTGGTCCCTCCTCAAATCCCTTTCTGGCAAAAACAATTCCCCTCCTTCCAACCAACCCATTTCCTTCAACAACAAAGTTCACACCTCCCACGCCCACATTGCTGAATCCTTCACCAAACAATTCACCTCTGTCTCCCGCCACACCTCCAACCCTTTCTCCAGAAAAATTATCCGCAAAATTAGACACCGCCACCGCCTCAACAGAGATTTCCAACCTTTCACACCTGCCCTTGTCCTTGAAGCTATTAAAAATTCCTCAAATTCATCTGCACTTGGCCCTGATCACCTCAACATCCTCCACCTCAAACACCTTGGTCCAAATGGCATCTCCTACCTTACCAAACTCTTCAACCTCTCCATTTCCGCTGCTAATATCCCTGCCATTTGGAAGCTCTCCAAAATTATTGCCCTCCTCAAACCTGGTAAACCCCCTGACCTCTCCACCTCCTACCGCCCAATCTCCCTCCTCTGTCCTGCAGCTAAAGTCCTTGAACGCCTCCTTCTCCCATACCTTAAACAATCCCTCTCCACCCACCCCTCTCAACATGGCTTCAAACCCCTCCACTCCACCACATCCTCACTCCTTAATCTTTCCACCTCCATTGCTAACGGTTTCAACCAAAACCTCCCCCCCAGCCGCACAACCGTAGCCTCCATTGACCTTTCCAAAGCCTTCGACTGCATCCCAATCCATCTCCTTCTCCAAAAAATCTCCTCTTCAAACCTCCATCCAAACATCATCAGATGGCTGTCCTGCTACCTGCGTGGCAGAATGGCCTTCTGCTCCTACCAAAATACCAACTCCTCCCCCAGAATTGTCCACACTGGTGTCCCCCAAGGCTCTGTTATTTCCCCCGTCCTTTTCAACTTCTACATAGCAGATGCCCCCCACATCCCCCCTGCCACCACCTCCTCCTATGCCGACGACCTCAACTCCTTCCACTCCTCTCCTGACATCCCCCAGTCAGTTGAATCCATCAACTCCCACCTCTCCTCAATCGCTGACTGGGCCTCCACCAATGGCCTCTCCATCGCCCCCAACAAATCCACTGTCACCCTTTTCACTCCTGACCGTAAGCACCAATCCAACCTCCATCCTCAAGTCCAAATTAACGGCTCCATCCTCCCCCTTGAGAAAACCCCTAAGATCCTTGGAGTTACCTTTGACACCTTTTTCAATTTCAGTTCCCATGCCTCCACCATTTCCTCTAAAATTTCCTCCCGCCTCAGAATCCTTAAATGTCTGGCTGGCACCAAATGGGGCCACCAGAAGGAGACCCTCCTCACCACTTACAACACCCTCCTCCGCCCCATCACCACCTATGCCTGTCCTGTCTGGTTTCCTAACACCTCCAAAAACAACATTGACAAACTCCAAGTCCTCCAAAACCAAGCCCTCCGCATCTGTACTGGTTCCACCAAAAAATCCCCCATCAGCCACCTCCACCAAGAAACTAAAATCCTACCAGTACGGAACCACCTCTCCCTTTTATGCTCCCAGTACCTGGCCTCCTCCCTCCGTCCTTCCCACCCATCCTTCCCCAATGTCACAACCCCTCCTGGTCCTAGATCCAAGAAATCCACCCTCCAATCCATGTTCCTCCCGAATCTCCAACCTTTTCTCACCCCTGACAACACTCTCCTCCCTGCAAATTACAAATCCACCATCTCCCGACTCCACACCTCTGCAGTTACCCAAGCCATCAACTCCTACCCCCCTAATCCTGTCCTTAATCATGCCCCTCCCAACATCAACCCCTCTGAGATCCAACTTCCTAGGCACTACAGAACCATCCTCTCCCAATTAAGATCCAATTATTGTCCTAAGCTCCAAAGTTACCTGCATTCCATCAACGCTTCTCTTTCACCCAACTGCCCATCCTGCCCCAACAATCCTACCCCTGAAACAGTCCAACACCTCTTTTCCTGCCCTAATAACCCCACCAACCTAAATCCCATTGACCTCTGGCAAAATCCCACCCTCGTAGCTGCCTTCCTATCATCACACCCCAGTTTCACCAGCCTCCCTCCTCTTCAACGCCCCCCTCCAGAGCCCCCTCCATAAGCCTCCCCTCCCCCACCTACTGATGACAACCTGGACACGAATATGGACTATGAGCAGCCAATACAACAACAAATATTTTTGTAGTATTTGAATAATAAATGTATATTTCAGATAACTACCTGGCCTAATTGGTGAAGACCCTATTCACCTGCAAGCTAATTGCTTTTCTGATCTTTTGAAGAGGCTTGGCTGTGTTTACATTTCTGACGCTATCATCTGATTTCAAAGACCCAATACAAAGTCGGAACAGGGTCCCCGCCCAGTGGGCAGTGTTACTCAAAGCTCATGCCCCCTCTATCCTTTTACTTAAATATCTAAACTCTACAGGTCCATGTGAATATAGCCTTAAACCAATCATTGGCTTTAATTAATTAATGTTCTTGGTAAACTGTACAAAAATGTCTTGTCTAGTTTTAGAGATTTTATGATACAAACACACCACTACTATAAAACATACATATCACACTTTTTTTGTTTTGAACCTAATCATACTTGTTTATGATAAAACGGTTTGACCAATCCTTTAAATATTTTTGGAGCACTTAAAGGATAATATACAAAAGGGTTGAGAATTTTATTTTATCTATCTATTTGTCTATCTATCTATATGATTAGCTACCCAACTATCTATCTATCTCTCTTTTTCTTTCTTTTTCTCTTTCTCTCTCCATCTCTATCTTACAATTCTTATGATACATTTATTTTCTAACTTTTGAGAATATATTTGTTCTTTTGAAGACTTTATGGTCACACACATATATGAATACACACACACACACACGCACACACACACACACAAACACAGAGCCTTACCGACTGACGGACACACAAACACCCAAGCATTGCAAAAAATAGAAGGGCACAACTTGCTAAATTCAAAAGCTGTTCCTATAATTGTTTACTACCCTAGTATAGCAGAATGATTAAAGCCTATACCAGCCTCCAATTGTACTGTCATAGTTTTAGCATATTAAGTCTTTAGGACCTATAGGATTTTATCATGAATTGGTTACAATGCAAGAAATAGTTCTCGGAAAATAAATGAATTTCTGTCTTTGGACAAGGCCGCTTAGTATCCATTGATAGGAGTTGCACCTTTAGCTTCAAGAAACGATTTTGGCTGATGATAATGAAATAATCAAGGCATCTCACGGGATAAGACAATGGACGATAAATTAATACACATCCCCATAGACGATAAACAAAAATTACCCCTTGTGCTAATTAAAAAATAGAATTATGAAACCTACTAATTTATTTATTAATTTAAATTATTAGTTGAAGTTTTGGAAAATATAAGTTCAAAGCCAAACAATCAAAATTAGTTTAAAGTAATGAATTTTTTGAGCCTTCAAGTAAATAACATGTCAATAAAACCTTGGGTACCAATGCAATTTACAAACCAATGTAATCTCCTTCCCTGTCATAATTACAATACAACGTAATTTTAAAAAATCATATTAAAAATCATTGTGTACTTTTATTAAATCTTAAATGTTTGGTTCAAACTTTTCAACCAATAATTATGATCTGAAGAAAGTATAATTTTGCTTTTCATTATTGGTTAGGGATTTACAATGTCTTGTTGTCTGAAATAACTATTTTTTATTTTCAATTTAGACTGTTATACAATTAATTTTCCTCTTCTACTCATTAAGGGAGAGGGCATTGAGATGCTTATTAAATTAGTCCCCAAAGTTTTATAATATCGTTTTCTTATTCATTGGCTTAATAACCTAGGGGACTTTTATTGAATTTTGATTGGTTTGTTCATTAATTTTAGAATCCAAATATTTAAACCACTCTTTGTAACCTACAGGATGGGTACTATGTGTATTATCATTGGGGATGTACATCAATTTATCGGCAATTGTCTTATACCTGTCTACTACTGTTTATGAACATAACTGTTCCTTTTTTCCCAAAACACCTATCCCCTGCTCCATTGCATTCTATTTTTAATTCCGCCATTCATTAATTAAACTATAGACATATTAATATCCGGTTCCAAAGACAATTAGACCATTAGGATAACAGCACAGAATTATACTGGCCCTGGCTGTAATTATACTATTATACTAGAGTATTAAACAACTATGGAACCAATCTTAATGTTGAGATAAAAGCGCGGCATTTTATTTTGATCTTTTTCGTGGTTGTGCAATCACGTCCACATATGTTTTAAATTATCAGAACCCAGAGATCTAAAGAGATAAGACAATGGCCTATAAATTGATGTACATCCACAATGATGATATGCAACAAAATTACCTATTCAGTAGATTAACATTATTGGTTGAAACTTTTGAATACTCATTTTAGGGACTAGTGTAATAAACAGCCCATTGTACCTTTCTCTCTGATCAGAACCGTAAGTTATTATAACAGCACAAACTGCCTATACTTACTATATTTATTTAACACCATCTATTACTTACTTGCTTTTTTTTCTATTTGCGAATATAAAACTTATGCGGCAATGATAATATGCGGAAGTTAATGCACACTTTTTTAGTGAAGGATTATTATTTTTGCTATTTTAAGGACCTGCGACAAATACCCAGTAGTTTTGAAAGTGCAAGGGCATATAACGGTTAAACCCCAAAAATACTCCTTCGAGAAGTTTTTTTAAAATTTCTTTATTTTCTACATTTTATTAAGTAAACCTGCAAATTTCATAAAAAACATTTAAACAGATTACAATTAATTGTTAAAAATCTTAAAAATATTAAGGTCTTTAACTTTAAGAGTTACTAATATGAGTTGTTTGGTCATTAATAGCTTAAAACAATCCCAAAGCCATTACTAATCGCCCCAGAAAAGAACAACTGAAAAAAATCCTTAAATATAAGAAAAGAATTTCTATCTGTATGTCTCTCTAAGTTGAGCTAAAACTTTGCTGGACCGATATGGTTCTCCTTTACAATGAAGCTACTTATTAGTCCAGAAAAAGTTTAAAATCTTCTATTAGAATTAGCCCATAGAAAATACTCCTCCCCCCCCCCCCCCCGCCCCAAAAAATAACAGTACAAAATTCCTGCTGCTCTATATTGTCAAATAGGTCCTATCTAATTTTACTTACAGCAAGTGCAAGTTTACACACACACATTCCCCCTCACAAACACACAAAATTCACCCACACAAACAAACACACACACACACACAAACAAACACACTAACACACATATATACCACAAAAAATTGCGAATACGCTCATCAAAGAAAAACACAGGAAGGTCGCAGAAAAAATGGGATTGACTTGGAAATTGCTCCTTATTTTTATAGCAACATTTAAAATAAGAGGAATAACTATAAAATGCGAAAATATATAAAGTAATTGTACTGAAAATAAAAAAGCATAGATTAGAATTGGCTGCTTTAAGTAATCTATTCTTAATGTAGATATTCTCACAAATTGCTCATTATAAAATTGGCAACCCTTTACAAATTCAAAGTAACCTACAGTCATAGTCTCTACCAACTTTTACGACAAAATGAGTTACCTACTAATTGTTAGTTTTTTTGGTCAATTGTAAACTGTTTGAAACATCAATTTAGTCAAAATCAGTGATTTATTAATAGTATCTGCTAAAACAATGTAATTTTTCTTTATGAATAATTTACAGAAGACTTGTCTCAGATTTTGCTTGTGTATAACACAGGGATCTTAAGGGATAAGGTATTAAACATTAAACTGATGCATTAAATCCCCGATAATCTATAATACAAAGTAGAATGATGTCTGTCCGTCTGTCTGTCTGTCTGTCCGTCTGTCTCTCCGTCTGTCCCTTAAGATCTTGGTAACCACTGAACTGATCGGATTCTACTCTTTAGGGAATATACCTACTGGTCCTGTGGTGGTTTTAGAATATTTTCTTGGGGGGTGGGTCTTGAGCGAATTTTGCGAATTCGTTATTTAATCGCGAAAAAATTTTCTGCTGGGTAGGTGCGAAAATTTTTGATCCATTTGCATTTTTTTCTGCTGGGTAGGTAACAGAAGATGTAATTATACTTCTTGGGGCTTCGCCCCTAGAAGCCGCTAGTAATGAATAAAGATTAAAATAAAAGTACTCAACGTTTTAAACCGGTGAATTAGAAAGCTGGATTATCAAACTTTGGGTACTACAATTATTGACAGTCTAATGTCCCCTACCTCCCTGGCATGTATATAACGTCAATGGTGACTGGTATCTAAAGTCACTTTATCCCAAGATTATGACAGTACAATATAAGGCTCGAAAGGGCTGTTGTTATACTGTGATACTAGGGTAGTAAACAACCATAGAAACCACACAATATATGACAGATTGAAAATTGAGGTCTCATAAACGCGGCCACAATACTTCCTTTCTATCTATCCATCTATCTATCTATCTATCTATCATTCATCTTTTCCATTTATCAATCCATCAAATTACACCCTCTCTATCAATCTTAAGAAACATTTTCTATCTATTTTGACATTGATTATTTCATGAATCTACATATTAATTTACATCTATTAAATCATTTATTTGTGCATTTATTCTATCCATACACTATTAGTCTATCTATCTGTTCCTTTAATTATTTTCATTTAATTTTAGCAAGGAAGGAGGAGACATTTGACTTTAAATGATACTGGTTGGATACTGGTACCCACAGTTCAATTTTCCGTTTTATGATTTATTGATTTGTTGGTCACAAAAGTAGTCTCAAAACTTTTCAACCAATAACTATAATAACAGAAGTAAAATAAATTGCCTTCAAGTTATCTTTTTAGAACCTTTTTAGAATCTTTATTTAAATTTATCATTTTTACTCTTATTTATGTATCCATCCACTTATCTATCTATTTATCTATCTATATATCTATCTATTCATTGATCTATCTATCTATGTAATAAATTAGTCCATATGGTGTATATGTATTATTTTATGAAAATGTGACAGAATTAAAAAAAATATAAATTCATAAAATGGACAATTATTCTTAATATCTTTTAGCATAACAGACAAAGATTTAATTGATATTAAGACCAAAATAATCCAAGATTTTATTTTTGAGGTTGACTTTGCTACCCCCCCCCCCCCCATAAATTTGTTATAAATAGGGGTTCAATCTTCAAATATTTGTATTAGAAGGGGGAGGTTGGGGTCTAAAAATATATTGAAACCATCCCAAGATAAATTACAAAATAAATTAGCATTTAATCAATCCGGTCCCTATGTAAAGCTTCTAGTAACCGGAGAGTTCAATTGGTTTAGTGATTGGCAAGCTTAATGGACGAAAAAAAATCTCATTCTTTTTATTTCCTGACAACACATAAATGTTTGTCTACCTGTACCAAAAGATCTCACAAACTGCGAGACCGATATGCTTCTCCTTACTACTTAGGAACTCATTCTGTATTACTTTTTTAAGCGATTGTTTGACAATATCTGCCAAAGCAAGGAATTCTTCGCTTTTTATTTTCTGGTAAAAAATTCTAGACAAATTTTTGTGATATACTTTGGGTATAAAATGTAATATAAACCAAGGCATGCTAAAAAATATTTTTCTAGTAGTTTTTTAGACGCTTTTCTGGAGAGAGCATTTCAAGTACAGTACAGATACCCTAAAAAAAATTACGGGACATTCACCCCTTTACAACCCTTTGCACGTCTTTGTGCTAAAGATTTTCACAACAATGTCCTTGTTGTTATATGTAAATTATATGTATTAGAATTGAAATCAAATGACTTCTTAAATATTGATACGTCATTAAATCAAAGGATATATGATGCGATTATCTCTCTCTCTTTCTCTCTCTCTCTCTCTCTCTCTCTCTCTCTCTCTCTCTCTCTCTCTCTCTCTCTCTCTCTCTCTCTCTCTCTCTCTCTCTCTCTCTCTCTCTCTCTCTCTCTCTCTCTCTCTCTCTCTCTCTCTCTCTCTCTCTCTCTCTCCCTATGTGTAAAAATTGCTTAATATTAATAATTGTGGTTGAAAGCATCAGGATCAACAGGGATAAGACAATGGCCGATAAATTAATGTACATCCCCAATGAGGATTCACAATATTATCCCTTCTGTAGATTAGAATTAGTAATTCAAATCTTTGGACACTTAACTGAAAGAACCAACCAATCAAAGTCAAATAAAAGTCCCCAAAGTTGTTAGCAAACAAATAAGAAACGTTACCATAAACCTATAAGACTATAATAATAACCAGCCCAATGTCCCCTCCCTCCCTGGGTTGAAAGTCTTCAAAGATATTTAAACTAGGGTCAATTATTCAGTAAAATGGTTAATAGTTGCATATCCTGTAATATATACGTTTTTAACATACAATTTCAATGTTTTATGTCGACTATATGGCATGAAAAAAGTGGTCTTCGCTGACATTTAATCAACATTGAAATAACATTATATCTTATATTGATATAATAACGGCCAAAATGTGCGTTTACTTTAATAAATTTCCTCTTATTTCGGCAAACTTTTTACTGTATAATACTTACTATTCTTTTTACAGTAAAATCGTTCTCGGCTTATTACTGAGCTACTAAGTATATTTAAAAATATGAATCTGATCACAAATTAAAGCCAGCTATTTTGTACTATATATTTGTTTTTAAGAATATTTGTCAGTTTCTTTGATATCATTGCTGCTTGAATTTTATCTATAAATGTATGTACTTATCTATCTATCTATATTACAATCTATCTATTTATTGTATGTTATATCTATTTTAGCCTTGATATTTCTATCAATCTATTTTAAAAAGTATCCATTCATATATTACTATTACATAAATCTATCTATTTATCTACTATTTATCTACCTCTATTTTTCAATTTATATATCTATGCAAACTATCATTTTTATCTACTTATCAATTCTATCTATTAATCTATTATGTATCTATCTATCTTATAACTAATGCCTATTTATCTATATGAATTACAAAAGCTAACCATCCATAGAATTTTATTTACTAGATTTTTCTTGTATTTATTTAATTACATATAAATATTATTTTAATTATTTTATCATTTATCAATTATTTATCTCATGTTTGTATTTTCTATCTATCTATCTATTTATATCTATTTATCTATCTATCTATGAATGTATCTAATATGTGCCTGACAATCAGTTTCTTCTAAACATTCAAAATATTCTCTCGGAGTTTCTCTTAACGGAGAATAACTTCGCAGCGAATCTTTAAAAAAATGAAAATTCTTTGATTTGGATTTCAACAAAGCAGCTTGAGTGCCTAATAAAAAATGAAGTCATACAATACAAATGACCAATGATAGGTCAGTATACATTGAAATTGACCAATGGTAAAATGTATACTGGCCTATCATTGGCCATTCGTATTGTATGATGTAATTTTTATTATGCACTACCTCTTTAAGACAAAAAAGTCTATTAATTAAGGATGGCTTTTGGCTTGTTTTTAAATGTCTTTAAATTCAGACATTTAAAACAGCTGATTTTGAGGCCTTAATATAAAATGAAAATTTTGTTAAAACATATATATCTTTGATTTTAAAAAAATGTTTAAAAGTTAGGGTGTACCTTACTTAAAATATAGGCATACTTATACAATATAAGGGTATTCCTATTTGGTTCAAGCAATGAGCCCCCTTTCTCTATTTTTAAAATAAATAAAAATAAGAATACATAGACCAATGCAATTAAATGGCAGACAAAAATTTTACAAGTTTTAAAAACTAACTTTGATTAATTACATTTTTGTTTTTATTAAAATTTCTTAAAATTAACTTAAATTACTTAATTATAGATTAGCTTAAAATCTCAAAATCAAAGAATTTTTTCCTTTCAAGGGACTAAGAATAGAATCTCCTCTGTGGTATGAAGCTGTACGTTTCCCATTAGAATCCGTCCAAACCATTTTCAAGCTGCGAACCGCTCCTATCAAGGACGTTAATGTCCTTGTTTTTTGTTATTAATCACAAAAATTTGCCAGTTTTCTGGATGATTTATTGGGTGTTAAAACAGTTAAGGACATTAAGTAAAGGTTATTTTTAAATCTATCACTGTTAAAAAATCACAATATTCTTAAAAATCACCTCTTTAGCTACTAAAAACTAAAATTGAATCACTATATACAAGAAAATGCCAAAATGCCTATCCTTAAAAAGGCCCAAAAAACTAGTTAGTTTACGTCATCTATCAACCTATCTCACTTTATGGTCATTTTTTGGTCAAATCTTAGCAATTCTTCACTTTTAAACGATTTTTAAGGATATAAATACTTATTTTTGTTTAATTTTCACTTGTTATAACCTTCAAAAAGATTTAAAATCACTGTCTTAAAAATTAAATATAAGTTTTAACGCAAGAATAAAAAGCTAGCGTAAATTATACGCACTTTCCTGAGAAGCGCTTCGAATCAACTAAACGTCTTTTACAGAGTAACATACAAACACGCGCGCCGACACACACACAGACACGCACACATACACGCACACAAATTAGCCAAAAACGCAACGCTACTGTTTCTCTTATATAGGCCGGTTTTAAAGTTGATATAACAGTACATTATGAGGCTAGACCAAGCTGTAATTATACTGGCATACTAGGGTATTCAATAACTCTAAAAACGATAGTTTAAGATGTATATGCGTGATACATTTGATACTAAAAACTAGACATTTTTGGTGGAGCGCGAGGCTTCCTACAATTTGGGTAGGTACGTATTTAATTTTGCAAAGTTTCCGTCGGATAAATGCTCATCTTTGAGTTCAGATTTTGATTTATTTTTCTGTTTAAATTTAAACCTTAAAAATCGCTTTTAAAATGTAATTTTACCATAAGAATATTGTAATATCATGAGTTTTATATCGTTAGTTTACTAGCGGTTACGCCCCTAGTCACCCAGGCCATATATTTCTTGTAAAAGGAGGGTGAAATACCTAAAACCATCACAATAACTCTGTGAAGCTTGTATAAAATAGAGTACTCAATTGGTTCAGTAATAGAGGCATGTTCATGGACAAACCAAAAAAACCTTACTAATTTGCATTATTGACATAACATTTTTCCAAAAAGCATTTTAAATTTTTTCATGTATCTAATATATAAAATCAGGGCTGATATATATTTTATTTTTATAAATGCTACGCTTTTTTAGAAGTTGTCATTATTGTTTTTATAATATTATTAAATATGTGGATTTTTATGGATTTTGTAGTAAAATATGTTTATAATACATTAAATATTTTGAACTTTAGATTTCAAAATATTATAGATAGATAGTTTTCAGAACAAAAAGGCATATTCTAGAAAAAATAACTTAGTTTAAGTCAAAGAAAAGGTTGATTTATATAGATAGATAGAGGGATGGATTGAAAGTAGATAGACAGATAGATAATGTATGTATAAAAATAGATAAATAAAATAATTTGAGATAATTTAAGGATATAGACAGAGAGATAGAAATAGAGAAAAATAGGCAGAAGAGATATAAAGAACGAAAATTTGATAGATAAATAAATAGAGAGGATACAAAATGAAATTAAATATTTATTATTTAGCATATGTGCTTATGATTATGACTGTCTGTTTGTCTGTTTTTTTTTGGGGGGGGGGGGGGTTAAGAATAAACATTGATGAACTTTCATAATAATGTTAAGCAAAATTACACCTTCTTTACAATAATATTTTTTGGCCAGTATACATTGCGATTGACCCATGGTAAATTTCAAATTATATACTGGCCTGTCATTGGTCATTTGTATTGTATGATGTCATTTTATATTGGACACTATAAGCTGTTTCTCTTCTTAGAAATAAAAAAATTGGTTTAAATCAATAAAATACAGAAACTACCCCCGACCTCTTTATTTACAATTTATTTCATAATAAGGAGGGGGAATGGGTTCTGTTCCCTACTAAGCTCTGCCTTTTTATTTCTTGTCTTTTTCTAAAGTGTTTCTAAATAAAATCTTTGTCTACTTTATTTCTTTTCTGTCAGAAGATTTCCCCCTACCCTTATGAGATATAGTGTGTATTCACCTCCGCTAATTGTTATATCCATATCATTTTTTACTACGCAGAAAGACACAATGCTGTATAATAATACACCAGGGCACTTAAGGTGGGAGGGGTAAAGTCAAACCCCCCTCAACTTCTAAATGTTTTTAAAAAGTAAACATTTTTTTGGGTTGGGGGATGCATTTTTATCGGAGGGTTGGATATACCCTCCACCAAAATAGTTAGAAACCTTCCCTGAACCTGTAAGAAACTTCACATTTCGGTTCAGTAGTTATCAAAATCTTAAGCTACAGACGAAAAAAACTTACTACTTTATATAATGCGATATTTAGTTCTAATAATTAATCTTTTGAAACATGCGGAAGTGAAGTAACACCATGTGAGATATTAGAGAAAATTTTCTGTGGTTCCTACAGTTGTTTGCTATCTTTAGTATAACAGTATAATTATAGTCTTTGAAAGTATCATACTGTACTGTAATACTACTATAATTACATGACTTTAGAATCAGATCTCTAAATTTATTAATTGCTGTAAAACTGTTCTTTTGACCAAGATTACTTTACGTTTTCTAGAAACTGCAAATTTATATAATTGCTTCAATGTAAAACATCACAGGGATCTAAAGGGACAAGACAATTGCTGTAAATTTAATTACATCCCTTATAATGATACACAAAATTAACCATTCTGTAGATATCAATTAGTGGTAGAAACGTAGACACTCAACTTCATGAATCAACCAAGTTTAATTCAGTAACAGTCCCAAAAGTTGTTAAGCAATTGAATAAGAAAATGTGGTTATAAAACTTTAGGGACTAGTGTATTAAACATCCCAATGTGTCCTCCTTCCCTGGAAAAATTTCTTTTAAGTTTTCGTTGGTTTGTAGGAATAAAAATAGAATTCTTTCTTTCAGCTAGATGTTTGAACCTTAAACATATTATGTTTATATATTATTAAGTAGTAAGGTTTTTTTGTCTGTATCTTAGGATTACGAAGACTACTGAACCAATTGATTTCTACATTTTAGGGTAGCTTCACATAGGCCCCGGGATGTTTTAGTCTATTTTTCTGCATCTAACCTAGTTTTACTAATGTAACTGGGAGTATGTCTGTATTTTTAGATACATTATCCCATCAGCCGGCGAAAGACCCTAGAGGCTGGGGTCGTAGTAACTAAGTTATGTTAAGTTTTAGTTGTTTAAATCTGATAGCGAATAGAAAGATACATGTATGAAATTATTAATTTAATCTAAATAAGTGGTGATTCTATTAATCATCATTGGGGGTACATCAAATTATCGTCCAATGCCCCACCCCTGAAAATGCGTGGGAGTTAGAAACGTGCAATCTTCTGTTGTAAAACTGTATGGATGAGTCACTCAGATATCCATCTATCTATCTTCCAATAACTATATATATATACATTTTATTTTTGAGGGATGCAGAAACGTCCAAGCTTTTGTTGTAAAACTGTATGGATGAGTCACTCAGATATCCATCTATCTATCTTCCAATAACTATATATATATACATTTTATTTTTGAGGGATGCAGAAACGTCCAAGCTTTTTATTTCAAGGTGGGTTCAAAGTTAAAGGAAAATGAATACCCCCTTACCCCCCTCCCCGCCCCTTGGATGTGTATTGAGGGAGGGACTACTATAGCTTAAAACCATCCTATTAATAGTAAGTAAAAATCTATTCCATTCAGTTTTAAACTTTGAGAAAGCTTCACAAATCTAATAAAAGGTGCTTTAAGCAAACTTTATTTCTATATTTCAGTACTAGCGGCTACGCCCCTAGAGGCCTCTAGTGGCACTTTAAATGTTTTTATATATTTAAATATGTTTATGTTGCGTTTGACGTTTATGTTTCGCTGAACTCTCTTTGTTAAATCGAGAAACTTAATTTTTTTTTGTTTTTTTTTGGTGATTTCTCTTGGGAGGGTGGTGATACCCTCCCCCAAAATAGTTATAAACCTTCCTTGGACCTATAAGAATCTACCCTGAATCTACAGACAAACAGACATCCTGTTACTTTAGTATAAAGATTGGGATTATTTTAGGCTTCTTTATCTGACCCTAAATCTCCCTCTGAATACAAAAAAGCCCCTAGAAGCTAAGGGCGCAGTTCTCTAAAAAGCTGGACATAACCAGTGAAGCCGTTAGTTGGATCTTAATCGCCAAATGGACTGACTGACGCATCATTCTATTTGCATTACAATAATTTTCTGATCTCATTTCTGAGTCATAAATGTGAGTAATTTTCAGGGAGAGAGGGGGATAGTGGATTGTTAATTACACTGCAACTCAAAGTTTTATAACCAAGTTATCTTATTGGCTGAGTAATTTTATTTGGTTGGTCTAAACTAGTAGTCAATCTACAGAAGGGGTAATTTTGTTTACTATGAAAGGGGATGTGTATGAATTTATTGTACATAGTCTTATCCCTTACGATTCCTGGTTCATGGAAACATGGACGATTACGTCCAAAGCTATACATATACATATAGGTATGAGAAAGAGAGGTAAAGATAGAAAAAGAGAAAGATAAAAAGGCAGAAAGAAAACAAAAGAAGTCAAGGGGAAAAGATTTGTCTAGGGTGAGAGAGAGGGAGAGAGAGGAATAATAAATGATTAATTCTAACTTTCGTAGTAGCTTCGCGCTTAACTAAATTCTTAATATTGCCCTCTATGAGTTTTCTTTTAAAATATCAAAATAAGAAATTCTCACTCCACATATTTATTTTTTCGTTTGTTTGTTTATTTCTTTAGGTAAAACTGATTTAAGCTTGGTTCTAGTTAGCCCAACAAGGCTATGGCCCCCCTTAAATATAATCCATAACTTCCCCCTTTATTTCAATTTATTATTTAAAAGATGGATAGATTCATTACATCCGGAATTTCTAATAGATTTATCAACATCTTATTTTTTTCTTCTTCTCTGATTTATAAAAATCGATTATAAAATTTAGAAGAATGTTATTGTTTGTTTATCTGTTTAATGAACTAGCTCCTTATCTCTAAAATTTGCTAACTCACTCCAAGAAAATTTAAAAACTTCTTATCATCCAAAATGATTGTTTTATTTTAACTGTTTTGGGAGAAATTTTTGGGTTTCTATTTATATAGCTTATATCTATCTATCTATCTATCTATCTATCTATCTATCTATCTATCTATCTATCTATCTATCTATCTATCTATCTATCTACCTATCTATCTATCTATCTATCTATCTATCTATCTATCTATCTATCTATCTATCTATCTATCTATCTATCTATCTATCTATCTATCTATCTATCTATCTATCTATCTATCTATCTATCTATCTATCTATCTATCTATCTATCTATCTATCTATCTATCTATCTATCTATCTATCTATCTATCTATCTATCTATCTATCTATCTATCTATCTATCTATCTATCTATCTATCTATCTATCTATCTATCTATCTATCTATCTATCTATCTATCTATCTATCTATCTATCTATCTATCTATCTATCTATCTATCTATCTATCTATCTATCTATCTAAATGTCCTTTCAGACAAGAACAAGTGACAGATCTAAGATGTAAAATTTTAGCATGGTTCCTATAATTGTTTATTACCCTAGTATAACTGTATAATTACAGCCTAGGCTAGCCTCATACTATACTGTCATACTACTGAACAATGGAAACAGCCAAAGATGTGTTTCCTGAGATGTAAAATTTGAAAACTCATGTTTTATCCATATTCTTCATTTTTTAGGAGCAAAGCTATTATATAAATTAGTTTATTTATGTTTTTTTTTAGCTGAAATACTTTCCTTTATAATGCCTTATTACCATAGGAATCTCCATACAAACACTTACCTCTATTCTTTATTGCACTGTTTTTCTAGATTTAATAGAATAAACTTACCTAAAATATTATTACTTATTATTTTTCAAAAATATGTTACTTTAAAAAAATAATTATTAGGAAGTTTTAGAAAAAGTAGCAAAGAAGTATAGGTAGATGGATGAAATTAGATATATGGATTTAAAAAGAGAAATAGAGAGGCAAAGGAAGAGTGATAGAAAAAAGAGAAATAGAAATAGAGAGAAACAATAATGACAACATCCATAAAAGGGAAGCTCTTAAATGGAAGAACAAAATTAACAGAACAAAATTGTACAATTAAATTTGTAGAAAAACTGATAAATACATGATACTGTTCATAGTTGGACATATTTACATTTTTAGCACCTGACTATAGAGATGATTCGCTTATATATTGTACCTTGTTGTAATAGGAATCAGTATTCCAAAAAATAGATGAATCGGATAATTTTAACATACAAAAAATACGTTTTAAAATGACTTGCGGACTTTCTGGTAACGAGTATAGAGTTGCTTTGCTATATAAGTCGTACCTAACTGTTATAGGAATCATAATTGCTTTTAAAAAGAAATTAGGCTAACACATTAGAAAGGAGAAGATTTTCGTATAAACATGGATGACAACATCCATAAAAGCGAAGCTCTGAAATGGAAGGACAAACGAACATTAACACTTGTAGATTGTCAGAACTGAATTAGCAGAATATTAATGCATCAGTACAAACAATATTGTTAGTAAATTTGTTGCAAAACTACATAAATAGATGATACTGTTTAAGGACATACTTACATTTTTGGGACTTGTTTATAGAGATGCTTAGCTTATAACATTGTACCTTGTTGTGATAGGAATCAGTTTTAAAAAAATCAAAAGAATCGGATAATTTTAACATACAAAAATTTGTTGTCAAAAAAGTTAAAAATCGACATGTTTCAAATGGACGTACGGACATTCTGGTATTGATAGAGTTGCTACGCTTTCTAAATTGTACCTAACTACTACAGGAATCATCATGCAAAGTTTGGAATCGATAGGACAATTCTAACCTGTTTAAATTAACGAAAAGAGCTAACTCTCTGTGACGGACGTACGGACGGACGGAAGGACCGACCCTAATAATAGAAAAGCTTCGCTTTTAAAAGAGCGTATAAACAAACAATCCTTTAGCTACAAAAGGCAGAAATTAATAACTAAGAATTTAATGGATGATTAATACAAGTTATTAGTTAATAAGATTATACCTTCAAATCTATTCCAATGATAATTATTATAAATCCAATTTTGCGGTTGTTTAATTTTTGCAAGCGAAGCTCTAAACATTTTAAACGTTAGTTTTAGGCATGTTTTACATCGTTCTATCTTTACATGAAGATTTTTGTGATTATCAGGTTAATATAGAAACTTTGCAATCATTACCAAAACTGTATGAAATCTCACTGAACCTTCATATAGGTTTTCATATCATTTCATCTAAGTATAAGGGTCAATTTCAGATAGAGAGGGGACAATTGGCTATTTTTTTTACATTATTTCCCAAAATTTGATAATAACGTTTTCTTATTCATTGACTTAACAACTTTGGGTACTTTCAAGAAAATTTGAAAGGTTTGTTTGTTAAGTTGAGTGTCCAAACAATTCAACCACTTATTGTAATCTACAGTGTGTGTTGATGTACAACATAAATTAGTAAATGTATCATCCATTGTCTCATCCCTTTATTCCAGTTTGTGTTCCAGTTTTATGCTCTGGTTTTAATTTTGTGGTTTTCTTCACCTTAAACTTATTTCATATAAAGTTAATAATTAAATTTATTTAAACAAATTGAATTAGATTTTTAATTACTAGTGACTTTTATCAACTTTTTACAGGGTTCGGAAGCCGCGCCTCAGCCGCGCATAAGCCTCAGTTTTAAACCTGCTTGTGAGCAGAAAAAGAAAATTCAGAAAGAAGGATTGTCTGCTAAAGAGCAGTTTTATACATCCAGCTGAATTTTATAGTGATAAAATGAAGATTTCACTGAGGCTTACACGCGGCTTACGCGCGGCTTCCGAACCCTGACTTTTTATCCAATACGTTTCTAATTTCTAGGGACATGGTTCATTAGAGGTTTACCCCACCCCAACAATCATTCAAAAATAGCTTTAAGCTAGTACCAAAAACTACGTGGATATTATGACAGGGGAATTCGTCGATTTAGGTTGCATTTCCCTTTTCAATAATTGGTCAGTTCGTTCATCCAATAGGAGGGGAGTGGATGGGGTGGAGGGATTGGATCGTTATTTTAGCCCACTACAAGTTTCGTTTTTTTTTGAAGACATGATAATCTGGTGTAAGATCCAAGTAATAATAAATCCATTGTAGCTTAGCATAAGGACCCACACACATATATATTGCTCCTTTAATATGTAATCAAGGACAGACAAACGGACAAAGATATTTAATGAGTAGCTTCGCTACTATTAAAAACACCTACTTGTGAAATATAATACTGTTAATTGAAACTTTTTTTGTAATTGATATAAGCAAAGTTATTTTATGATTAGGTTTTCTTGTTGTTATTATATGAGAATAAATAAAATCAAAAAAGTCATAAGAATTATGCAATAAACAGTAGAAATAGGTTCACTATTAAAATGTCAGACAAAGGCCCTTTTTTCGACACATTTTTTTTAATAGATTTGTACAGTAGATTTACCCGATTTACCCACATAAAAAAACAATTAAAAATCCTGTAATTTAATTTGTATCTGTATTTAAATCTTTGTCTGCCCCAGAGATATAGAGATAAGACAATGGATGATTTAAATTATAAGTTTTTCTTATATATGGGTAAGATGAAGTGCAACTTTTATTAGTTTTGCTGATTATAGGTTTTTTGGGGAAGATGCGCAAATGCCGTTATTTAGTTATTATTTTAACAGACCAACATATTTCATTGTAATGGACCCTTTATCAGCATTTAAAATTTTTGTTGTGCTTTTCTGGTAAGCTGAATAAATGATTAACTGATATTTTTTTACTAATTAACATCCCATAGAGACTAGGGATGCAGCTGCTAGTCTCTAATACAAAGTAGTAAGTTGTATTCTTCAGAAAGGTTTCATTGATATCATAAGGTGGTTTTAAGCTATTCTCTGATCACCAAGAAAAGTTAAATAAATATAATTTATTAGTTGATGTAAGTTTAGATTAAAACGATGGTTTTTCTTTGAAAAATCCTATTGTCATATCTCTTTATCCCTAATTAGAACTGCCTTTCCTAAAATCCTCCCACTCTAAACCTAAAATTGTAAAAATAAATTTCATTTTGTACTGTCTTGTTACCAGGGGTAAGGCAATTCAAGAACAACTATTTCAAATAATCTACGACCCTTTTATCAACATAATTCACTATCTTCTTGTGAGCCCAGATATCTTTTACTAAAAAAAAATTAGACGTAAGGCAAAGTTAACGTCAATTACAATATCAATAACTAGCAGCTACGCCCCTAAATGCCTCTAGTGAAACTTTGAATTTTTTTTTTTTTTTTGGTTCAAGTCTCTACGATACCTACCCATGTTGCGTTTAAGTCTCTTGCGTCAAAAAAGATTTTTTGTGATTTCTTATGGGAGAGTGGTGGTACCCTCCCCCAAAATATTTATAAACCTTCCCGGGACCTATGAGAAGCTACCCTGTTAAGGAGAGCCTGATCGGTTCAGCGGTTAGCGAGACCCTTTGTTACACGCAGACAGACAGACAAACAGATATCCTGTTACTTTATTACAAGGATTAAAAATTGATATGTTTGGAGACAATAGGCTATAAATGAACAGGGATCTAAAGGGATAAGACAATGGCCGATAAATTCATTTACATCCCCAAGGATGATCCACAAAATTACCTCTTCTGTAGATTAAAATTAGTGGTTTTAATACTCAAATTAATTAACCAACCAATCATAATTCACTAAGTCTCCAAAAGATGTTAAGCCGACGAATAAGAAAACGTTGTTATGAATCTTTGGGGACAAGTGTAATAAACCGCCCATTGTCCTATACCTCTTGGACAAATGTATCTTTTCTCCAGTAGGAACTCCCTTGGTCAAAAACATACGCTACTAACTACCATGGACAGCTAGTACTTCCTAACAAAGATTCTGCAATCAAATAGTTGATTTCTGTAGTAATTGTATTAAAAAACAAAGTTTACTTCGCAAATAATTTTAAGATTTACAAAAAAGGAGATTTGTAATTCATAATTGGGAATATTAATTTTCTTCTGGTAGCGGTTACGCCCCTAGAGGCCTCTTGAGGTCTTTGAGAGTGGAGAGGGGAGGGGGGGTTAAAATACCACCTATTTTTAGTTGTATAGTTTTAAAAAGAAAAAGTCAAGAAAGTTTCCTTTTTGGAGGGGGATCATTTTTATTGGGACGATTTTTCTTGGATTTTAATGAACCCTAACTTAAAAAATTATAAACCTTTTCAGGACCATATCAGGGAGAACCATATCAGTTTGGTGGTTATCGAGATCCTTCGGTACACACAGAAAAAAAGACAGAGATCATATTACTATATTATAAGAACTAGCGGCTATGCCCCTAGAGGCCTCTAGTGGAATTTAAATGTTTTTTTTTATTTTAAATATCTAATTTGAGAAATAATTCGTCTATGGTCAATCAGCTGTTAAATTCATGTCTCTACGCAGCGCCACTACGCTATGTAAAGACATTCATACACTAGCGACACTATGCGGCAGGAATATTTCAATTTTTTTTCGATTTTATTGTGATTTCTCTTGGGAGGGTGGCGGTGCCCTCCCCTAAAATAGTTATAAACCTTCCCAGGACTTATGAGAATCTACCCTGTTAAGGAGAACCCGATCGGTTCAGCGGTTAGCGAGATCCTTCGGTACAGACACACAGATACACAGACACACAGACAAACAAACATCCATATTACTATAGTATAAGGATTGTGCTATCCCTGTAACATTGCACTTAACTCCCACTTTGCACATTTTTTAACAGCTTGCAACTTTACAAGTAAAGGCAAACTCTTTTATGAGTTTTTTTTAAAGCAAAGTATGTTCTATATTCTCTCATTCCGTAAGTCTGTATGCATTCTTTCAACAAACTATTATTATCTATAAATGGATATAGAATATCTCGATATTGTGATATATTCTTGCATACCTTGATAAAATGTTTCATATTATAACGATGCATCCATTCTATGACTACCTTTATCAACTTCTGACCCTGGAGGAACTTATTGACAAATTTCTTATCCTAATATATTAAGTAGTAAGCTTTTTTTGTCTGTAGCGAAGGATCTCGCTAACTGATGAACCGATATGGTCCTCCTTTACAATGAAGCTACTTATAGGTCTCGGGGTGGTTTTAGGCTATTTTGCTGCCTTTCCACATATCTTTGAATATTGAGCCCCTAGGTGTATAAGTTACCAAAATTGACGGTCAAAACTTCCACTGTCACAATATCCACTAGGGTGGGTTCATATCGGAATTAGACAAAGCGGGGATATGCAACAGATAAAATTAACCTTAAAAACATTTCTGACCGAAAAAGAATTTTAAAAAATTGAGTTTTAGAACACGACCACTTAAAAATATAATTCATTACTTATTAGTATGCAAAGACGACATTCAAAATTTTTTTTGAATCAGAACTATGGCTTCATGGTGCTCCCTGGAAAGGCCTTGAGGAGCTGAATCAGGAACTTTTGTCCGTTTCAAAATATCTCGTTCCTAGCCTTAGAAATCACTAAAAAACCAAATTTTTTAAAGATTTATTGAGAATTGTCCAATTTGTAGAGGTTTTTTAGATTTTTTCAGGCTAGGAACGAGATATTTTGAAACGGACAAAAGTTCCTGACTCAGCTCCTCAAGGCATTTCCAGGGAGCACCATGAAGCCATAGTTCTGATTCAATAAATTTTTGACTCCCATTTACAAATAGCTATACAATTGAATGTCTGGTCTTCAGAGGTTTTAAGACTTAGGATAAATTTTAAATCATCCAGAGGTGTATTATATCTATATAAATTGAGTGCAGAACCCCGCTTTGGCCTCAGAAAAAAAATGTCCAAAATCGACCCACCCTAATATCCACGTATTCTATATCCATTAAATTACATAATGGGCAATTATAATAAAGTACATCATTCCAGTGTCTGACACTTAAGACCCCTCCATTCCCCAAAATTTATATTTTAAGAATTAGACATAGGAGTCCTCCTTTGATGTCTTTATTAACCCTACAATTTAAATTTGTTCCAAAGACAATTAATTTCATTAGTATAACATCATAGTATGAGGCTATCCAAGGCTTCAATTATACTGTAACACTAGTAAAATAGACGTTCATAGAAATAGCATGTTTATTTGAACTTTATTTGCCTATTCATTTCAAGAATTGTAAATATAACAGTTTAGAATGAAAACTTGCAATAACAAAAAAAAGGTAAAATAATTCTATATTTGTATACCCTCTACTGACAAAAGAACGAATATTAACAAAAGTAGAGTAACTAAAAATTCCAAAATTAAAGTGAATTGCATGATTACATATTGAATGAATAATATTGTTTTAAAAAGCTAAAAATCATCAAGTTTAAAATAGACATACGGACTGTGAATGATTATGGAGTTGCTACCCTTCCTTAACGATTGAAGTGTATAAAGTAGCCGAGTCAAAACTGTTCTACCAACAATTTCAATCTTCATAAAGGGTAATTTTGTTTATTCCAACATGGGGGTACATTTAATCTTTTTCAATGAAGTATACCTATATTTCTTAAAGTTTTAAAAAGTAATAATTTTGGTTTTTAGAAACCGCGAAACCTTTCATCTATTCGTCGAGGTTTGGTGAATTTTATTGTATATTTTTTCATTTATCAATAAATATTCTTAGATTAAATATTCGAATATTAGTAGGCAGGTACTCTATATAAGTACTCTATTACTAAGGGCTAAATGTTAGTCTCTTCATCTAGGTGTTTTAAATTGTATAAAGTATGTTATTTTTCAAATATACATAAAATTAGTTTATACCTATTAAAATAAATATAAAATTATTAAAGAAAAGAAAATAACAATGAAACCAACTTTTTTACTTCACAAGTTCACAGTCAGCTGGCGGCCGAACGTACACTCCCACTTCATTTTAGAGTAGCTGCGCTACTTAAAATAAACAAGAAATTAAAACTTGGCACAATAAATGAATTTCACTTAGCATTATAAAGTTCAATCAAGCTGAACATTATTTGTTGGATTTTAAGATTTCTTTTCATCTATCTATCAATCTATTTGTCATAAGAAATGTATTACCCTCGTTGGTGACATCGCCTTTTGAGGGGCCTTTCATTGTTTTTTCCTACAAAAGCTTTTCTCCTTTTTCTAGCCCCTGCGGGGGCATTTGCCTAACCCTGAGTGGAAATCACCTAACTTAACATAAAATAACCCATCTAAAGCTATTGTGAAAATGCGATGAAACGCCCCTCAAGAGCTGCGATGTAACGATAGGGACTATAGTCTATACCCGAAATTTTTAGAAGACGATTTTCTGGCTTATCTCTAGTCACTTGTAATTCAAATTCAAATTTGTACTTTTTCCTACCAAATTGTTCATATGCTGTGTTCCTTTAGGCCCAAGTAAGGGATCTTCCCATAAAGTGCCTAGCATAGAAACCCCTCCCTACCCCCATTAAATCTTTTTAATAAGGGGGCTACTCTAACCTGTCTCAACCAATCTAAAGGTGAACTTATGTTATTATCCGGGGAAAGAAAGAGCTGTAGATCATTTCACTGCTATTGTCCCATCCCACCTGATTTTCATAATTAAAACTAATTTTTTAACATCAAATTAAAAACATAAAATCATCAAATGTTAGGTAAGAAGGATATTTTACTAAAATGATTAATTTATATTTAATATCTAATTATCTAATTTCTGGTTTTAAACTAAAGCGAAAAATAAAGCAAAGCTACTCTATGATTTATTATGTCTGTGTGTTACTCAATCCTTTTTTTCAGTGTATACACTTTTACGTATTTTAATAGTCATTAGTAGTCAGGGACAAGGGAAGGCTATTCTGGCAATCAATGCTTTAGAGCTGATTTCATAGATTTCCAGTTAAATCTAGATGATGAGATTATGCAACTTTTGGCAGAATTTGATAAGAATCTCAAGCATTATTTTATTAGTTTTTGCTCACTTTACTACAAGCCATGCAAAAATAATAGTCAGAGATTAGTTCCATGTTCAGTTTTGAGATGAACAAGTTGAATAATGCTTTTTACATATTTTATATATTTTATCTAAATCATAGACTACTCGTAAATTATATGTTTAATAGTGAATAAAATTTATTGAAAATCCCAAAGAGTGGATAGCTGTAATATTTTCAAAAATATTTAAGATTGTTTAGATAGTTATCTCATCAAAAAATTTTACATAAAAAAAGTTTTTACGACACCTATCAATAAAATTCTGAACTACATAACTATTCTTTTCCAAATCCTAAATTTTATAATATATGTTGTGGTTTAATTTGGTATTTCTTGACAACATCTTGCCTCTAATTGCGAAACAAGTTGGAGGGAAGTGTCGAAATAGGAAATGTAAATAAGGAGCTTCCCTGAAATCATAAAATGATTTATCATGTCCTGCAATATTGAACATAAAAACAACTAATCTTCTCGAATATTAACAATTTACAAACTTATTACAGAATTTAAAAATGGGTAATTTTCCCCAAAGTGCCTTGTAGAGCACAGAATCCAACCTTTCCCCACCATTAACTTAAAACAAATTGTAAACGATCAAAGGGGCGGGGGTCCTTTTGGTATAGCATTAAGGAAACCAAAAGATATAATCTTAATAAGGAGGGGGATCAGTGCTTAATAGGCAACTTTGTGGTAAGGCACCAATATACAGGGTGGGGCAAATAAGACCGGACAAACTTTAAACGGCCATAGCGCCAAAACTACTTGACCAATCAGGACGTTTGACCACACTATAAAAAGCTTAGGTAATGACCTTTTAGCACAAAAAAATCTTTGGACGAAGATGAACGTGTAGAACGAGCTGGCCGCGCATATGTTCAACAAGGCAGATTCCAAATGCGCCGGTGGTTTAAACTGGATTCTCGACTAGGACTCAATAAATCTGACCTCAGCCCATCTGTAGGTGAGGTAGAGTTATGTAACTTGCTAGGGATACTGTTAGATACATAAGAAAGACACTAGAAAAGACTAGAGCTCTCTATCTGAAATGGCTTGGTCGTAGTACTCCAGCAAAGTGAAACGAGGCAGATTTTGAGATGTAAAAAACGTCAAAAACCGTGAAAATTCGTGAAAATTTCTCGGTTCTTGACTTCAGGGACCCACATTGAACTTAAAAAATCATTTTAGACTATGGGTTGCGCTGTCATCCCTAGCTGAAACTTCATGCCATTTCTAAAAAGGTAAAGAACGTCGTTCTAGCTCAACTGTGGTCCAAATAAGATCCTCCGTGTATAAGGGTAGCTTGAAAGTACGGCGAATTTGAATCCTGCGTTTACTCAAGTTCCTAAGAAAATGTGGCCTCCCAGCAGCCCGATCTTAATTCAATGGACTTTTAGGCCTGGGGCTACTTTCAAGCATGCACCAATAGACGTGCCCATACCACAAAGACCTCCCTCATTGCCACTATCAAGGAGAACTACGCCAGCTTGGACAGGTACATTTTGACCTGGACCTGCTGGCGGTTGAGGAGGCGAGTAGAGGCGGTGATTAAGGCTGGCAGCGATCTTATTGAATAATCTAATAGTCATATACCTATTTTGCTTGCCAGTTTTTAAAATTCAATAAAATCTTAAAAATTGACGATTTTATGTTTATTTGTTTAGAAGTTAGAATTTGTCCGGTCTTATTTGCCCCACCCTGTATATATTTTTTATGCTTATTTGTTATTAAGGTGTTCGTCAAATAGAATTTAGTATTTTATGTTTATTTATTTTTTAAAAGCTAAGCTTTTCTATAATTATGGTCGGTCCGTAAGTCCGTACATCTTTCCATTACAGTTAGCTGTTTCCGTTAATTTAAAAAGGTTAGAATTGTCCTATCAATTCAAACTTTACATGCTAATTCCTATAGCTGTTAGGTACCATTTAGAAAGCGCAGCAACTCTATAATCGTTACCAGAAAGTTCATTCGTTCATTTAAAACAGGCTTATTTTTTACTTTTTTTACAACAAATTTTTGTATGTTAAAATTATCCTAGTCATCAGATTTTTTTAATACTGATTCCTATTACAACAAGGTAAAGTGTTATAAGTGAAGCATCTCTATAATAAAGTCCTAAAAACGTCATTATGTCCTTAAACAGTAACATGTATTTAATCAGTTTTGCAACAAATTTACTCACAATTTTGTAGACATATGCATTAATATTCAGTTTATTCAGTTCTGACTCTCTACTAGAGTTAATGTATGTTTGTCCTTCAATTTCAGCACTTCGCTTATGAATGTTGTCATCCTTGTTTTAATAAGTAATGAACAATGAATTTTATTTTTGAGCTTTAAAGTAAGATGTATTTTAATCATTGAATCAATATGAAACTTTTGTCTTAACTTGCTTTAAAGGGTTAATAAAAGTGTTTGAAAATGCATCAAAGTAAAAATTCATTAAAATATTTTGTTTTTTGTCTTTAATCAGTTACAAATATTATGGAAAAGAAAAAAAATTAAAGATTTAAATTTTACGAAGTAATTAAAAGTATTTTTTTAATCTCCCTACTTTTGAATTGTTTGGTAAGAATTCTTTTGTTTGTTTTGAAAAACGGTCTGCTAATTTCTTATCTAATAGTGAGGTTTAGTGATGAGATTTAGCGAATTTAAACCCTTATCTACTTTACTATAAACCCTTTTTTATAATAGTTGAATCATCCCAAACATTCAAAACTTTTAAAGGTTTTGTGAATTAGTTGCGTGATTTTAATAGAATTGTTGATCAGAAAGAACTTCCCTTGTCCCTGATTAGTAGTACAAAAGCAGGGATCTAAAAGGATAGATAATGGCCGATAAATTAATGTACATACCCATTAATGACATACAAAATTACCTTTTCTGTAATTCATAATTAGTGGTTTAAACGTTTGGACTCTTGAATTAATGAACCAACCAATAAAAAACTCAATAAATCCATCGGGTCAACGAATAAGAAAATGTTATTATAAAACTTTGGGGACTAGTGAATAAACAGTCCAATGTCCCCTACCTCCCTGGCATAAATGAGTTATAATTCTTTACCTAAAGTTATAATATGACAGTAGTGTAACAGTAGAGTATGATACTAGTCCAGACTGTTATCATACTGTCATACTAGAGTAGTAAACAACTATGGAAACTATGAGGAACAAAATACTTTTCGGTGACGTAAAATTTGCCAAACCTGATTTGATTAAGAGCTTAAAAATACACACACACACACACACACACACACACACAAACACATAAAAACATATTTAATGCTTTTATAAAAACAAGGATAATTATACTAATAAGTAGCGTGGACAAAGATTTATAGGTATATAAATTAGATAGATAGATATTTTCATGAAAGATAGGTTGATAGATAGATAGTCATAGATAGATAGATAGTCATAAATAGATAGTCATAAGATATATAGTAATAGATAGATAGTAATAGATAGATAGTAATAGATAGATAGTAATAAATAGATAGTCATAGATAGATAGTCATAGATAGATAGTCAAGTCATAGATAGACAGATAGCATTTGTCATAGATAGATAGTCAAGTCATAAATAGACAGATAGCATTTGTCATAGATAGATAGTTAAGTCATAGATAGACAGATAGCATTTGTCATAGATAGATAGTCATAAGATATATAGTAATAGATAGATAGTAATAGATAGATTGTAGAAATATAGTCATAGATAGATAGATAGATAGATAGATACTATAGTTAGATAAAAAGATAGTTTCATAGAAAGATAAATTGTCATAGATAGTTAGATAGATATACAGTGTGTTTTTTTTTATGAGCACTTTTTTGAAAGCAATTTTACCCCACTTATAGTTATCAGAATTTAATGATTAATGGCTTATTTTCTTCGTTTTTTAAGGGAAATTATGAAACAACAAAAAAAATTACAGTTTTTGTTGAAAAAGTACAGTAAAGTTGAAAATTAAAAACTTAGGTGTCAACATCTAAAAATGGTTTTAGCGCATTTTTCTTATGCTCAAATAATCAACCTTTTGCAAGAATGGCTGCTAAACACTTCAAAGTTGAGATATAGAGCTAAAAATGTATACAGATACTATTAGGGACATGTACTAGAACATATCAAAGTTTGAAGGTCATATCTCAACCAGGGAGGGAGTACTGGCCCCCCAAAGTTCTACAGAAAATCCATTTTTTAAAGAAAAATGTGCTAAAATCATTTTTATATGTTGACACCTAAGTTTTTAATTTTCAACTTTACTGTACTATTTCAACAAAAACTGTAATTTTTTTGGTTGTTTCATAATTTCCCTTAAAAAACGAAGAAAATAAGCCATTAATCATTAAATTCTGATAACTATAAGTGGTGTAAAATTGCTTTCAAAAAAGTGCTCATAAAAAAAAACACACAAACACACGAACGAACAAACACACAAAAATCAGTGTTGTTATTTTTGTAACATTTTAGAACGTATTAAAATTGTACTCTATCATATACTAACTATACAAACAAGGATGACAACATCCATAAAAACATCGTGTAATTTCTCTTGGGAGGGTGGATGTAAGTAGTTAAGAACTTTCCATTGAAGGAAGCTTTATTTCATTCAGCCGTTACCGAGATCTTTAGCTACACCTAGACAGACAGACATCAGATTACTTATATTTAAGGATTTAGGTTTCCTTGATATGAATGGTTGTTGTCATTCTTGTTATCTAATAATTTCTAATATAGCTACGCAACCAGCATATATACAAAGACGTCCATGTTTTTTAAAACCTGTTTATTTTCTCTTCTTTCATCAATATGACATGGAAACTAAGAAAAGTATTCTGATAACAGATTACACAAACGTACAAATTGATGTACATCCCCAATGCTGATACACAAAATTAAACCTTATGTAAGCTACAATTATTGGTTGAAACGCTTGGACACTCAACATAATTAACCAACCAATCAATATTCGCCAAAGGTCCCCAAGGTTGACAACAAAAAAGAAAACGTTATTATAAAACTTTGGGGACTAGAGTAATAAACAGCCCATTGTCCCCTCTCTCTCTGAAATGTTTGTCTATCAGAAAAATCCTCCTATTAATTTTCAGAAGTCTATCTATTAAGTAGCTGAGTAAATCACATTTTTTCATCAATAATTTTTTTGTTGGAATTTCCAATTACATTCCTGATAATCTGACGGACAAAGTAAGTTATAGACTAGAAGCTAACTGGAAAGCTCATAAAATTCTAATTCTATAAACTTCTAATTGCTATATTAACCGAGAAAAGTATCTCAATTATCTCTAATAACAGCTAAGAAATTGTCTTTAACAATATATATCACTATCCAGTAAAGATTAAAGAAGCAGATTAAAACATTTTACATTAAAATCATTAATAGATGGATAGATAAATACAAGAATCTTGTTTGTCTGCGCAGCTATTATAAAACGTTGATAGGCCATACAACGGACTTTCGCGACAGAAAGATTGTAATTCAGTTCAATTCAGGCGCTTCTATCTTTTGGACTATGTAGTCTAGAGCATACGGCCACCCTGTTCCTCCATGATGTCCTATCCTTGGCATGTGCTTCAGCTTCTCCCCATGTCAATTTTAAATTAATTAAGTCTTTTTCAGTGCTCTGCCTGCAGGTAATTTTTTGGTCGTCCCTGTATACGTTTACCAGTGGTGGGGTTCCATCTTAAGCACTTTTTGGAATCCTGTTGCGTTCCATTCTGAGCACATGTCCTAGCCATCTTAGTCTTTTATATTTCACTTCTGCTTCAATACTATTGCACTTAGTTTTAGCATACAGTTCAATGTTTGATATTTTATTTGGCCAAAATAGTTTGCAAATTCTTCTTAGGCAGCTTATTGGAATGCATTAAGTTGATTTGTTTCACTTTTTACAGTTCTCCAACATTCAGCTTCATAAAGAAGAACTTATTTCACATTACTGTTGTAAAGTCTGATTTTTTGTTTTCAGAGCAAGTTTCTTTGATTTCCAAACGTTGTGTAGACTGTTGGTTGAAAGCAATCCTAGCCTTATCAATGCTGGTTTTAATAGCAGCTTTTGAGCCAGAAAGATTGCTATACCCTCTTTGAATCATAAGGTGGGTGGGAGGTTCGCAGAAAAATATCATAAAACCACTCTAGACATGTATATAAACTGCGAACCAAAAAAATAGGCAAGTCTGAATTTTCAGAATATCAGCTTTATTATTCATTTATGATGATTTTACTGTAAATATGAAATGCAGATGCATATTTTGGTTACAAGTTTCCACTGTTAATTTTTTATTAATCAGCACCAATGAAGCACAAGATCTCAAAAACAGCATTTTGGGGAAATACTGGTGAACCAAATAGATATGCAAATCCGAAACAAAGCAATGGAAAAACGATTTTTTTGCACTTTTCTCCTCTTTTAAAGATTGATTCTGATAAATTAATAATTAATAAAATAATTTATGCATTAATTATTATGAAATATAGTATAAGGTAGAAATTAATGAATTTTCTAAATAAGAAATATTAGAAAAAAAGAAACTCGACCCCTATCACTTTAGAGGACAGCTGCTGACCTCCAGTCTTATGTATGAAGCTAAATACATGTTAAAGATAAAAATTACCCTTTAAAGTAAACAAAAATGTTTTTTGATGTGCTAAAAAAATCCATTTTAAAATCTTAATTTGGAGGATGGTGGCCTTTAAGATGCTTCTACTGGGGGTGATGGTTAGCCAAATGTTATCAAAGTGCATGCCCATGATTACACCCCATACACTGAACTATGGTCCAATTTTTGTATTCATAGCAGCCTCGAGCCAAGCAGTATTAAAAAAGAAAAAATTTCAATTTTATTTACTCAAATTTATAAAGTAAATTCTGTAGTTTTTAGAAGATGGTTTTATTTCTTGTCAGTAGGCTCCATTGGAGATTGCTATGACTACAAAAAATGGTACATAGGTTAATAGACAAGTTGTTGTAATGGGCATGTACTTAGATAACATTTGGCTCACCAAAAAAGTGAAGAAAAGTGCAAAAAAAAACAGTTTTCCCATTAATTTTCTTTTATATTTGCATATCTTTTTGGTTCACCCCCAAATGCTGTTTTTGAGATCTTGTGCTTCATTGGTGCTGATTAATAAAAAATTAACAGTGGAAACTTGTAACCAAAAGATGCATCTACATTTCATATTTACAGTAAAATCATCCTAAATGAATAATAAAGCTGATATTCTGAAAATTCAGACTTGCCTATTTTTTTGGTTCGCAGTTTAGATTATCTATTCGACCTTGCAAATTAAAATTTAATATAATATAAAAAAATTACTTACAAAAGTAAACCCCCCAATTAGATACAGGAACGTGTCTTCCCTCCCCAGAAAAATAGCTTAAAACCAAGATTTTTACCAATATGTACACTTGACGGACGTACATAATTATACTTTCTATCATAGAGTACATTTTTTATATCAAGATGTAGATTTAAGTAAACATTAGGTAATGTTTTCAATAAATTTGATGTAATTTACTTTTTTGGTTTTTCTAAATATTAGGATAAATTAAACAACATGTACTTAATTATGCCCGGAACCAATATGATAGATAAAAAGCACTACTAAAAAGTTTTAGAGGTCTTAAGTGACAACATTTTTACTTAATGATTACTTTTTTGATGTAGGTTTTTTTATTTAGGCGTTTTTATCGGAGCAAGATTATTCTTGGGAAGTTGAAGGTGCTTCAAAAATGGTTCAAAACCATTCACGGATTACAATAAAAAAGAACCAGTTAAGTTCAGCGGCTAGTAAGCTCTTTTGGTACAAACAGATTTACACACACACACACGCACACACACACAGACATAGATATGTGGGACAATGAACATTTATTACACTAGTCCCCACAGTTTTATAATAACGTTTTTTTATTCATTGGATTAAGAACTTTGGAGACTTTAGTAAATTTTGATTGGCTGCTTCATTAAATTGAGTGTTTAAACGTTTCAACCAGCTATTTTATTATACAGAAGAGGTAATTTTGTGTATCATCATAGGGGATGTACATCATTTTATCCATGGTCTTAGTCCATTAGATCCCTGGAAAAAAGTGTGAGGGGAGGGGATTCAGCGCTCGACAGGCACTTTGAGTGAAAGATTTATCTTCTTGTTATCATCGTGTTCCAGAGTACTCTTTGTCAGGGAGTAAGGGAGGGGACAATGGGCAATTAATTCAATTTAAGAGTATTTGTGGAAAGACCTTGAAATCCAGATTAATTAAGAAAATATGGAGGAAATTTTAAAGGAAGAGTTAATACAATACAGAAAACAATAAAATAAGAAGAAAGTTTCAAGAAAAAAGCATTCATTTGAAAATTATATTACCAGCACATCAGACTGACGTAACCATTTTGTAATTAATAACTAGAAAAATCTCCCTGGAACCCATTCAACCCATAGCCCCATAACCCAAAATTTAATTGGATTCTTAGATTTTTTATTAAACAAATATCACAATAAAGTTTTTATCTATCAAATGATATTTTCTGGAGAGAAAAAAATTGTTTAAACCAGCCACATCATAACAAATTAAGTTTATTGATACTTGTCTGCAATATTTAAAATTAACAAACGAGTTAGCGGCATTCTGTGCGCTAGTACCCAAAGTCAGTCAGAAACTGCTAAATTCTTGCACATTCCCTTTAAGCCAGTACCCAAAGTCTGAGACTCCTAAAAATTGAATATTCGATGCATTGTCCCCTCCCTTACTCCCTGACTCTTTGTCCCCTGGGGGATTTAAAAACCGGTAAGTTATACAGGGGTATAGGAATAAATTTTCTTCTCCCCGTATTTTATGTTTAAAAATCTGTTATATGCAGCATTATGACTTATTGGACAAGGGACATTCCATATCAAATTAAACTCGTAGCCAAATTTGTATAACCACGATTTAAACTTTGGGTACCTTTCTTCTTTATTGATCCGAAAAAGTAGTGTCCAAACTTTTTAACTAATAATTTTAAGCTAAAGGGGTAATATTGTTTATAATCATTCGGGATTTACTCTTATTTGTTGTTTAATGTCTTATGAAGAAGAAGAAAGTCCCTCAATGACGTCATAAAAATGAGTTATGAGGAGAGAAGGAGTGGGAAAGAAAACCCCCTAAAAATGAGATGGGTAATCCCTCTTTTTTAATACGTAACATGCTGATTTTTTGAGGGACTTTTTTCGTCTTCATGTCTTATCCCTTAAGATCCTATGCCTTATTAAAGTATCTTAAAAATTTAGGAACAGCAAGGTTTAAAATTAAAATATATGCCATTGTCTTATCCCTACCGTTGGTAGAAACACTAAATTACCCTACCCCCTTTTCAAGCTTTGGGGTGGAAGATAGATTTCACGATTTGCCTATCCCTATATTTCTAAATTAAAGCCTAAAAAGCTATTTGTAAATTTATTAACGTTCAGTTTAATTTTGGTATTTAGTATTAATCCGGCTTTCATAGCGAAAACATCATAAATACCATACAATATGATGGTTTTTATTATGTGTGAATTATTAGGAGCTCTTATATGGCAATAATTTTCAGTTTATAACAATTTATTTTATTTTATTATGTTTAAAAGTTCAGCTTTTTTAATGGTAATGAATTCTATATAATACCAACAAAATTGTTTATTTTCTTGGCTGCTAAAATAGTAAGAAAGTTGGATTTTTGGTGAAATGCTGTGCTGTGGAGCTGGAGCTGCCATATTTTGCCGGTTCCGAAGCTGGATCCAAGGCCGTTACTTTCAAATAAGTCTTTGGAAAAAAAAGATATTAATTACTTGATTAAACTTAATAATTAAATTTTATAATTTGGAAACTCTTTTCAGTGTTTAACCCATTAGTGCCGAGCGCCACTTTTATGGGCCGATCGAGCTGAAAGTTTCAGGGAAGCTTTATAATGGTCAAAACAGAATTCGTATTTTTTTGTTTTGCTCTAGTGGCGTGCACAGGAAAGTTGCAAAAAAACCCGGTTCGGCTCGGCCATAAATACCAACCAGGCATTATTACCCGTTTTTGGTGCTTTCCCCCGGCGTTAAAACCCGGTTTTCCTGTAAAAACCCGGTTATTTTGACCAAAAATCGAAAAATGTAATTTTTGAACGCCAAAAGTGAGATGAACACTTTTTAGAACTTTGATACGATCCGTAATTGAAAACTACACAACCTCATGTAATCTATAGAGCTACAAGTATAATACGAAGCGATTTAATTCAAATTTCGTGTTTTGCCGGCAATTTCGGGTAAAAAAACCCTGTTTTGTTGTTGTTGTCAAAAAAGATCTATTAGTGAAACCGGGTAATAAAAATTTCAGACTCCAAATGGAAATGCCGAACCGGGCCTATATAGGGCGTAAAAAACGATAAAAAAATCATATAAAAAATAATAATTTAAATAAAACGAATTCACAAATAGATGTACTTGTCAATAAACTTTAGATTTAACGAAAAAAATCAGCGACTTTACTATAAAAACAAAAAAGTTAGATGGGGTATTTTGAATTTTCATGATTTTCAAACTTTGTTGATCTATACCGGCAAACGGAAGTAAGCAAAACTGCCTGCTCCAGGGGGAAATGAAAGCCAGGGTAGTAGAGGGGGGATTCATACTGAGAATGATGCAATTATGAAGCCGGAAACCGTTTTTTTTTACATTTTCTGGAACCGGGTTTTAAAACCCGGTTCGGCACTAAAGGGTTAAAGTACATTTTTCTCAAAAAGTGAACTTTTAAAACCTTCATAAATAAAAATGAATTGGAAAAATTTTTTTTGTTAAATTTTTCTTAAATTTAGGTAGGAGACGGTGGCAGAGAAGCAATAAAATGAACCGGCTCCACAACACTGGTGTAATGAGTAAAGTACTCAATAAATACCTTAGTCTGTCGGTCTTTATGTAATGCTTTAAAAGTACATCATTCTTTTTAGAAATTCTTGGCTTAGCTTCTTACTAAAGCTGCTTCGCTTGCTATGGATGTTATTATCATCTATAAGAATAAAATTTTAAGATAAATATGAAAATTCCACAACTATCTATATCTCCAACCATAAGAGGGTTGCTGTGTGTTTTTGCTGGATTTATTATTCAAATGGTTGTAGGTAATCACATTATTTATATACCAAACTATATTCTATGCAGTTATTTATCAATTTATTTATATTCTATATATATTTACTAGCGGCTTCGCCCCTAGCCCAAAAAATTCTGGTGCTGCTGCCAATAATTTATGTGAAGTAGTTTCCCCAGCTTATTTTTTTTTTGGGGGGGGGGGCGAAAATTTTCATTTTTTGGGGGGTTGAGGGGTTGAGGGTGTCCCACCCCCCAAGAAAAATAGCCTAAAACCACCACAGGACCAGAAGGTATATTCCCTGAAGAGTAGAATCCAATCGGTTCAGTGGTTACCGAGATCTTAAGGGACGGACGGACAGACAGACAGGCAGACGGACGGACAGACAGACATCATTCTACTTTGTATTATAGGTATACACTAGCCCCTAGAGGTATCCTGGGGGTTAAGTCGACCTTTCACTTTCAATTTTAGTGAAATAAAAACTTTTTGGGAGGTTGGTGGGGGGGGGGGGGGTTCCGAGGACAATTAATTGATGTACATCACCATCAATGATGATAAAAATTCACCCATAATGTAGATTTAAATCAATCGTTTGAAATAATTGGACACTGCTTTTATGAACAAATCAATCAAATTTTATAAAAGTACCCAAATGTTTATAATTTTTTTGTTACCCGTATCATTTGCAGTCTATTACTCTCTCCCTCCAAGGGCAAAGTCATAATAAAAAAAGTAGCTGAATAAATACTTAAATGTATGTCTAATTTTAGGTAGTTATGTTAGCATTTTTGGAAATTTTTTACCATACCTAGTTTCATATAAAAGACAGGTAATATCAATTAATCTATAATTTAATCTGTTACAATAGCTATACAATTAATTTTGTCAGTAATCTAAAATCCATTGAATTATCTATCTATACCAGGGATCTAAAGGGATAAAACAATCGCCGATTATTTAATGTACATCTCCAATGATGATACACAAAATAACCTCAATTAATCTATAATTTAATCTGTTACAATAGCTATACAATTAATTTTGTCAGTAATCTAAAATCCATTGAATTATCTATCTATCATCATCAGGCGCATCTCTCTTTTTGACTGTGAAGTCCAGAGAATACGGACACCTTGTTCCTCCATGAATTCCTTTTTTTGGCAAGTGCTTCAGCTTCTCCCCATGTAAATTCTAATTTAATTAGGTCTTTTTCAGTGCTCTGCCTCCAGGTCATTTTTGGTCGTCCCTGTTTGCGTTTACCAGTGCAGTGGTGGGGTTCCATTTTAAGCACTTTTTTGGAATCCTGCTATGTTCCATTCTGAGCACATGTTCTAGCCACCTTTGTCTTTTAAATTTCACTTCTGCTTCAATACTATTGCACTTGGTCTTAGCGTACAGCTCAATGTTTGATATTTTGTTTGGCCAGAATATTTTGCAAATTCTTCTTAGGCAGCTATTGTGAAATGCATTAAGTTGATTTGTTTCAGTTTTCACAGTTCTCCAGCATTCAGCTCCATAAAGAAGAACTGATTTCACATTACTGTTGTAAAGTCTGATTTTTGTTTTCAGAGCAAGTTTCTTTGAATTCCAAACGTTGTGTAGACTGTTGAAAGCAACCCTAGCCTTATCAATCCTGGTCTTAATATCAGCTTTTGAGCCATTTTCACTGCTGATAACACTCCCCAGATAGGTGAATTTGTTGCTTTGTTTCAATTGTTCACCATTTATTGTTATATTTTGATCAGGGTTTGTAGGTATATTCATAATTTCGGTCTTCTTGACATTAACAAAGAGCCCGACTTGTCCTGCTTATTTGACTAGTCTATCTGTTTTAGCTTGTAGATGTTTGATTGTTTCTGAAATCAGTGCCAGGTCATCAGCAAAGTCCAGATCCTCTAGGTGTCCTAGTATGCCCAGCTGCAGACCACGTTTTTTTTCCTCTGTGGTTTTCTTCATCACCCAGTCAATGACCAATATAAATAGAATAGGTGATAGAATGCATCCCTGTCTAACTCCAGTGCTTATTCTAAAAAAATCAGACGTCTTATTGTTTCCAACTGAAACACAGGCTTGGAAGTTGTCATAGAATTTAGTTATCATAATTATCATCTTTTCAGGTATATACCAGGGATCTAAAGGGATAAGACAATGGCCGATTAATTAATGTACATCTCTAATGATGATGCACAAAATAACCTCTTATCTAGATTACAATCGGTGGTTGCAACGATTTTACACTCAACTAATTAAACCATCGAATCAAAATTCACAAAAGTCCCCAAGGTTGTTGAACCAACCAATAAGAAAATGTCATTATGAAACTTTGGGGACTAGTGTAATTAACAGCCCAATGTCCTCTCCCTTCCTGTATCTGTATAGTAATCTACCTATCCAACTTAAAATCCATCTAATTATCTATCTATCATTCTATCTAATTATCTATCCATCTAACTATTATGTATCTAGTATGATGACACAATATCCTATGGGGAAGCAGCAATATTGCTACCAGCCGGTGGCTTAACTATGGGCATTTTCTCACTTATTTGTAAGTATTAGTCCCCCCCCCCCCTTTAAAATCATTGTATATTCTGTTATATTTCTTTGTCTGTCTTTCTGTATGTCCGTCCTTCCTTCAGTCTTCCAGTCCATCCATAATGCTATAGAGGAAATTTAAGACACAATACAATCTGTCCCGATTTTGTATTACTTTTGCGGAACATGATTTCAGTTACGTCATATTTTTCTTTCCCGAAAAAGGGAAGGGGGAAAGAAAGAAAAGGGAAGGGGGGAAGAAAAAAGAGATGGGAGAAAAGGGGGTTTTCCCCATATCTTTTGAAGAGATTTTCTTCCCCCCTTCCCTTTTTCGGGAAAGAAAAATATGACGTAACTGAAATCATGTTCCGCAAAAGTAATACAAAATCGGGACAGATTGTATTGTGTCAAATTTAATTTTCTTAGCTACTATCTTAAATAAACAGCAAAAATTTTCGGCGTAGATTCTCTGAACCAATACATACCTATCTAGTTTATAATTTACATGTCGTTAATGCTTCAAAATACTTATTTTTTAACAGGTTTTGTGATTTTTATGATTTGTCATATGTTATCTCAAATTCTCAATTTCTTTTTCTTGTTTATGACTACTGAACTTCTGCCTCTTAACTTACTTTGTCTGTTTGGCCATTCATGATATTTTATGTCTGTTACTTGCGGATGCTGTCATCCTTGATTTTACTATATTATTTTTGTTTTCAGCCGGAAGCATTATAATCCCATTGGTTGGAGCACGGCTGTGTCTCATCTTTGGATGCTTCATATACACTATCTCACCAGTTTTAGGAAAGGATTAAAAAATAACAAATGGTATTTGCCCAGGGAGGGAGAGAAATTGGGCTGTTTATTACACTAGTCCCCAATGTTTTATAAAAGCATTATCTTATTTGTTAAGGCATAACAACTTTAAGGACTTTTAATGAATTTTGATTGGTTGGTTTATCAAGTTGAGTGTCCAAAGTTTTCCACCACTAATTGTAATCTACAGCAGGGGTAATATTGTGTATCATCATAAGGGATCTAAATCAATTTATCGGCCATTGCCTTATCCCTTTAAATCCTTAGTATATTACCCCAAATTAGTAAAGAATGGTATGTAAAATCATACCCCCAAATAATCCAAGTTATATTTCATTGCAACTATCCAAATTCATATAAATATAAAGATGCTTACAGGAAAAATGAAATAATTAAAGACTAACTGGAATATGTTGAAAGAAAAGAAAATAGACTGATAAAATTAAAAAAAAGGTTGTAAAACATATTTTTCAATTCCTTATAACCTTCATGTTACAGGATATTTTGCTCTAGACTCTTCAATCCATCTTCTAGCTTTTTGGTAAGTATTTTGTTTTATAAAATTAAAAAATATCAAAATGATTAATTATAAGTACCAAAAAAAGATGATTTATTAATAAGTACCTAGTTTATATCAATTAAATTCACATGATTTATAGTTTTATATCAAAAGTTAATCCTTTAAAAAAAATTAGTAGTATAATTACTCATATTTTGAATTAGATTTTACATTGTGCTATAATCTTTATTTCTCAAAAACTTTTTTTGCACTATTTTTGGTAGCAAAGCTATTCTGTACTTGTAAGTTTTCTGTAAATAATGATGCTCTCTTTTTAATCTATCTCTCTCCCACTATCTATCTCTATCTCTCTTAGAGGCATAGCTTGAAAGCCTAATGTAAAGAATGTACTAATAAAAACAATCAATGCTCTCAAAATAAGTTTAAGATTTCAAAAAGCTTATCTACTATTGGATGTAAGTCGCTATGTACAGTTCTTGTTTTTAAAAAGAGTAATGATTTATTTCTTAGTCTGTCACTACCTTCAAATTGTAAAATTTCCAAACCTGCTTTAAAAATATTTAATTAGATTTGTTTTAAGAAGGTTATGTTTATACGTTTTGTCCTTCTATACGTTTTAAAATTGTTTTATTTGAACAACTAAACCTTGTCAAGGTCTTAGGAAAAACGAAGGAGTGACAAACGTCATTTATCCTAACCCAACCTATTTTAAACCATATAACAAGTTTTTGAAATGTCTAACTACTGCGGGGGGCTTATTTGTTTACTCATATCTTAACCTAGCTTATTTTGTATAGAAATACTTAATTAACTTAATATGTTAGACATTATTGCCTTTAGTCACTACTACGATTGTCCTTGAACCCTATATAATAGTATCTTTGCTTATAATGTTATTTGACATTTTGCTGCCCAACTTATGTCTATATTTTTCAGTTACGGAGTGTTACCAATAGCTGCTATGAACATAGTAGCTATTCCAACAATGACTTTTGCTGTCTCCTGGTTTCCTAATAGGTAACGGTTAGCCTGCTTCGAAGCTGTAGCTTTTAGCCACTAACTATGGGCAATGTTGCTGTCCATGACACTGTTTTTACGCCAGGTCAAGCAACCAATGATCACTAAGGAGAACAACATCTTCTTTTCTGTGTTAATACACTAAGGGTCTTAGTTAAAGTGACACCCAACAGGCATAAAATCCCTTGATTGCATCGCCTTTTTCGAGTAGCCTTAACTGTGCATGGTAATAAGTTATCCAGCTTAGTAGGGAGGGTTTGTTATTGCAAACCCTCACAAAATAGCTTACAACCTTCCTTAGACCATTATAAACTTTCCTAAAAATTGTGCAATAATTAGTGCAACCATTTAAGATATCTTTAGGAACATACACACAAATTACTACTTAATAGAATATGATAAAGTCTTTTTTATATCCATATGTTCATCACGTTAGAATGAATTTTGCTACCTGCCTACTGATCTTTACTTTTCTATGGTAAGCAACCAATTAGTGGACTGATGTATATTATATAATTGTTTTCTTTCTGGATAATTAATGAAGGTGGTTATGAAAAAAAATAGTTTTGTGTTACTTTTACAAGCTCAATTTTTGCAGGGGGGAGGAAGCTTTAGCTTATAATTATTATGGTACCCAAAATTTTATAATCCTGCTCTGACTAAATACCTTTGGGTACTTTTATTAAATTCTTGACTGGTTTGTTCAAACTAGTAATTTTTATCCACAGAATTTTATTTATCATTAATGGGGATATACATTTATTCATTCATCCATTGTCTTATCCCTGAAGATCCCTGAATTATATGAAAAAAGCATAATATTATTTTCAACTCCCAATGAATAAAAAACATAAAGAACTAAATGATACACTTCAAATGCAAATTAATCAAGGGTTTTATTCTAATACTAGCGGCTATGCCCCGAGAGGCTTCTAGTGGAACTTTTTTTTTGTCAGATTTTTTCTATGTTGCGTCGAAGTCCTCACAATATTTTAAAAAATTCGATTTTTTGTGATTTCTGTTGGGAGGGTGGTGGTACCCTCTCCCAAAATAGTTATAAACCTTGCCGGGACCTATGAGAAGCTACTCTGTTCAGCAGAACCCATTCGGTACTGCAGTTAGCGAGATCCTTTATTACAGACAGACAGACATAGTTCTAATTTGTATTACATTTAGATATGTATGGCTTTTTCTACATAGACATAAATATGTTTATATTCTTATTTCTTATGCAAAAGACAACAACAATTTACATAAACAAATGGACAGAGCAAGATATTCTGTAAAGAAATAAGAAGCAGCTTATAGTGACCTGCAATGGTAAAAAACATATACTGGCCTATCATTGGTCATTTGTATTGTATTGTTTTAGTTAGGCTTTATAAGTTGTTTCAAGAAATAGAGAAACAACTACTATAGAATGTAGAACCTTTAGTAATTTACCCAAATGCTACTTATTTTCTGAAAAGCATATTGTATGTTCAACAAATTATGCAAAAATATCATTTTATATTTTGGGTATTTGTCCTGCTTCATATTATTTGTGTCCTTTACAAATTTTCCATCCAAAAAATTATGTAAATATTATTTAAGTTTGGGGGTAGATTCTATTCAAAGCATTCTTTTTGAAAATTGCTTAAAATTTTTTATTGATTTCAACATTGATTTAAGCATTTGAATTTTGGATAAAATATCCAGATTTCTAGGATGTTAATTAAGCCATGTTGTTTCCATTGATATAGAGATTAATCCTATAAATTCAGGGGTCTAAAGGGATAAGACAATTACCAATAAATTGATGTAGATCCCCAATGACACACAAAATAATCTCTTCTTAGATTACAGTGGTTGAAACATCAACTAGATGATGATACCACAGAGTTGACAGCACATAAAATAAAAAATGAAACTAATTAAAAAATTTTTAAAATAGATATAAATTTACCATCCAAGAAAAAACTTCCCAAATTTAAAATATATAAAAACTAAATTTTTTTTTAAAAATAACCTGCACCCAAAGACTGGAAGGACAGACTGAGAAAGATTATTACCAACCCATCCCCCACATTAAGATTTTGACCATTACAAGAAATATATAATTCGTGCTGCGCACGAATTGGCAATTTCTTATATACTAACAAAATCTTACCTCTACAGAGAAATACTTCCCAAAGAACTTTCAAAACTCAACAAAACAAAAATATTTTATTTGTAAACATATTGTCAATTTGATCTCATGTAATAAATATTTTAGTATTTTTAGTATTTTAGTATAACACTAAATCTAACAAGCCAAAACCAATCAAAATTCAATAAAAGTCCCCAAAATTCTTAAGCAAACGAATAAGGAAACGTTATTATACAAATTTGGAGACTAGTGTAATAAAAAGCCCATTTTCTCCTCTCTTTCTGCACTACAACCCAATTTTTGTTTAGTCGAGGAAAAGTGGTAGGGTGTGTTATGGCTGGTATGGGATTCAGCTCCACAGTGTTCATACCTCTACAGACTTATCTGGTAAACCCAGGTATTGCCAATCTATCTTTATATCATTCTATTTTTCCATCTATTAAAAACCTATCTGTAAATGAATCTATTCATACATATATTCACCTTGATTTCAACTATCAATCTATTTCTCTATCAATCCATTTGTCTATCTATCTATTTATCTATTTTATATATTCGTTCATTTATCTAATTATTTATTCATTCATTTATCTATTTATCTATTCATCCATTTATCTATCTATCCATTCATCTATTTATATAGAAAACATCTCCCCTGTAAAGGCTAATGGAACTGGATTTACACTTTTTGACTCACCAGAAGTTTTGGACAGGTATTGTGCATGTTTGATTAACAAAGCTACTCTATGGTTCAGCCATATCTGCCCGTCTTTCTATATAAGTATGTACATAAGTATGTCAAAAATATGATTCGAAAATAGACAATTGGTATTAAGTCATTAAATGACAAATAAAAAAATGCTTTGAACTAACCAATAAAAATTTGATAGAAGTTTTTAATCTAATAGAAGAATGAATAATTGACACTGTGGCAGTACTATGTCCCCTCACGCACTGTATAGCCACCTGTAAAACCAAGATAAATTGGGATGTCTTGGCCCATTATAAGGAGCAACCTGTTACAATTTCAATATGCATTCAATATATTCAGAGTTCCAAATTCTTTATTGTGGCTGGCTTTGGTATATGCTGTACTAATGGGTAGGTAACTTATATTTATTTTTAAAAATTAAAGAAAACTTTTTTCACTCAATAATCTTGACAGTGGCCTTTTTTATTTCATTATAAAGCATGGAATAATTGCCTGATTGCTTTAAAACTTTTAACAGTTTGATAAACAAAGATATTTTATAAGTATTAGGGAAATCAAATAATACTTTCTATTTGGTAATGATTAAAGTTTAAGTGACTATAGTTGAAACGAACAAACCCTAAGTCATGTGTTTGATAAATTATGCCATTTGTATAATTTCAAAACTTTAGGATTTAGTTTATTATTATGCATCCAAAAGACTGTAGAAGTAAAGAAAGATGAAAAATCAAACTCTAAAATAGCTCAAATAAGGTAAAATTTTTTTTTTAGTTTTATTGGCTGTATAGTTGGAATGTATTGCCACAAAAACAGGCGCAGCTAATTATTGGGAACAGTTAGGACTTTTAGGCAAAGGATATGCAATGAAAGGGATGGTTAACCCTTACCCTATATTAGGTTAGGTTCAGTATGAGTTAGGATAGCCCCACAGGCTTTGATCTAAGGGGTTAGAAAACTGCATGGTTAACATCATGGTTTTAAAAAAAAAAACTTGCATTTATAGAGGGGGTTTCTATGGTCCAATTGTCGGTTCTAGGGTTACATATTCATGGTTGACCATTTTAGCTAAAACTAATGTTTGAAATAATGAAACTGATGTGATTTTACTTTTCAGGGAAGCGTTTTTGTTTTTGAAAGATAAAGGATTAAAAAGCAGAGAGTTTTACCTTCTATTCATTTTCAGGTAAAAAAAATCACAATACATACCTATAAATGAAAAGATTTGATTAGATGTTGAATGTTATTCTGTGATTTACTTTGTCTGGCAGTCCTTCAATTTTGACTTCAAAATTAGATGTTTAATCCCTGATAACCAAAAGACTATTTATAAGTGCATCTGCATATCTATAAATCATTAATCCTATCTATCTATCTATTTCATTTTCTTCTATCCTATATCCATTATCATACATGTTTCATTTTCATAAATCTATCCATAAATCTATTCATTTTTTTCCTATTTTCCAATCTATCAATCTAACTATCATTTATTGAAATGTCAATCTATATAAATGAGTCCATCTATTTAACTAAAATGTGTATCTATTTATTTATCAGAGTTTTGATGATTGCAACTGGTGCCTCCATTCTATCTCAATGGAAATCTTTCAGGTAAAGAAATAATTTAAAAAATAACATATACAAGTACAAAATCAATTACAAGATAAGTTTTTTAAATGAAAAAAAGATTACTGTCTTTAGTGCAGACATACAAACCTAAGGGAATGTTAGAATTTTTTCTTAAACATAAAATTGGAAGAAAAAGATGTACGACATTTCATGAGACACACATATCAATTTCACATAGAAATATAAATTTTTTTTTTATTGGGTTGAGCCCAAAAAGAATTAAATTCTAATAAAATAAATATTTAAAAGTCACGCAACCTTGCAAAGTCCTTATTTTAAACTTATTTTACATAATTGGAGGAGGTGTAAACAAAATAACAAGCAGGCAATCTTTTTTTTGTCCCAAAGGCTAAAAAAACGACGAAAAAGCATTAAAACATTTTTGAATTTATGGCAGAATTAGAAACAATATGCTTTTTTCAAAAGACATATAAAACATTACATACTAAATTATAAGCCAAACAGATGAACAGACAAATTAGAAATCAAAACATTGTTATTTGGGAATCAAAAGGACCTAGAGACATTGCTTATTATAACAAAATTGAAAAATTAAACCTTTTCTAAATTTTTTAGTTTGTTACTAAATACAGATGACAGGTTGCTCTCTGTAATTGGAGGTAAAAAATTTGTATTTTTATAATTGGTTTATAAACAAGGAAGATGATTTATAACCTGAGACAGAGCACTAACACACAAACCACCCTAACCCATTTAAGGGTAACCACTGAACCCTTTTTAACATTTTTTTTAAAAATTACTTTAAACTAAATACCAATTATATGATTTAGGAGTTGGAGGTCTGTTTAACTGCCTATCTAGATTTGTAATAGGTGTTTTGTTAGACAGGTATGTATATTAGATTGAGAAAATATTTGATAAAGAATGTTTCAGAGAAAAATTATAGCTACTTAAAGTGCCTATATAAAAGGGGATAAATTCAAAAACTATTGGCCGAAGTATCCCCTTTTTTATAGGCACTATAAAGAGCTTATAACATTTTTTTTGGCTAAGTCATTAAAAATTGCCATCGTTACAAATATATGTATGAATACTGTTACAGAGATTTTTAATGATACAATTTTCTCTAGATTTAACTTCAAATTGGTAATGAGCATACAGACACTTATACTGGCTATTGATATGGCCTCCATATATTGGGTGGGATATGCCAGCTTTCCAGGTATTAGATAGACAAAAAGAGGTAAGATGTCAGTCTATTTGTCTATGCCAATGTCACTCTCTAAACAGTTAAGTCCTCCATTAAAGGGAAGTTTTTTGTGTGTTTCAAAATGCTTTCTATTTTTTTGATGATTTTAGGTCAACCATACAACCTTCTAAGACATAGAATGTTATTATCCTGAATAATATAAAACTGGCCACAAAGGACAAATTATGTAGCTGCTTATAGTGCCCTCGCAAAACGGGGATAGATGTCACAGCTTTTGGCCTACTTATTCTATTGACGTCAGGAAATACCCTGTACCCAATTTAATTTCTAGGGGGTTTCTCTCCCCTTTCCTCTTCTCTTCTCCTCTACTATGACGTCAATAAAATAGGTAGGCCAAAATCTGTGATATCTATCCCCATTTTCTTAAAGCATACATTAAGTAATGTTAAAGATATAAGAGTAAAGCCTTGTTTTATTTTACCCTTACTACATATTTCCCAAAATTTCAGATATTGTTATAAACTCAAAAGTTTATAACAATATCTAACAATATAACAAAATAAGATTTAATTTGAAATATCATAAATTTAAAATTAAAATTAACTTTGGCTAACTTTATTATTGGACAGAAACAGAGATATTTAGAATTTAAATACAATAAAAATCAATGAGTTGAAAGAAAAATCAAGCCTAAAATTCAAGAACATCGTTTTAAATGATATGAAAAGTAAAGTTTAGATTTATACATAATTACAATTTATTGCTATCACTATTACTACTTTGATAGAGTGGCCTTTATTTGGATGTGCTATTTTTTGGTCAGAAGGATTCCCTCTAGTCTTCTATTAATATCACGCCCTTGACATAACAGCAGTGCATGGCTCATCAAGCCTGATGCCTACCGAACCTAAAAAATAAGCGCATTTCTAACTGTGCTAATTACATGGGTTTTTGCGCATTTTTAATGGTTTTAAATTTTAGGTTTCTGTGCTCTGATATTGTTGGCATACTTCTTAAGCTTTTCCTTTTTCTCAGCTGTACCTGCCCAGGTTAGTGGTTCCTTCAGTCATGTTATCCTGTTATATGACAGTATATTTAATTCATAGCAAGCCTGTAATTGTGATGCAATCCTGTTAAAACTAATATTTCTTAAACTAAACCTTGCAATATCTTTACATGTTTGAATCTTTAGCGTGGAAATTTTCTAGGTTGAAAATTTGAAGCAGCTTATTGTGCCTATAAGAAATGACGTCATACAATACAATAACTAATTTAAACAGTCTTTAAATGAAAAGCTAGTATCATATTGATTTCTATTAATACTAGATAAGAACTTCTTAATAATTACATTAAGAAAAAAAAGTTAGTAATACAATGCATTCTAATTTTAAAAAATGCATCCAAACCCATCAGACTCTAGGTAGAGCCCTAAGGATTTTTAGGCTTAGTATTATTACAGTAAAGGTGAAAGCAAACCTTCGGTAAAATCATATTGTTATAGTATGGTTTTAGTCCACTTTAACATTGTGAAATATGGGACAGTGACAAATTTGGGACATCCCTATGCAAAAAAGTTTACATAATTAGAATTCATTTGTAACACTTTGTTAAAAACAGTCCTTAAAAATAACAATATAAATAAGAAATAGGCAGTTAAAAATGCAATAAGTTCAAAGTCATGTTTATCTAAATCCAACATAGTATTACTCTGGTATATGCCAAAAATTTGATTATATTTTAAACACTTTGTGAAAAGGCAGTCAAATTGTCTTTAAAAATGACAATAGTATTCAAAATTATTGAATAAAAAAATACACAATAAATACAATACATTTAAAGCCATGTTTAATTTTCAAATAACTAAATCCAATATAGAAGGAGTGGGGACAAAACACCTAATTAAAAATGTCTAACTAAAAACACCTAAGTTTAAAAATACCTAATGTTAAAAACACCTACGTTAAAAACACCTAATTTAAAAACACCTAATTTATAAATGCCTAATTTAAAAACGCCTAACTAAAAATGCCTAACTAAAAATACCTAATTTTAAAAATGTCTAATTTTAAAAATGCCTAATTTAAAAATACCTAATTTTAAACTATCTAAACGCCTAATTTTGAAATGCCTAATTCTAAAATATCAAATATTTTCACTAAAATACCTAAAATTTTAATAACATTAATCCAATTAGCTGATTGTTATTGCTAAAGGATCTTGCTAGTCGAAGAAACAATATGGTTCATTTTCACATAGACGTCCAGGGGGGGGGGTAAAGTGGGGATTTCCCCCCCCCCCCCAAACGAATTTGGGGGTGTCGTAGGCACCCCCAACATTTTTTTCATTTTACCCCCCCCCCCCCCATTTCAAATTTACCCCAACCATTTATGAGGGGGTATTTACCCCCAACAATCAATTTTGGGGGGGTAAACACCCCCCCCCCAAAAAAAAATATCTCTAACATAAAAAATGTTTGTGCGCTTCGCACGCATTTTTAATACTAAATATTTAATAAAATTTAAATTACCTCCCCCCCAGAAATTTTACCCCGGGGGTAAATTTTGGGGGGGGGGGTAAACAAAATTTACTCCTGCCAACAGATTTCAGGGGGGGTAATTACCCCCCCCCCCAAGCTAATTTTACCCCGGGGGGGACACCCTGCATTTTTACAATGAAGCTTCTCGTATATCATGGGATGGTTTATATAAGGTTGGGAAGGTTTTGGGGAGGTTACCAACATCTTCCACTGAGAAATCACCCTTCTTTGAAAAAATCCCCCCCCCCCCCCCTCCGTTTTTTAATATTTCTTTATCAAACTAGAACAAAAATGAAGATGATTAACTGTCACCCCCCAAGAAAAAAAAGGGATGCTAGAGCAGTAGAGCTACTTAGGTTAGGGAAGAAACCAAAAAAAATCAAAATTCATTTGTTTCCTTGTCCTTCAACCTTTGAAATTCTAGAGGGGGGGGGTCATGAACCCTCAATCCCCCCTCTCCCCCCAAAGACTTAATTGAATTCCCCTCCGCACTGCAATCGCCCCTAGAGGCCTCCAGGGGGTGTAGCCGCCGGTTTAATGTATTTAACAACAGTTTTAAGATATACTTAAAATTAGGTTTTTTATATTAGGTATTTTAAAATTAGGTATTTTTAAACTTAGGTATTTATAGTTAGGTGTTTATAAAATTAGGCAATTTTAAAGTTAGGTGTTTTGTCACATTAGGCATTTTTAAAATTAGGTATTTTTAAATTAGACATTTTTAAATTAGGTATTTATAAATTAGGTGTTTTGTCACATTAGACATTTATAAAATTAGGCATTTTTAAATTAGGTATTTTTAAATTAGGTGTTTTGTCCCCACTCCATATAGAATACTCTTTTATATATGTATGTAAATACTGCAAAATAGGAAATATTCAATACATGGAATGTGTAGAGTGTTATTTTATTATCTTCCACATACATACATAGCATAGTCAGCATACTTGCTTTTAATATTAATGTAAGCTTGCTTTCAGAATAATGTTTAAATGTTTTTCTAAATATACTATTTTAAAGAAGAATTATTTGGTTCGATAGATTTATATGTAGATGGTTAGATTGGCTTATAACAAAAGTTATAATGTTATGCTAGACTTTTTGATTTGCATAATAATAGGCTTTTAAAATTTATAAACCATGTACTATAAATTACTAAAAATATTGATACAATAACAAAAAAAATAATTGATAGGCTAATTTATAAACTAATTGATAGGCTTCTTATTACACTTATCATAAATAAATACTTTAAAGGCTAATTGAAAGAATATATACTAAATTTTGGACATTTTAATGGACTAATTAACAGTTTAAAGAATAGACTTTGATCAAATATGGACCAAAAACCAAATAACCAAACAAACTATTTTTTAAGTACAAAAATAATTAATAACTTAAAATTAGATTAAAACTTTTTTTTCTACCATAATATAATACTTTTTGTTTTAGATAATGAAATTGTTTCCTGGGAAGAACAGTGGGGTAGTTATTGGAGCTGTAGGTAAATTTAAAATTTTTTTTTAGTTTTGAGGTTAGGATGTCAAATCATTGTGAGTTTCTTGACAGGTAGAAAAGAGTAGCAACTTTATAATTGCACATTGGTGTTTGTATTGATTATTTAGTGTGAAGTTTATCTTTTCAAGTAATGGCTGTGTGTTGTTCTGCCTAGAATTGATAAATGTACGTAGGCAATGAAATTTAATTTCATAATTTAAGTAAGTAACTTTGTTAGTGGACTGACAAAAAATCATTGCATATTCCCCAAAATTAGGCTTATTATTATTTCACAGTTTTGTACGAGAGTAACAAATAACTGACTGACTGACAGTCAAACAGCATATATAGAGAAGATTTGCTGCAACAGTCATGTTAGCCAACTTTCTCCTACTTGAGAACTTTTCAGTGTGTTGAATCTTTTCTTAATTATGATGTAGCCAGTAAAAAGAGGAAACTTTATATTTTTTATTTTCATCAACATTTATAACCATGGATATTAAGGGATTAGATAATGGAAGACTAATTAATCTGATCCCAAATTTTGATTAACAAAATTACCCCTTATTTAGATTAAAATTAATGGTGGAAATATTTAAAATCTTGAAGGGCAATCCCCCATTCCTCCTTGTTTATTCCAGACAAAGATTTATATTTTGACCTAGATTTTCTGATTTGTCTAGATTCGAATCTTGATCTAGATGTAAGGGAAATTAGATTTACATCTGAATATATTTTAAGTCTTAAACATATTTCTAAAATGACCAAACTAATATTGAACACAGTAAAAGTGTCTGACTATGACGTCAGAAAAAATTAACAATTAACCAATGAGATGCCGCTATATATTTTACCATTGTGAATACTGGCTTCTCATTGGTTAATTGTTAATTTTTTCTGACGTCATAGTCAGACACTTTTACTGTGTTCCTAATATTGCTTGTTTCACTTCTACAAGAGATACAATTGATAATGAGTATTATTTATTTAAAATGTACTTTGGAATCATAAAGTAAATGAGACCTCTCATCTAAATTTTAAAAAAAATATGGGGAATGGGGTTATCAGTGCTCAACAGGCATTTTATGTGAATCCCTCAGCCATGTTCTTTGATTTTTAGATAGATTAATATAAAAATATATTGTTAAATATAATTATAAGTAAATTGAAAATTGTATCTCTCTTGTTCTATTTTATGTCAAATAATTGTAATATTAAGGACTTGGTGACTCATTTGGATTTCTGGCAATTTTCATTCTGAACAAAACTCTTTTTAATGGAACTTCAGAAGAACCATATTTGAAATTCTTTATTGTGTGAGTTTTATTGCCTTTTTATTTGAAAAAATTAATAATTTGTTTACAGAACCTTTTCTTTAAGATATTAATGATTGATTACAATAACGTTTATTATAGGCTAAGTCTGTTCTCCTTGATATCAGCAGTTCTAGCAATATTTGTACGTGAGACTCTAGAAGATAAACATGAAGTTACAACTGAAGGAAGTAAAGAAAAAGCTAAATCTTCAGATATAAATTTAGAAAAATGGCACTCAAATTCTGGATTTGATATGGATCAAGCTGTATGATTATATATTTTTAATTATATGTTCCCAAATAAAATTGCTCAACTAATAAATAATATAACCAACACAATTTAATTTGATTATCAAAACTATAAATTGGTCACCTTTAATTATAAAGTATTTTGATATATATATTGTCTAATAATACAAAGCTCAACCACAAAAATCAACATGTTTACGATACTTTTTAATTTCCTTAATTGTTAGTGGGTAATATAATTCCATTTTGTTTACTTTGTCTTATATGGTAAAATAATACAAAACCCTCTAAATCTGCATAATAGAATATGCTAAAAATTTTACTTTACGGGTAATATAATAAATTTAAAAATAGAAAACTTTATTTTTTTGGAGTTTTTTTTTCTTAATTACAAATCTTCTTGTGTGTGTGTGTGGGGGGGGGGGTGGTGGGGCGATGGGTTGGTGTAAAAACCAATACAAATAGATTAACACATTTACAAGACCAACACTTAATTGGTTTCAGATTGAAACAATTAGTCTAGCTGTCTTAAGGACAAATTTACATCCATTTACTGTATTATGTTGAACACTTCTAAATGCAATGATAATTAGAATGACCTCAATATAATAATACACTATCCTCACCTTTCTATAATTGCATTAAAATAAATAAAGAATTGTACTAATTGAAATTAATAATTGATTTGCAATGCAGCAAAGTTTTCTTTGCTTGGCAAGTTGTATTTAGGTAAAACTAACAACAATGACTGGTGTTTTTACTATAAAAAGGTTGCAATTTTCAACCCATAATTCTAGATTATTACAAGAAAATGCATTGATATTAAATAAACTAGCTACTCAAAGGCTAATTTTAAATAAGAATAAAAGGGGTATTTTTCATAGATATAGTAAAATGATTTTCTTTCTTTATGTAGATGTCCCATCCTCCAATGAAATAGATTAAAACCGTGCTATAACCAGAACAGATGACTGACAAAGACACACGTTGGTGTAATTTATGTTATAGATAGGTATTAAATAAAATAAAAATTACCTTCCAAATCCATTTCATAATTCATCATTTTAAACACCCGTGTCATCATTTTTACAGCTTATTCATCCACTTATAACTTCAAAAACATCACATATGCCCATCAGTCTTTAATGATATAGGGGCGTTTATATCACCATTTAGAGGTGGGTTCTAGGTTTGGTTTAATCTGCCAGCAACTACAAGATGCAGCTATGACATCAAAACTTTTGAACCCACATTAGCACTTACAATGAGATTATTATAATTCTTGCTTGTATTTCATACCAAGCCTCTGAAAATAATTTCTCCTAATCATCACAAGTCAGAAATTTAAATCTCTTTTACACAGAAACAGTATATCAAAAAAACTCATTTATATTTCCTTTCAAGTTTAATATCTTTTTAAATAAATAAAGCAAGATGGGAATCCTTCCATAAAGCAATGTAGAATGGCCAAGAAATTGCATTTCCTAATATTATTGCAATACTCCCAGAAGATTTAAAGCCAGCAGTATCCCACACAAGATCACATACATTTACAGGAAGATTCTAAATACTTTTATTCTCTTTAATTCAAAAAGAAATAAAAAATATATCATTTAGCAAAAGAGGTTCATAATGGCAAATTTTATACAACAAACTTTAAAATTCAATCAAATTCAGGTAGTTGTAACAATCTTTAAATATTTCATTTTTATTTCAGAACAAATTATTTTATGAATCACTCTTTGAACACACACACACCCACACACCAAATGTGCAAAATACTTGAAACTTTTTCTGGCAAAGTTCAACTCTCCCAACTTCTATTAAGGTTTCTTTTCTCTGCATAAAATATTATCTATAATTTCCTTTTTTAAGATAAATTTTAATTAAATTAATCTGTTAATTTTACTTTCTTTAGTACATATATCTAATATTTTTAAAGAATATTTTCCTTTAATTTTTTTTATATTTGAACTTTATAAAATCCCAAAAATTCTTTTGCTTTAAATATTCAAAATAACTATCAAACTTATTAACTGTCACAAAATTTGTATTCTTCAATTTTAACTACTCACAGCATGGGTAAACTTATTCCCCAAGGTCATAGCTCCAGAAATACAACTGTACTGACTGGATGGAAGAACCATGTATCATCAAAACTTAATATTCCATTCTTTTTCACAGGGTGGCCGTTACACAAAATTGATAATAAAGAATTATTTGATTCTTATTTACGTGATTAGAATTAATATTTAGATGAGTAAAATTGGACATTTTTTTAAAGTTAAAAATAATAGAATATTTCAGAAAAAGGTTAAAGTTGGCCACTCTGCTGTAATTTGATCCTCAGTTAATGTTGTCTGCCGGGGAGGAAGCATGGCTTGGGACAAAAAAATGGTCCCTTAAGAGATAATATATCACAAGCTCTTTTAGATTACAGGCTCTGATGGAAATCTTACATAAATGTGATTGTATGTGAAGGAAAAATTAAAGAAACCAGTGAGAGCAAAGCCCAATCAGCTGATTGTGCCGGCTCAGGCCCAGAGACTACTCCTCTCAGAGCATAACTGAACTCCAGGGTTACCAACTTTATGTATTGGTCAAAATGCAAGTTTGAAAAGATATTTAAATATGTTTCAAACAAACTTTGGTACAGAAAGAAGCAAAAAGGTTGACAAGGATAGAATGTAACTGATTAAAATATGTTCCTACTTTCAAGCTGTGTGTTATTTGTGCATAGACGTCCAAGGGGGGGGGGGGTAATGGGGGTGATGACCCCCCCCAAAAAATATGGGATTTTCAATTTTTACCCCCCCTCCCAAATAATAAAGCTTCCCTCTATGACATTAAGATTACCCCCCCCCAAATTTTTATTTTTAAATTTTTACCCCTCCCAAAAGCTTGCCCCTGATTTGTGGATAGTTTTTTTAACATTAGTGCCGTGTATTGTTCTGTTTTAATATACTTAAAGAAGAATATAAAAGTAGAGGAAATAAAATAAAATAAGGAAACATTAAATTCACAACTAGAGGAAGTATTATGAAAAAAGAGAAATAATATAAGAAAGCTAATTATACAAAGAACTTGAGAATGGGAGAAAGAAAATAATTTTACCCTAAAAAAGATCCTGTTTGTCTTATATAAAAACTAGCAACTACGCCCCTGGGGGCACTTGAATAAAGGGAGGATTATGGAGGCGATCTCCCGTCATGTTGCTTTCATAAAGAAATGTATTTGCTCATTTCAAAGTCTTGACACCCATGATTTCCAAACCATCCTCCAATAGTTGATGTTTTTAAGATATTTGCTACACCAGTATGACAGTATATTTTTCATTTTTAGTAGTCTAATATTGAGCTGTTATATTGTAGTTACTAAATAACTTAGACCACGTCATCGAGTAAACTTTCAATTAAACCAAAAATACCAAAAGAGTATAATTTTTTACCTTTTCAAGGGGTTGCTTATAAACCACCTAAAAGACCTCTCAAAAACCTACTTAAGGACCAATAACAAGCTTCTTTTAAAATCGTAGACAGATCAATACAGACGTTTATGAGACTTTTTTTGAAAATCCACATATAAACTCATTTAGCTACAGTACATATTTTGAACAATATCACATGGTTTTAACTTTTTTATTTTCTAGTTTTTCAAATATTTTTAAAGAATTTTATTTTCTAAAGGGTATGAAGCAAAGATATTCTTGAATTAGATCATGTATTAAGAAGCAGTTTTTGGCACTTGTACTTGTTAATTTACAATACACTATAGATCTGCTGGATTTATGTCCTCCAGATTATCCTCCATTAGAAATAAACAAGTACATTTTATCTTATATTTTCCGTTGATTTTTGCTCTTTTGTGAAAACACCTCTCAGCCTCGTTCTAAATATTAATTCACTGTTCAAACTATTCCAATAGTATGACGACATATGAAGAAACCATTCTACTCATGGTATATTACAATCCTCTGCTTTATTCAAAGAGGGCCATGGAAATGCATATTATACTGGCACCCAAAGTTTTTTAACATGATCTCACATTTTTTGGCTTTAAAACTTTTGGTACCTTTAATAAAACTGAATTGATTGGTTCTAAACTAGCTTTTTATAAATATTAAAACAAATGATTTTAATTTTTAGAAACCATTCTTTTATGGTATAATACAATTTTCTGCCTTATTCAGGGAGTGAGAAGCCATGAGACTGTATATTATACTGGTACCCAAATTTTTATAAACGGGCTCTTTGGCTTTGGCTTAAATACTGGTTTTAATACTAGCTTTGTGTAATAAAGGTACTAAGAAAGGGAGGGAATGTCTGATTGAGCCAATAGGAGAATCGCATCGGAATTTACATTGGATCTCATTGGTTGAAATTATGTACACATTTTCCTACGAAGGCATGTTTTTTTTCATTTCATACATACATAAAAGTCAGCTGTTAACAGTATATTTTCTTAGTAGAAAGCTTTGCGGAATCAGAATTAATTGCCCAAAAATTTCGTTTACAATTTGAAAGCTTGAAACAAAGTTGGATTCTTAAAAAAAAAGTTAGGCTGGCAACTCGCTGGTGAGGCAAAGTTATTTTTGTGAAAAATCCTCCAAAATCGAATAAAAAAATTTACAAAAATGAAATAAAATCTTAAGAGGGTTATTAACATATGATTTTGTTTAATTTTTGTAGATTTTTAATGTGCTTTTGGATGATTTTTCACAAAAATAATTTTGCCTCATTATCGAATAGCGAGTCTATCATTTTTTAAGAATCTACATCAGCTTGAGTCGAAAGTAAACAATACTTTTGTCTGCTAGGAATGTTCTCTCTTAGATTTGACGAAAAAAGGGTTCAGAATATTCTTCTACTCTTCTATTTCTATTCTTTGTGTAAACTATCCAACTATCTAAATGACTATTTTCTATCTTATTTGACTATCTATCTATCTTACCTATCCAAACAGTTTGATGTACAGGAGAAGCATCTGCTATCACAAGATCACTAATAAAATTTTTAATTTAGCCAATAAACAAGGACATTTCTCTATTTTTTTATATTGTTTAAGAAAATAAATCACGGAACTTATATAGCATATCCTATACAAACTACAAAGTGGCTCCACCCCTAGCCTCTATAAAAATTATAGAAAACCACTCCATTTTGTAACAGACACAAACGAAAAAAAACGAACAAATTTTTAGAAGACCTCTGTTTTAGAGATTCCATGGGCCATACAAAGTACGAGAAAGCTTTAAAAATTTTGATTAGATAATTGAATAACTTAATAGTTATTTCTTTCATCGTATTATAAACGGCTTTCCGCGGATATAGAATGTACAATTAAAGCCCCGCGGTGCCGAAGGCACCGGCAAAAAAACTAGTTTTAATCTTATGATTGTACATTTCTATATTCGTAGAAAACTGGATATAATACGATGCTAGACATAGTTTTTTCGTATGGATGAGAACCGGTTCCTATCCACCGGATTCGAATGAATACGAGAAAACTATATTACTTTTTAAAGACAAGTTGACAACATAAATACGGGAAGCTCAGAAAGTAGGACACACGAACATTAACACTTTTAGAATGTCAGAACTGAATAAGTTTAATATCAATGCATAAGTCTATACAAAATTGTAAGCAAATATGTTCTTAAATACAGGATACTGTTTAAGGACAATAAAACATACAAAATTTGTTGTCAAAATGTAAAAAATCAGCATGTTTTGAATGGACGTTTGTACTTTCTGGAAATGATTATAGAGTTGCTAAGCTTCAATGTTGATATTATAACAGCAAAATGATTGGCTAATTAAAAATTCCTAAATCCAGGAACCAGAGTCTTCATGTCTTCTTTGAAACTATCCTCACACATTCTAATATCAATAACTTGGTTAGGAATCTATTAATGCAGGGATCTTAAGGGATAAGACTATAAATTAATGTACATTCAACATAATTTAGCCTCTCCTGAAGATTTAAATTATTGGTTTAAATGTTTTGACATAGCTGGTTTGAACCAGATGAACTGAAAATTGATTGCCTATTTCTTCCCTAATTCCCAAAGTTGTACAGCAGATAACCCAACTATTGTAAAACCTATTTTCAGCTACTCCAGTCAAAGGGAAAAGCGATATAATGTCTTTATATATTATACATTCAAAATTTAATTTTTCTAATTTTGATTTTTTTTTTGAAGCTTGAAACTTTTTTTGAAAGTAGTAAATATTAAGATAGGATGAGGGTGCTATGTACACAATCGGAAACTCAAATTCAGCTGCCCTTGAACCAACTCTTTTTAAAATTTTAAAAAGTACACAAAGTTTTTACACCTATCAATGAGGAAATAGTACAATTTATGTCCTTTCCTTATCCTTATATGTTAATCTACCTAGCAATCTATTTTTTTTATATAAATCAAACAAGATATCCTTTTTAATCAATCTGTTGTTATAAACATTTCTATTTATCTATCCTTCTATCTATCTATATATCTGTTAATCTATCTATTTATCTATCTGTTAATCTATCTATTTATCTATCTGTTAATCTATCTATTTATCTATCTGTTAATCTATCTATTTATCTATCTGTTAATCTATCTATTTATCTATCTGTTAATCTATCTCTTTATCTATCTGTTAATCTATCTATTTATCTATCTGTTAATCTATCTATTTATCTATCTGTTAATCTATCTATTTATCTATCTGTTAATCTATCTATTTATCTATCTGTTAATCTATCTATTTATCTATCTGTTAATCTATCTATTTATCTATCTGTTAATCTATCTATTTATCTATCTGTTAATCTATCTATTTATCTATCTGTTAATCTATCTATTTATCTATCTGTTAATATATCTATTTATCTATCTGTTAATCTATCTATTTATCTATCTGTTAATCTATCTATTTATCTATCTGTTAATTTATCTATTTATCTATCTGTTAATATATCTATTTATCTATCTGTTAATATATCTATTTATCTATCTGTTAATATATCTATTTATCTATCTGTTAATCTATCTATTTATCTATCTGTTAATCTATCTATTTATCTATCTGTTATAATATATATTTATCTATCTGTTAATCTATCTATTTATCTATCTGTTAATCTATCTATTTATCTATCTGTTAATCTATCTATTTATCTATCTGTTAATCTATCTATTTATCTATCTGTTAATCTATCTATTAATGCAAACTTGTCTAATTATCCACTATGTAAACTTGTTTAAATGTAAACAAGGATGACAACATCCAGAAAAGGATATTTGATTTGTTGTAAAATTATTGAAAAGGACGTACTTGGAAAATTGATAGACTGGTTTAGGGAATATTCACACAAAAAACCAGTCTAACTATCTTTAATATCAGCCATGTAAATTAAATTTACAATTGTTGGAACTACGGACAAACAGACTAGGTAAGTTGTAGAGTATCTTTGCTACTTAAACTGCCTGAAAAGGGAAATCTAAAGCTATTTCTCGAATAAAATATAAATAAGAATAACGGTACAAAAGAAAACTACATTAGACAGAAATTCTGGTGTAAAATTATAAAAATAACAAGTAAGAAAAGCCCCATTGGAAGAGTAAAGTTTAAAGCTCAAGTACAAACTATCTTTAATTACAACTTAGATAGGTTAATAAAGTTAATAGATAGATAAATTAAATGATAGATTGATAGATAATGATCGTTGGATTAGTAGATAGATTAGATAGATAGATTGATAGACAGATTGATTGATTGATAGATAGATTGATCGATGAATAAATAGAAAGATAGATTAATAAACCTTAATGTATAGATTGATAGATTAAAGAATTTTATTCATATCGTTATATTAAATAATATATAGATTGGTATAGTTTTAAAACGCTGTGCTACAATTAAATAAAACCATACTTGTTTGGTGCAATGATCTCTTCTAATATGGAGTGTGCATTCATCTCCGCGTATTATTACAAGTTACAACCCCAAAGAGTCAGATATCTTAAGAAATAAGACAATGGATAATAAATTGATATCCATCCCTAATGTTGATAAACCTTATGACTCTGTACATCTAAATTGTTGGTTGAAAAGTTTGAACACTACTTGGTTTGAACCAACCAAACTAAATTTTAAAAAAGTACCCAAATTTTCTGAGCCAACGAATAAGATGATGTGTCTATAAAACTTTAGGTACCAGTGCTTTGTCCATTCCCTTCCTGGCAAAAAAATGTTAATTGATTTCATGATAGTAGTGAAACAAAGGGTAAAGTGCGGTTCTGAAGATTTAATATTGTGATACATAAGGGGAAGTGGAGGCACACCAGATTGTTGAATGTAATATCATCATGATATTTGTGGAAGTGAATACACACCAGATTATTGAATATAATATCACCATGATATTTGTGGAAGTGAATACACACCAGATTATTGAATATAATATCACCATGATATTTGTGGAAGTGAATACACACCAGATTGTTGAATGTAATATCATCATGATATTTGTGGAAGTGAATACACACCATATTATTTAATGTATTATCACCATGATATTTGTGGAAGTGAATATACACCAGATTATTGAATATAATATCATCATGATATTTGTGGAAGTGAATATACACCAGATTATTGAATATAATATCATCATGATATTTGTGGAAGTTAATACACACCAGATTATTGAATATAATATCACCATGATATTTGTGGAAGTGAATACACACCATATTATTTAATGTATTATCACCATGATATTTGTGGAAGTGAATATACACCAGATTATTGAATATAATATCATCATGATATTTGTGGAAGTGAATACACACCAGATTATTGAATATAATATCACCATGATATTTGTGGAAGTGAATACACACCAGATTATTGAATATAATATCATCATGATATTTGTGGAAGTGAATACACACCAGATTATTGAATATAATATCACCATGATATTTGTGGAAGTGAATACACACCAGATTATTGAATATAATATCACCATGATATTTGTGGAAGTGAATACACACCAGATTATTGAATATAATATCATCATGATATTTGTGGAAGTGAATACACACCAGATTATTAATGAATATAATATCACCATGATATTTGTGGAAGTTAATACACACCAGATTATTGAATATAATATCACCATGATATTTGTGGAAGTGAATACACACCAGATTATTGAATATAATATCACCATGATATTTGTGGAAGTTAATACACACCAGATTATTGAATGTATTATCACCATGATATTTGAGCAATCTATCAAAAGTTTTATCCCATCTTCTATCGGCAGCAAAGCTACTGTATCATTGTAAATGTCCGTCTTTCTGAACATCTATAATCGTCCTTAGCTGGATATTTAAATGTTTAGCCGTATCCGTGGCCGTAGTAGTGGCCGTAGTAGTAGTCGTAGCCGTCGCCACTGCCAGTGCTGCCAATAACGTGGATGTTTAATGTTTAAAGCTTTTACATATTATTATTATTTTTTTTTTCTTCATATTTTTGCTGAAAATTCAAAAAGTGGTTGTGATTTATAGATCGCATATAGCCGTGGCCACGCGTAGCCAATTTGATTTAAAGATCGGTATTAGGTTAGTGGCTGTAACTCTGGCCACGGCTACGGCAACGGCTACATATTTAAAGATCCAGCTCTTGTTCCTTTCTAAACTTTAAAAAAAGTTGAACTGTTTTTCTATGTAACAAAAGTAGACGGATTACATATAACTGCTGACACGAGACTTAAGTTCAACTATTTTTAAAGCGAAGCTTTTCTATAATTAAGGTCGGTCTGTCCGTACGTCCGGAATGGTTATTTATTTTCGTAATCTATGAATGTTAGAATTGCCCTGTTGATTTCAAACTTTGCCTGTTGACTTTTGGAATAATGTAAGTACTAAAAACATAAGTATGTCCTTAAACAGTATCCTGTATCTAAGCAGTTTTGTAACACGTTTTCTTACAATTTAGATTGTCCTTCTGTTTCAGAGCTCTGCTTTTATGGATGTTGTTTTCCATGTTGTTATTCTAAGAACGCAACTGTTAGGCTATGCTACAGAGAACTAAGTGTTTTCTAATATAAAAATTTACCCAAAGGCTAGAGGCGCATCTTAAATTTATCTCCCTATAATAAAACTATGTATGTTTATATCTATCCTAATCTATCTATCTTAATCTCTCTATCTATCTATCTTAATCTATCCATCTTATTCTATCAATATCAATCTATCTATCTTAACATATCTATTTTAATCTACCTGTCTTAATCTTTCTATCTTAATCTATCAATATTAATATATCTATCTTAATCTATCTATCTTAATCTATCTATCTATCTATCTTTATCTATCTATCTTAATCTATCTATATTAATCTATCTATCTTAACCTATCTATCTTAATCAATCTATTTCAATATATCTCTGTTAACATATATCTTAATCTAATATATCTTAATACATTTATCTTAATCTATCTATCTATCTTAATCTATCTTAATCTATCTATCTATATATCTTAATCTATCAATATTAATCTATCTATCTTAACATATCTATTTTAATCTAGCTATCTTAATCTATATATCTTAATCTATCTATCTTAATCTATCTATATTAATCTATCTATCTTAACCTATCTATCTTAATCAATCTATTTTAATCTATCTCTGTTAATTTATATATCTTAATCTAATATATCTTAATGTACTTATCTTAATCTATCAATCTTAATTTATCCAACTTAGTAAATCTCTCCTTATCTATCTATCTACATCTATCTATCTTAATCTATCTATCTTAATTTATCTATCTTAATCTATCTATATTAATCTATCTATCTTAATCTATCTATCTTAATCTATCTATCCTAATTTATTTATCTATCTTAATCTATCTAGCTACTTAATTTATCTATCTATCTTAATCCATCTATCTTAATCTATCTATCTTAATCAATCTATTTTAATCTATCTATGTTAATATATATATCTTTATCTATATAAAATATATTAATCTATCTATCTTAATCTTTCTATCTATCTTAATCTATCTATCTTAATCTACCTATCTACATCTATCTATTTTAATCTATCTATCTTTATCTTTCTATCTCAATCTATCTATCTTAATCTATCCATCTTAATCTCTCTATCTCAATCTATCTATCTTAATCTATCCATTTTAATCTATCTATCTTAATCTATCAGTAATAATCTATCTATCTTAATATATCTATCTACATCTATCTATTTTAATCTATCTATTTTAATCTATATATCTTAATCTATCTTAATCTATCTATCTATCTATCTTAATCTATCTATTCTAATGTATCTATCTATGAATGAGAGTACAAGTTCTGACAACTCTAACATGATACGAGGATAGAATTTCAGTTAGTAAGTGTATTTTTACCAATTGGTGGTTCCCACAGTTATTTTCTGTGCTATTATCACAGTATAAATCCAGTCTTTTACTATCGTACACTGTTCTGTAATTTTATAGTTTCTAAATGTCTTTTGAAGCCTTTATAAAAAAGAGGGTTTCTAAAATTGCTTGTTACCCTTGTATGAGAGTTTATTTACAGCCAAGATTTGCCTCATAATGTATTGTGATACTGCTAAAACATTGTTTTTAAAACTTACTTTTACAAAATAATTGTAATAGTTTTTTAATAGCGAAGGTTATTGATGTTTTGAAGTACATTTGAAACATTTCTTTATAGGATTTGAATAAACTAGTGTAAATTTTTCATATTCGTATGCTTAACAACTTTGGAGTCTCTTATGGAATTTTGATTGGTTGGTTCATTAAGTTGAGTGTCCACACTTTTCTACCAAGCATTGTAATCTGAAGAAAGGGTTATTTTGTGTAGCATCATTTTGGATGAACATCAATTTATCGGCCATTGTCTTATTCCTAGGTAGATGCCCTTTTTGAGAAAAATACAAACACAATTTTACAATAGTCATGCTTTTTATGTGTTTTCTTACACTAATTTAGTTGAGTTTATACTATTATACTTTCGTTGGTTTTATAAAATTTTATAGCTGCCCTACTAATGTTTATAATGGTCCTTATTTTAACTTTGCTTTATCATCAAATATCAGGATTGATAGGTCCAGTTCTAAGGACAATAAAGGTCCGTATTATAACAACAGGATAAATAGATACATACTAGGGCAATAATTAACTGTAAAATGACAGAATCACGGAATGCCAATTTAATTTTCAGATTTTTTTTATTGATTTCAGAAAGTAGACTTTAGAAATTCAAAGACATTTATATAAAATAAAGCATCCATTTAATTAGCTTAATTTGTTTAGAGTCTTTATGACCAGAGAGAGAGAAAGAGAGAGGACAATACAATGGGCTGTTTATTACACTAGTCACCAAAGTTTTATAATAACGTTTTCTTGTTTGGGATTTTGATTGGTTGGTTTATAAGGTTAAATGTCCATACGTTTCAACCACTAATTGTAATCTAGAGAAGGGGTAATTTTGTGTATTAATACATCAAGTTATCGGCAATTGTCTTATACCTTTCATAATAGTCTAGGTAGTAATTAAACTGTTATACCGTCAGTAAAAAGAACTATAGACACCACTCTTCTATTTATTTAGTTCAATATATAATGCAAATTAGTTGATAGTTGATAGATATAGAATCAATATATAAATCAAATTATGTTTCAATGTATCTATTAATTTGTATATATTATCATATAAATGATCCTGCGCCTTTAAGATCTAAGAGCTCTATAGGGGAAGGTTGGGGTAGAAAAATAGTCTAAAACCAATCTAAGACACAACATAAAAAAACAGCCTGAAAGCACCATCAAACATATTTAAAGCTTCACTAAAAAACTTTATATAAGAATACCAATCTTTTAATAATTTATCTATCAATATTAAAAGCTTTCAATTTTTAAAAACGCATTACCTACTGGCCGACTCTAGGGGTACTTCAACAAGGGGTTGAAGGGGATAAGTGGGGTGAATAAGGGTTGAAACTTAAATAATATTTCTGTTGGAAGGGTGGTGGTACCCTCCCCGAAATTTTCTTGGGACTATCCTAAAGAACTAAAAACACAATGACACCTAGCTCACTAGTAGAGTTAAAATGTCGCCATTTAACAGTGTGAGTTTGTAAAAGTGTTTAATTGTGCTTTTTGTATTAACATTAATTTATCAATTAATCTATTTTTTCAATTTATCAATAATCTATATATCCATCTTTTATCTATCTAATATCTATTTTATTATCAATATATCTATCTATCAATTTATCAATTTAGTTGTTATTCTACTAAAGTGTGTATCTCGTTATTATTTGTAACAACTTTCATTTTTATTTTTCTGCATTTCTCCGATTTTGGACGGTTCCATTACTTGTTTACTATCCTTGTATAACAGTATAACTACAACCTAATCGAACCTCTCACCTTACTGTCATACTTATGTGATTAAAACAATTTTTAGAACCATCCTTTTTATTTTTGCAAAACATGGTTTATCATTCAGTATTTTTTCTTTGAAAACAATTATATTTAGGACACTACTGCACTTTTAAGTAGCGCAGCTATACTATTTTCAAAGTATTAGACACTTTTGTCTGTAGCGAAAGATATCTATAACCGCTGAACCGACATGGTTCACCTGTTCATTAAGCTTTTTATATGTCTAGGGAATTTTTTTTGTTAACTATTTTGGGGGAGGGTATGTCCAAACTCCGCAAAATACCAAAACTCCAAAATAAATGACTAAATAAGTCATGGTAAAGAATAAAGAATTATTAAAAAAAACTGTAACGGACAAAAAACAATGCCCCTAATCACAAGGTAGCTATTGGATTAAAATACATATAGGATATTGGAAAGTGCCATGTTTGACGTCATAAAAATACGTCTATTATCTATCTTTTTTATGGGTTTACTTTTCCACTTCTCCTCACATCATTCCTATTTTGACCTATTTTTATGACGTCACATATGACACTTTCCACTGTCCCTTAATATTGGTTATAGAAGACTGACAGATTAATCCAAATTATTTATCAGTCAAAAGTTAAAAAAAGTAACTTTTAAAATAATAAATGCTAGAATCATTTGTATTGTGTTATAAACATACCGACATTAGCGATTTGTAGATTAGCTACACTTCTAAGAGATAAATTGTGTAGCTATGGCCTAAAAAAATAGACAGATAGATACACCTTGACCTGTTTATCTATAAACAAGGATGACTACATCCATAAAAGCAAAGCATAAGAAATAAAAAAAAATGACAAACGAACAAAATACAGAATGGATAATTTCAAAAAATAAAAAATAAATTTAGAAATTCAATTTCTATATAAAATTAGATAAAAACTAATATTGTAGCTGTCTATAGTGCCCTAGCACAATGGGGATAAATTCAATTCTATTGACGTCAGAAAAAACATTATACTCCATCTCTTTTCTAGGGTTTTCCCCCCTTCCCTTTCTCTTTCCCTCTACTATGACATCAATAAAGTAGGTAGGCCAAAAGCGTTGACATTTATCCCCATTTTCCTGGGGCACTAAACACAGCTATATTAATGTTTCAAGAGAAGTTTGAAAATGAAAGGATGATTCTATCATGATTCAATCAAACGGACGAACGGACGCACCTAAAATGTAGAAAAGCTGTGCTTTTAAAAAGTTGCGAGTTTATTTTATTACCAAGAATTATTGTTTTATTGGAGAATAAACTTAGTCACACAATAGGTAGATAGATAGATAGATAGATAGATAGATAGATAGATAGATAGATAGATAGATAGATAGATAGATAGATAAATAGATAGATAGATAGATATATATATAGATAGATAGATAGATAGATATTATGTTTTATCAAGAAATACTATAAGTAAGTTTTGGTTAAGATGGTTGTTATCAAACGCTTTGTTAAGTTCAAGGTGCATCAAAATGTCTCAAAATATTAAATATAGAACCCAAATTTGATGAATTCGAATCTCAGTCAAAATAAGAATTAAAGATGTAAAAACATGATTTCTTCTACTGCTTTGTCTGGCTAATAGTAATGAAATTTTAGCAAGAATAGGGATAATGCTTAAAGTATTTATATGTACGTTGTTAAGCTCTTACACTTCATTAGACATGTTTTAAAGGTAAGTTTTAAAGTAAAGAGCGTTATTGAGAATAAAGGTAGCTTTCTATTGATTGTATTTTTGCTGCAAGAGTTTATTTATCTATCGTTTTTAGATTGTCTATGGTTTTTAGTTAGGAGGGGGAAGGGGGTGGGTGGGTTGGGGTGTTTTTGGCTGGAGCGAATTAAATGTAGTAAATGAAGTATTTTAAACTAAAGTAAATATCGATTATCTATCTACATATTCATATGAGGGTATAATGGTGCATATGTATATATAACATTAAATATATGTATGTATATACACTATTTATCAATACAATATGGTGACTATATGCTAGCAATTAATCAAGGATAGTGTATTAAATACAGAATAAAAGAATTAAATAACAAAAAAGATAGACATTTTTTTGGTTAATGTCAACGCTCAACTTTAATTTTAAAAAGGAAAAGTAGAATATTGGAGGAAATTTTGAGACTCTACAAAGTGTTCGAAAAAAATTAGCCGTGTGACGTCATAAAAGGGAGAGATGAGAGGACAAGGAGAAGTGGGAAAGGAGACCCTTAAAAAAGGTATGGATCTATTGACGTCACACGGCTCTTTTTTCCCGACACTTTGTAGAGTCTTGGAAATTTTTAAGGGGTGATTTTATTGGGAGGGTGAAGTTACCCTCGTCCCTCCCTCCCAAATAGTTGTACACTTTCCTTGGACCTATACGATTCACTTTTGAAGAACCATATCAATCCAGCGCTTAGCGAGATCTTAATCTACATACAGACACACGAACAGATAGATAGATCCTGTTACCTTTAGATGATAATAAAATAAATTCCTCTACCCTGATCCAATATTTGAGACTCTACAAAGTGTCCTAATATGCCGTGTGACGTAAATAGATCCATTTCTCTTTAAGAGGTTTCCTTTCCCACTTCTCCTCTCGTCCCTCATTTTTATGACGTAACACAGCACATATTTTAGGACACTTTTTAAGCACCCCAACTATTGTTTTTGTAAAACCATTTCTCTGTGTGTGTACATCGTAGACAAAAAATAACATATTACTATTGTAAGAAAAAACAAGGATCAAAATATTAACAAGTAGCGCAGGGATTACAAGAATAAGATAGATAGATAGATAGATAGATAGACAGATAGATAGATAGATAGATAGATAGATAGATAGATAGATAGATAGATATATAGATAGATAGATAGATAGAATAGCCAGTAGGATCTCTCTAACGGCTAGAAACTCGTTTAAATATGTCATGAAAGGTTTTGTATTGGACAGGCGACATACGCTAACTATAGAGAAGCTATACTAGGAATAATAACATATTACTATTGTAAAAATAAAAAAGAATAGAAAAGTATTCACTAGGTTTTCACAGGGATAGAACAATAGGCGATAAAAGTATCTCATAATAAATTCTTATTTTTAAATTCTCCTAGAGGCCTCATTGTGCTTTTGAGGGTAGGATGGGAATTACCCTAAGGAGGATATCCCAAATCTTCCATGGAGAAGCTTCACTGTAGAGGAGAGCCTCATCAGTCAAATGGTTAGCGAGGTCGAAATACATACAGTTACTTTTTAAAAAACTGCCAAAATTGGAGAATGAATGTTGAAATTGATTTAATTCTGTGGTTGGTCACATTCATCCTAGTTTTCTTGCTATCATTATTCATAGAGTGGAGAAAAGATTCTTTATTTTTTTTCTTATCTATTTAAGGATTGGGCAATGAACAATAATAAATCTTTCCCAAAAAGGTCTAGAAGCTATACAAGGTTTTTTTAGCTAGTAAACTTTATATCTAGTTCTTAATTTTTATTTACTATATATCAACCTATCCATTATTAAAAAAACTATTATTATCTTTATGTCTAAAAATCTCGAAAAATACTGGTCCGAATAGGCTGTAGTTTTCAGGGAAGCTTTAAAAATGCTTTTTAAGTATATCTCCCCAGAGCTTAGAGGCGAAGCAATTAGTATCAGTAACTATCTATCTATCTATCTATCTGTCTATCTATCTATCTATCTATCTATCTATCTATCTATCTATCTATCTATCTAACTATCTATCTATCTATATCTATCTATTCATAACGCAAGTTATTCCTGAATATTTGACTGGGAACCAGAAGAAACTCCTCAAAGTTTTCTGCAATAAAAAAATTCTTCACAACTTTTGTTCTAAAGTCTTAAAATTGAGTAAATCACACCATGATATAACACATTTATAAATGTACTTTTAATGTGATTTTTTAAGATTTGTTTTGTTGTGAAACCGGCCGTTATTGTTTGACATGTGCCTTGCTCTTGACATTGAATATTTTGGTTAGTAGTGCAGCTACTCTATACAAAGGATAATGTATGTTCGTCATTTGACAGTTGTACCCAAAGTTTTGTGACCACGTTATTTTATTCGTTGGCCTAAAACTTATTAAATCATGATTAATTGATTGATTGCTGCAGTGTCCAAACATTTCAACTAATAATTTTATCCTACAAAAGGGGTAATTTTGTTTATTTTGATTGATGATGTACATCAATTTGTCGTCAATTGTCTTATCTCTTAGAACCCTTTACTATTAATTCATTCTTATAACGATCAGTTAAGCCGTGTGTAAGATTCTAATCTATTATTTTACCGTTACTGGCTTCGCTACAATTGAATCAATTGTACTTGTTTTTTTTTTGCCGCAGTGATTAAAGTATTTAATTATAAATATTTAACTTTTGTTGCTATGGTAAATAAATATAAAATAGAGCTTTCTATGGCGATTAGATACTGTGAAAAAACGGCACATTTACGGTAAGACAAGGTTGTAATTATCCTGTTATAGTTGAAAATAACGATTTTGGAACTATAATAGGTTTGTTTCTGTAGTCCAATCTAAAGTACAGTTACATGTAGGATAAGGCTGCAATTTTATTAGGGATCTGAAGGATGAGACAAGGAACAATAAAAATACAAACGCCTTTTCTTTTCAATTTTGGTTCTGGTTTCATTTACAGTTTAATGTCCCCACCCTCACTGAAATTCATGATAAATGATATTAGAAATAATGTTAATCGTCTGAAAGTTCAAAACACTGAATATACCTAATAAATATACTATAAATGAGTCTTCCTTTCATAATATTTTCTACCTTTGGTAGTCTAATATTGACAGGAAAAATATTTGAAGAGGGCAAAGGAGAAACTTTGATTGGTATGAAGAGGGCGATCATTTTTTCTCCTATTGCCATATCCTTGTATTTGTAAAGATCTATTTCTATAATTTAATAAATAAAAATGATTAAGTTTTAAGTATCCAATTATCAATTTAGTATTCAATAAAACTCATGAATTCATTGATAATGATAGAAAAATAAACAATTAATCAAAGTCTTAACCCTAGTCCAGGAGCGTAGAGCCTATATAATTAATCCTCCCCCAAACATTCTTTCATATAATATAACTAGTTGTCCGCCCTTTGCATCTAGGGGGCTCTGTATTCAAAGTGATAGAAAGAGTACAGAAAATAGCTTAAAATCATCCCAAGAATCAAATCTACAATGAAAATAAATGTGTTTAGTAGTTGTTGAAACCTTAAGCTTCAGAAAATAAAACTATCTATAATACAAAGTATAACGATGTCTGTATGTCTGTCTGTCCGTCTGTCTGTTTGTTTGTCTGTTTGTAGCAAGGATCTCGCTAACCGCTGAACAAATAGGATTCTCCTTTACAAGTTAGCTTCTTATAGGTCCCGGGATGTTTTATAACTATTTTCTTGGGGGGTAGGACACCCCCAACCCCCCCAAAAAATGAAAAATACCCCTCTCCCCCCCCCCCCAAAATAAATTCTTTTTTAAAACTAAAATTAAAATAGAGGAGTCGACTAACCTCCCACCCAAAAAAATCTAATTTTTTAAAAATCTAAAATACGAAAAATTAGTTTGATCAAACCTCTTGTATAATAGTTTTATATAATAGGATATTAACCCTTAACGGTCGGGGGGGGGGGGGCGTTGAACGCCCCCCCATCCGGTTTTTTCTATCTCATTTTCTGTGTGTGAAAGATAAAGAGCCCAAACTGCGTGACTTTTTAAGTTTGGGTATGACACATAGCCGAGAGTTGGAATTTTTTGAATATCTCCATCCTGGCGGGCACAGGATGCCAGCAAACCTGGCAGGGTCATCCAGGTAAAGAGCAAAAATATTTTTTTGACTTAAAAAAGCATTTTATCTTACCAAAATACTAAATATCCTTTAGTAGTACATCCTAATATTAAATACAGGTGTTCAAGTCAATTTCAGGTTCCAGGTATGATCCTGCAGGTCCTGATCCTTTAGTTCTCCAGAAATCTTTAAATGGCTCCTGTGGCCGCAATTTTTGACTTAGAGACTTCAAATTTTAAACTTAAGCTTTTCATACATGTCTACATAACGTATCAAAATTTCATAAAGATCCGCCGCCGTTTTCCTGCCGACCGCCGACTGCGGCGGCTGGCAGCTACCAAGTACAGCTGCGGCCGCTCAAATTTATATTTTGATATTTGAAATATAAAATTTACATAAAGATTAACATGTTCTGCAAAAAAATTTTTATTCTAGCTTCAAAAATAAAGAAATTACAGCCGTTTGAAATTTTTAAGTAAAAAAGGACCTAAAAACACAGGTTGTTAAATAAAAGGGTGAAGGAAGCGAAAATTGACCTTGACTTACTTAAGGTCGGAAATTCATCATAACACAGGGGACTTACACAAAAAAAATTTAGCCCTCTAGCTCTAATAGGAACTAAGATAACATGGGGGGGCGTTGAACCCCCCCCCCCCCCCCCCCCCCCCCGACTGATTAAGGTGCGGCAAGGGGCCCGACTGTAAAGGGTTAATAAAAACAAAATGTTTAGTTCATTTTAACCCTAACAGATTTACAATAATTTCTTGTGAAGAATTTTCCTAGAGATGAGAAGTCTGTGTCACTAGATTCACTGTTCAATTCAACACTATTCACAGGGGTCACCCAACCTTGTCGAGATTTTAAAAACCTTAAGAAAAAAAAACATTTACATGATTAGTCTTTTGAAATAAATAGTGCTAAGCAGGCACACAAACCTTTTAGAACAAAAGAAAATCAAATTTGAATACTAAATTTTTAAAACCTATTGTAAACCGTTGTTGACAAATAAGTTGTTAAAGCTCCCAATTGAGAAATTTTCTGAAATATACTAATTATGTAAAAAAACATAAAATTTAAAATAATTTTAACGTCTTTTGTATTATGCAGATATTATTTACACTTTAGTGCTAGGTTATATAAGAATGAATCTACCTTTGATCTTCATTAAAGCTTTCTCTATGTCCAAGATCTTCTCCTTTAGATTGAAAAACACCTGCTCTTGACTCAATAGCTGATTTAGAGTAATCAGCTGATTTATGATCAACAGTTGATATGGAATAATCAGTTGATTTAGAACTAACAGATGATATTGAATGAACAGCTAATCTTGAACCATTAGATGATGATGAGTGATCAGTTGTTAAGGAACAATTAGCTGTTGAGGAATAATCAGCTGATTCTGAGGGAGGTGAAAGAGAATTATGTACACGTGTACAATTATTGTTAGCAATCTCTGACTCGCGATACCAAACACGTGTATTAGTCGTAGACTCCCGTTGGGTACAATTCACTTTTCGGGTTATAATAACTGATGGTTTTTTGGGAAGCGGTGGCTTTTTAACTACCAAAGTTGGATTGTTATTATTGATAAGGTTCGGGTTGTTGTTGTTAATGATAAGGCTGTTGTTTTGTTTTCTCCACAGATGTTGCTGTTGGTTTATTTTGTTGTTGTTTCTATTTAGAAGATTTTCAAACTCATTGTCCTCATTTATTACACTGAAGAATATCAAATAAAAGCTTTTGTTTTTAGGATCTGATTTAATGAAAATCATATTAGTATTACCCTTTAAAGATAGTTTGAGGAACAGTTTTGAAATAAACTTATTTACCCCATATTTTTTCTACCTTTTTATTTACTATCAAGTAAATGTAATATCAAGAAATGAAATTTAGACAACCTTATGTATCTTATTCAGCATAATGATGATTTTTAGTGGAATTCAATTTTGTTTTATTTATTACATCATGAAGTACCAGCGGCTGCGCCCCAAATAAAAACCTAAGAATTTACGAAATATTCTTTTTTTTGAATTCAAGGGTTATTTCTATTTTTAGAAGTGTAAGAAAACTAGACAAAAATTTTAAAAGAGCCTCACAATTAAGAAGAACCCAATCAGTTCAGTGGTTAGCTTTCATAATCTAGAGGCTTCAAATGCAATTTTAAACAATCATAAAACCTATAACACAAAAAAATCAATTAAAAGTACATTAATTTTTTTTTACATAAAAATGAAAATTATGTCATGATATAAATTTTACTACATAATGTATATATAAGGTAATATAATTCCTATGATAGCAGGTTCTTACGACTATTTTATGTCCTTGTATCACAGTACAGATCTTAGAAAAAAAAACTTCGATACAATTAGAAATGATACCTTAAACTATTTTGATTAATTTCAGGGCTACATATACATAGCTACCTTTTTTATTCAGTCTGTTGATTATGATATTTTTTGGGGAAAAAATAATTAATTTACTCTGCTTATATTAGAAATAGAACGTTGAAATTTCTTTTAAAGATTCTCCTGACCCATAAGAATCTACTCGTTAATACACATGGACCGTCAGTCCTTCTGTAATGCAACGAGGAAGAGATATATGCATTACTTAGCTGCTGTATGTGAATTTTTTATTATACATGACCAATATGCTAGCAGTAACTAAAATTGAACGCCAGTCTATTTGATAGATTCAATTCTTCATGTTTGTTGTTTATAAGCTTTGCTACTTATGTATTAGTACTTAGAGAGGGAGGTTACATTGGGTTGTTTATTACACTAGTCCCTAAAGTTTTATTATGGCGTTTTTATTTGTTTGCTTATCAACTTTGGGGACTTTAATGGAATTTTGATTGATTGGTGTATTAAGTTGAGTGTCCAAAAATTTCAACCAATGATTTTAATCTACAGAAGAGATAATTTTGTGTATCATCATTGGGGATGAACATTAATTTATAGGCTATTGTCTTATTCCTTTAGATCCCTAATCAGTACTGTCATCCTACTGGGATGTGGAGACTTTAGAAATTTAGATATTATTTCAAAAGTTGAGGTATGCTGATGTATGTTGTTTAGTTAAGCCAAAGTATATTGCAAAAGTTAGGTAATAAAAAAAACAGGGATGGCAACATCCAAGTGTAGCAAATCACATAGATGAATAGGTAAATAATTTGACAATTAAAAAGAGTGAAAGGTTGATGCCAATTATTCATAGAAATCTTGACAGACATTTTTTACATCTGCATTTGATAACAGTTGTTCAAATTTCAATCACAGCCTACAATACATGGTCGGACATAAACAGATTCCTTATTGCCAAATGTTTATTAACAATATAATGAATTTAGGTATCTTTTATAGCATAAGAGAAATATTATATTTATCCCATGAAATATCGATCTTTATTACAACGAAATTGGCATACAGACAACCAAACCTAGTTATATTGTATATTGAAATTCAGCCATCTATCTTTGATAGAAGCTGAAAATTTAACCAAAATATTATCAATTATATAGCTTTCTCAACCTACTTTAAATAATTAAACTTTGATAGTTTAGTGAGTGTTGTCTTTAGCTGGGTCCAAAGATATTCTAAACTATACTATAACAGTTTATTTACAGCCTAACCTACCCTTACTAACATGCTGTTATACTTAATCACCATAGAAACCACTTTAAAGCCTGAATGCAAAACTTTTCAGAAAATTTTCAAAATTTTTAACCTCATCCCATGAAATTGATATGGTCCCATTTAGTAACACCCTCTTACAATGGGTTGTGAATAATTTGGACCCAAACTTTTATAAAAATGTTGTCGTATTCTATGGGGGGGGGGGTGGGGGGGGAGTACTAAAATTTTTAAAATTTAAAAACAAATCTCTAAGAGGATAACGCCCTTATTCTTTGGCTAAAACTTTGGATACATTTATTAGATTTTGATTGGTTGATTTTAAACTAGTAGTGTACAAACTTTTCAACCCACAATTATAATCCTTAGAAGGAAAATTTTGTTTATTATCATTGTCTTGTCCCTTAATATCCATGGAAAGTAAAAAAAATACTAAATCTATAGCAGCAACATAGAACGCAGTAAATTTGATGGAAATTGTTACATTTTGCTGCATATAAATTTAAAACAGTTTCTAACGAATTAAATTACAAATATATAACAGTAAATTAAGGTCCTAGATCGGGCTGTAATTATACTGTCATACTAAGTAAGTAAACAACCATAGGAACCAAACTTTGAATGAATTCTTTTTTCTCATTGAATTAAAGTTCTTGGCTGGGTTAGGTTTGTTTTGAGACTTTGTGTGTGTGTGCGTGTGTGTTTGAGTGTGTGTGTGAGTTTTGAAATCCAACCACACCGAGAAGGTATTAGTGTAAATGTTCCATTTTCTTTTTCTATTAATTCAATATTATTACATAAACATTTCATTAACATAATATAAACTTTAAATAAATGCTTGTCTGTTCAGGTTTACTTTTGTTGTTCAATGTTTAATTTATTATGAAACTAACAGAAAGACAAACAAACAAGCAGAAAGACAAATAGACAGACAGAACGACAGAAAGACAGAAAAACAGTCAGACAGACGAAGAGATTGATAGACCGTTAAAAAGACATATAGGCAGTTAAATATGAAAACAGACAGACAAATGGACAAACAGACATACAAACATACAATCAAACAGACAGACAAACAGACAGACAGACAAACAGACAGACAGACAAACAGACAGACAGACAGACAAACAGACAGACAGACAAACAGACAGACAGACAGACAAACAAACAGACCAACAGATAGAAAAACATACAGACAGACAAACAGAAAAACAAACAGACTTACAAACTGACATACAAACAGAATTATATACAGACTGAAATATAGACAGATAAACAGACAGACAATATGATAGACAGAAAGACAGACTAACAGACTGACAGACGGAGATTTAGAAAGAGAGACAGACTAACAGACAGATATTTAAATACAGAAACAGACTCACAGGGATATAGGCAGTTTTTTTAAATTCCAAATACTATTTTGTTGTATAACCAGCTCTACCAATCCTGTCACATGAATCTATAAACTAAACATTTGTTGGACATGTTCTACTACTTTTGGTTTACAGAATTAAGATTCTCATCCCAGCTTTCTTCAAAGTAAACAATATTTATCTGCCATGGATGAAAGGGACAATGGGCTGTATATTACACTTGTCCCTTAAAGTTTTATAATACCATTTTCTTATTCGTTGGCTTAAAAACTTTGGAGACTTTTTATTGAATTTTGATTGGTTGGTTTATTAAGTTAATTGTACAAACCAATAATTGAAGGGGTAATTTTGAGTGTCATCATTAGTGATGCACATTAATTGATTGTCTTATCCCTTATATCCCTGTTTATATGTTCTCTATTATATCCAGGGGACACATTATTGCAACTTAGATAGATAGATGGATACAAGATGAATAGAGGGAAAGATAGAAAAAAAATTGTAGATAGATAAACACACAACCAGATAAATATAGTATTCATTCACGCAACTTCCCCTTGGATGTGTGAAAAGGGTGATAATTAGGTAGCTTGGATACTCAATAGTCAAGTACATAATTTCAGTGCAACCCTTACCCAAGCTCCTCTGTGGAGAACGTCATTCATTACGGTGACTTAATTTGGGACACCTGCCATACTCGGCGAGAGTGAGGTAATAAAGAGTAGGTCCCTTGAGACAGCGGGTCAAGTACTTGTACTTGAGCGTGGACCTTGAGCTTGCCCTGGTGCTAGCATACAAACGTGTCTTGTCCTACTCCATAACTACTTAGGTCCAAACACTAAGAAACTATGGCTTCACACACATGAATGGATAGTTGGATAGAAAAATAAATGATCGATAAAAAGATAGATAGGGAAGAAAAAAAGATAGATAGATAGACAGATATATAATAAATACATGCATAGATTAACAGATAGATAATTGAATAGATAGTTGGATTTAAAAGTAGATAGTTCAGAATATGGAAATATGGCTGAAAGTTATAATATATTTGTTTTTCATTAAAAGCTCAGAGCATAGAAGTTTAGATTTTAAACTTAATTGTTTGTTTTAGGATCTATAAATTCTATTATACAAAGAAATAAGTTTTTTTGTATTTATTTTTAGATAACTACGAAAACTGTGTTCTCCATTTAGGGAAGCTTTATATTGATCCCGGTATGGTTTATTTTTAGATTTTATCCTTGGGATGGTTTAAGACTATTTTTTTTATTTTTTTTAAAGTCTCTATCTATTTTGGGAGAGAATAACAACCTTACATAGAACCCCATACCCCCCCCCCCAAAAAAAAAAAGTTTACTTTTTTAATTTCAAAACTAAATTTGAAAAAAAAGGTTGGTAGGGTGACACCACCCATCCCTGCCCCTTGTCCATAAGGGCACAGCCGCCCTTATTATATAAATAAAGAGTTAGATGGATAGATAGGCTCGGCATCCAATATATTTTAGATGCAAGGTATTTATTTGCTTTTCATTAAACATCAAGGACATATATGTGCAACATTAGGTTAGGTAAATACATACAGGAATAGATAGATGGTTGGATTTGATAAATATAAAGATATACAGTTCACTCATAATGATTAGAAGAAGGGCGTCGAACTTTTCCCTCCGGTTTTCTCATTTATTGTGTATAATTGGCGTGCACCGGATGCCAGCAGACCTGGCAGAGTTAACAAACAAAAGTAAAAGTATGTTTTTTTCTATAACAAATCAGTTGAAATTACAAAAATACAAAATTTATCCCCCCCCCAAAAAAAAACAAAATTTCAATCCTTAGAATCATATGGTGGGGTTGGAGAGGATAGATGGATAATTATATTTATAAAGGTGGACAAAGTAACGTACAATTAGAATATGTAAGTAGAGATAGATAGATGGAAACATAATATAGATAGAGGGATAAATAGATAAGAAGATAAATGGATAGATAACAGCTACGTTAATAGATAGATAGAAAGGTAAAAAATGATTGATAGAAAGGAAAAGAAAATTATAATTCTAAATAACATACTTTCAAATGTACGATGTATTGAGAAAAAAATCCCTTCATTTCGATTATTGGAATCAAAAGTGTTCTACAATTAAATATGGTTCCTATAGTTGTTCATTACTACATAATGTGACAGTTTAATAATAGCCTAAGCTAGCTTCATACTCTATTGTAGTATTAGTATGATTATTAAATGAAGAACCTATCAATTCCTTTAGCAAATCTTCTCTATAATACCTAAAATATTTTGATGCATTTTGTTTTTGAAATTGAAAATCTTATTTACTAAGTATATTTGCGATTACTTTTATTTAATGAAATCTTCCAATTTTTAACATTTACAAAACAGCCTGCTTTATTGCATCAAGATCCATGACAGATCTATATAGGAAATAAACGTCTATAAATGAGCTCGAGTCTTCCAATGGTAAAGTGTTTAAAACTCATAGTGCTCCAATAATCCTCATTAAACTCTCATTTACCAAAGCGATAAGACCTTTATCCTATTTGTTTATGGATTGAATTAAGTTTTTCACTTCATGTAGATATTTGAATTACATTGAAGTATTTAATCCTTATTTCATAAATAAAATATATACGTTCATAATAGAGTAAATCTAAGAAAACTGTATTTTAAAAGAATTCGATTGTGGCGACACTTCCTTTGTGTTAAAATATTAAAACTAAAATTTTAATCATATTAACCATTTGGTGATGGTAATGTGAAAAAAATATAATTGAAAAAATCTTTTTAAAATCATTTAAATTATAAATTAAATTAACTTATAGAAAACTAGCCAATAGCGATATAGTAATATTGAGCCAACTCTAGTATTTAATATAATGAATATATTTATGTTGATTTTACTATTTGGAACCATGGAGGAAGGGACATTGGGCTGTTTATTAAGTTTTGATTGGTTGGTTCACTAAGTTGAGTGTCCAAACGTTTCAATTTTTAACTGTAATCTACAAAAGTGATGTTGTTCATCAATTTATTGGCCATTGTATTACCACTTTATATATCTGATTATGGACCCATCAATTATCAGGATTTTAAAAAATCATCTCTTTTGTATATTACAGTTATTAATAGAAAAGTTTGGACACTGCTAATTTGTACAACCCAATAAATTTTCAATAAGATGCCTAAAGTTTTTGAGCCAAACAATGTGCAATAAAACTTTAGGGACTAGTATAATTTGCAACCCAATGCTTCTATAATTGTTAGATATCTTGTATTGCAAATGTCAATATGAATTATAAGTCGGCTAAATTGCAAACTTCGATTTTATTAATTTTGACATCCTTGTATATGTATTGAATAGTACAGTTATTTCTACAAGAAAAATTTTCTCTTGCCATTGAATATGGATAAAAAATCCCATTATTTAAAGTAGTAAGGTTTTTTTGTTTCCGTTAAAATCTTACTTATCACTAAACTGATTTAGTTTATTTTATAGAAGGTTCATATTTTTTTTCACTTGTTTTGGGATGGTTTTTGGCTATCATACTGTATTTCTCCCTTAGATACTAGGGGCATAGCCACTAATATTATTAAAGTAGTAAGGATATTAAAATCTCGTTTACACTGAACCAATTGAGATCACTAATTTAGGGAAGCTTCACATATGTCCAACCAAGGATGGGTTTAGACTATTTTCTGCCCTCTCCCTCTTTGTATGAGGACTCGAGGAGACAAACAGACTGACAGACAGAAAGACGGACAGACAGACGGACAAAAAGACAGACAGACTGACGGCAGACAGACAGACAAATAGACAGACAGACAGACGGACGGACGGACGGACAGACGGACAGACGGACAGACAGACGGATAGCCAGATGGAAAGACAAAAAGATAGACAGACAGAAAATTTATTTCTCAGAACACTTTTCTCCATCTCTGATGGGTACAATGTTTGCAAATTAATTACAATTAAAATTGAGTTCTAAAGTCATTTTATCTCTGTTAGTATGATAGTAGAGTATGAGGCTAGCATAGGCTGAAATCATACTATCATACTAGGGTAGTAAATAACTATAGAAACCATACATATGTATCCTAGGGTCTCTAGTTCTTTTATATTAGTAGCATGACACTACTTTTTAAGCGTATTTTAGCTTTTATTGCACAGTCATACTATGGTAGTAAATATCTATGGAAACCACTTGTTAAAATTTGACCATTGCAAATAATATTCTCATCAATATTTCATATCTATCATTTTTCTATCTATCTATTTATCATCTTTTTATCTGTCTTTCTATATATTTGTCTATATTACTATCATTTAAATTGTCTTTTTTTTGTCTAAAAGGCTTTCAATCTTGTTTATAAAATTGAAAAACAAAATATGATTTTTAAAAAACACATATACATTTCATAAAACGTTCTATTTAACCTAAATTTATTGTTCAAAACTAAGCCCTTTGGAGATACTATTTCTTGTATTATGTATACTTAAATAAAATAGTCTCGAACCTGCTTATAGAGAAAAAAACACAAATCTAAAATGAATATCAGCAAAAAAAACGACAAATTTAAATTTCTTTTTGTTATGGGGGGGGGGTGGGGAGGGAGTTATTCTTTTCCAGTGCTATTCTCTCGTGAGGGTGGGGTTGATCCCCCCCCCTTATAATAGTTGTAAACTTTTCCTGGACCAATTAGCTTCACTGTAAATGAGAACCATATTGGTTCAGTGGTTAGAAAGATCCTTCGCTATTCACAGAACAATATAGACAGACAAACATCATGTTACATTTATCATTCTTATCATTCAGTAAAGCTTTTATATGTTCCTTAAAGAATACTTATTGCCATGAAGAAAATTTAGATCACTAAACATTGTTATACAAAAACATATCACTTAAAGAATATACATAGGTTTTAACTTATTCTTTAATTCACTTAAATTTGATGTATTTTTTGTCACTGTTTTTGGATGTATTTATTTAATAATTATTCACTTTTGATAAATATATAAATATATCACTATAACATTTTAACTTTCTAAAAAAATATTTTTTTTGTTGTAAAAAACATCTATTGTAAATAAAAATATATCAACTGTATCAATGTATTTTCTTTACAGTGAAGCTTCTATTAGGTTTAGAAATGCTTGCCCCCAAAATGTTTTTTACTTTTTAATTTCAAAAATAAAATGAAAGTGGAGGGTCGGCTTATTCTCCATTCTCCCCTTAAGTGCCCCTGGAGGCCTTTAGGGGCATCAATTAGCTAAATTTGAACACAGTAAAGAGTAATATAAAAATACAGAAATATAAAAATTTTAAACATGAAATCAAAGACCATAGAAAAACTTATTGTCCCCAACTATTCTGCCTGTCAAAAAGTAAAATATTATTTTTTACTATATTATATATTTTTATTTACTAAGTATATTTGCGATAACTTTTATTTAATGAAATCTTCCAATTTTTAACATGTACAAAACGGCCTGCTTAATTGCTTCAAGATCCATGTCAGATCTATTTAGGAAATAAATGTCTATAAACGAGCTCAAGTTTTCCAAGGAATATTTGTTTAAAACTCAGAGTGCTCAAATAATCCATAATAAACTCTCATTGCCCAGAATGATAAGACCCATTACTTTACTTTATTAAAAATAAATTCCTTTTTTTAATTTCATGTTGCTATTTACCTTATATCAATGTATTTAATCATAAAAAAAGAAAATTTAAATTTATAATATAATAAATTTAAGAAAACTCTGTTTTAAAAGAATTTGATTGTGGCGACACTTTGTGTGTTCAAATATTAAACTAAAATTGTAATCATCATCATTAACCCTTTGGTGATGGTAATGTAAAGAAAAAAATATAATTTAAAAAATCTTTTTAAAATCATTTAGATTATAAAATATTTACTTTCTTTTAGATAGTAATGCCGGGCGAGGAAAATAGATTTATTTAGAAATAGATATGCATATAGAAAACTAGCCAATAGGGAGATAATTATATCGAGCCAACTCTAGTAATATTATAAGAATAATATGTTTCACGTATAATATGTTTTTTTTGGGTAACATATCCCTTTTACTAAAACTGCATATAAGCAGAAAAATATTAAAGTATCAACACTTTGAAGTAATAAAACTTACTGATTTTTTGAAAAGTAAGATTTCTTCAATTTTTTACCACTTGATTTTTACCAGCTGTGCAATTACTTTCGCATAAGTATCACATTGTCAAATTAGCAAAATTGCACATTATTACAACAGCACAAACTTCCCCTTCCACGTCTTTTTGTAGTAAACCTACTCTATAATTCACATTGCTTATCATTCAATTCGTAAAGGTGTATGTGAAATGTGTTTTTTCTTGGCTGCTATTTAAGAAAGAAAGCTGAAAATTTTGGTGAAGATTCCTTGTACAAATAAGTATTCAATTACTTGGTCTCTCGGTCATACATAGACATAAATACATACATTTTTTTATAAAGATTTCATTATAGTCATGTTTGTTTCGCTACTTATAAAAGTTGTCGTCCTTGTTGAAAATAGGAAACACTTCGCGTCTGTATAAATATTATTTTAGTGGTAATATATGCGGATGTGAAGATATGTCAATTTTTAACAGTTGAAGCTATTCTATGATTTACAAATGTCTGTTGATCTATACATTTTTTATTATAATTGTTGTGCTATAATTTTTAAAAACACTTTGACAATTTTTCAAGAAAACAATATTTTTAATCCAAATTTTAGGGATAAGACAATGGTGATAAACAAAATTATCCCTTTATATTAAAATCATTGATTGAAAAGTATAAACAATACTTGTTTAGAACCAACATATCAAAATGATTTAACGTTTTAGAGCCAAAGACAATAGAAAACGTGGTCTCATAATTAAAACTTTTGGTAACAGTATAATTAACGGAACAATGTCCCCTTACTTCCTGCATAATTTTAAGATTAATAAATGATTGCGCTCTATTGAACATAAATATTCTTGTTATTGTTGTGATTTGCTTGAATGATTATTTGTTCAACATTACGGGTGTGCATTCTCTTCCACTTACTTTTAAATCCACATTAATTATAATGTTTGCAAAAAGACATTACACATAATAGCAGACAAGTAAGAGGTTGTGTGACTTGTATGTGTGTGTGTGAGAGAGAGAGCAATAAAGGGAAATGAACACTAAGCAGTTTTGCTGATTGAGTAAAGTTTATTAATGGATGCGCGGAATCGAATGCACACCAAACCTTATATAGCTGTTCATATAGTCAGATAGACAGTAGTATGACGGTAAGTTATTAGGCTATTTAGAACTATAATTATGGTGTTAGAATTCAGGTTGCTAGATTTTAGAAATGAAATAATAAAAATGGTTTCGGATCATGGAAAGAAAACGAAGTAGCGGGTTTCGTCGCATTTTCACAGTAGCTTTGATTTGTAGATTGTGTAAATTTTAATGATTGCCCGGAAATTTTAGGAAATCCCGCAGGGTTAGAGCCCCGCAGAGAAGCTAGAAATAGGAGAAAAGCTACTGTGAAAATACGACGAAATACGCTACTTCGTTCTTTCCATGGTCCATGGTTTTTAGTGTCTATCCCTCTTAGTAGTATGACAGTACAATATGATGCTTAAACAGTTGTGATTAAACTGTTATACTAGGGTAGTACACAGCTTTACGAATATTTCAACAAATCAAAATCCATAAAAAATTTATAAGCAACAAAGTCTGCTTGTTTGTCCTTTAAGGTCTCTAAAACGGCTTTTAAAATGAAAACTAATTAGTTCGAATTATGATTACAAGAAAACCATTTTTATATTTCTTTTTTTTTGTAAACTAAATTGTGTATAAAGTACTTATAATGATGGCTATAAATTAGCAAAGCAATAACAATTTAGATTTTCCATGTTGTAATATTTATGTATGAATTTTGTTATTTTGGTACATTTATTAAATTAAGTATTATAATTTTAAACTTAGGTAGAAATAACTAGTAAATTACTAAGTATGTCAATTTTGATCAAGGTGTTAAGGAATGAGACAATGAACGATAAATTGAGGTCAACCCCAATTATGATAAACAAAATCACCCTTTCTTTAGATGAAAATTAAAACACTGCACCGCTATTACAATTCAATCAAGATCTATTAAAAGTCCAGAAAGATTTAAGCCAACGAAAAAGAGAATTTCAGGTTTTTATTCATTGTAAAAACAATCTAAATACAATCAAGTTTTAGCTATTTAATGTGACAACGACGGACAAACAGACATTTCCTTCTTTTAGAGTAGCTACGAAACTATATACAGAGAGGATGGAAAATTTGACTGTAAATTACACCGGTACCCAAAGTTTTATAAACACCAACTCTCATTGGTTGGCTTAAATCTTTGGGTACTTTAATTTTATCCTGATTGGTTGACACCTCTAATATCTAAAATAATGATTAGTATTGCTGCACGACAACTTATAGTCTATTGTATTATCCCTTAAGATTCCTGAGTTTCACTTGAATTGAAATATAACTTGAAACACTAGAAGTCATTATGAGTAGTATCGGTTTCTTTACTATACTAAAAACCTTTCCTCTCTCTCTTTCTCTTTCTCTCTCTCACTCTCTCTCTCTCTCTCTCTCTCTCTCTCTCTCGCTCTCTCTCTCTCTCTCTCTCTCTCTCTCTTTTCACATTCCCTTCTCCCCCCTCTCTCTCTCTTTCTAAATAACTCTTTCTCGCTCTCATTTTTCGGACTCTATGTATATCTCTCTTTCTCGATGATACCGGCTTCTCCCATTTTCTCTCCCTTTCTCTCTCTCTCTCTATTACCTCTATTTCTCTCTCTCCCCTACTCTATGTATCTCCCTTTCTTTCTCTCTCTCTCTCTCTCTCTCTCTTTCTGTTTCTACTCCTATTTAAATGACTATAAAATTGTTTTCCAAATATTTAACCCTCAAAGTTGAAAATCCATTTTGCAACCTTATATACTATTTATATAAACCCCGAACCACTTCATTATGCAATCTACATTTTCCTGGATATTTTGTCTACGGTAGACCATAAGTGTAAATCTTTACAGTACATTGTTTCTATTTGTTAAAGCAACACATATGATAAAAGAAAACGATTCTGTTTAAAGTAAAATGCTTGTATTTCAATCAAAATCTATATTTTTGTATTTTTTACCGATCCACTTCATTATGCAAATCAAAAGAAAATCAATGAGAAAACGTTTGTTTTGCCCTTTTCTCCACTTTTTAAAATTAATTCTGATAAAATAACAATCTTTTAACAGATTTATGCATTAATTATAATGAAAAACAGTTTAAGGTAGATTTTATTGATTTTTCTAAATAAGAAATAATTGAAAAAAAGAAATTCTATCCCTATCACTTTAGAGGACAGCTGCCGACCCCCAGTCTTATGGATGAAGCTAAATACATGTAAAAAATAAAAATTTGTCTGAAAAGTATACAAAAATGTTTTTTGATGTGTTAAAATAATCCATTTTAAAATCTTGATTTTGAGGATGATGGCCTTTAAGATGCTCTTACTGGTGGTGATGGTGAGCTAAATGTTATCAAAGTGCATGCCCTTGAAGAAAACTTATATATTGAACTATGGTCCAATTTTTGTAGTCATAGCAGCCTCCAGCCAAGCAATATTAAAAAAGAAAAAAATTGCAATTTAAATTACTAAAATTCATAAAGTAAATAATGTAGTTTTTAGATAATGGTTATATTTCATGTCGAGAGGCTCCACTGGAGGCTGCTATGACTACAAAAAATGGTACATAGGTTAATAGACAAGTTGTTGTAATGGTCATGTACTTAGATAACATTTAGCTCACCTTCACCACCAGTAAGAGCATCTTAAAGGCCATCATCCTCAAAATCAAGATTTTAAAATGGATTTTTTTAACACATCAAAAAACATTTTTGTCTACTTTTCAGGGTAATTTTTATCTTTAACATGTATTTAGCTTCATCCATAAGACTGGGGGTCAGCAGCTGTCCTCTAAAGTGATAAGGATAGAATTTCTTTTTTTCAATTATTTCTTATTTAGAAAAATCATTAAAATCTACCTAAAACTGTTTTTCATTATAATTAATGCATAAAGCCCTTAAAAAATTGTTATTTTATCAGAATCATTTTTTAAAAGTGGAGAAAAGTGCAAAACCAACGTTTTCTCATTGATTTTCTTTTGATTTGCATAATGACATGGATCGGTAAAAAATAAAAAAATATAGATTTTGATTGAAATATAAGCATTTTACTTTAAAAAGAATCTTTTTCTTTTATCATTCGTGTTGCTTTAACAAATAGAAACAATGTACTGTAAAGCTGTACACTTATGGACTACCGTAGACAAAATATCCAGGAAAATGTAGATTGCATAATGAAGTGGTTCGGGGTTTATATTCTATATACTATTTACACATCATTTAACTTATCTATCTACTAGTGGCTACGCCTCTAGAAGCCTCTCGAAAAGGAAAACAGAATTTTGAAAAGGGAATTTTCTCTAGGGAGGTTGGGGGTACCCACTTGTTAGATAGTAACAGACCTTCAATGGATATACATATATAAAGCTTCACTGTGAAGGAGAACCTTATCGGGTGACTGATTAGAGAGACCCTTCTCTAGACATTTCTATTTATCTATGAAAATATCTATCTTTCTTTCATTTTAGTCATATGCCATTTTTGTGCATCTATTTAATAACAAACAAGGATGACAACATCCATAAAAGCAAAGCTCTAAAACAGTAGGACAAACGAACATGAACACTTGTAGAGGTTCAGAACTGAATTATCAGAATATGAATATACAAGAGTCGAAACAAAATTGTAAGTGAATTTGTTGAAAAACTGATTAAATACATGATAATGTTTATGGACATACTTACATTTTTAGAAATTGATTATTGAGATGCTTCGCTTAAAATATTGTACTTTGTTGTCCTAGAAATCAGTATATCTAAAATAAGTCCAATCGGATAATTAGATCACATAAAAATTAGTTGTTAAAAAAGTAAAAAAAAATCAAAACTATTTTAGAGGAGGGTACCACCAACCTCCCAAGAGAAATCACCCATACAAAAAATACCCCACCCCTACAAAAAAAATTGCACTGATATTTAATACTATTAATCCCTATATAAAAGTAATAGGCCTATCTTTAATTCCGTCTGTCTCTTTCTTACAAGAGATCTCATTCATTGCTGGGGTTATATTCATGGCGAACATATTTCATACTATTCTAATGAAGTATTTATACCGAAACTAAATTCTATGTTGATATAATAACAACACAAAAGTTTAGCTAGTATGCATGTATGTATGTATAGGGGACTCTTGGGAGTAGACATTGGGGACAATTGCATTACCTTTCTCTCACACACACACACACTCACACACATACATACACACAACAACACTCACACACTCAAACACATACATACACACACACACACACACATGTAATTAATAATAGGCCATACAATACTTAGAACTGAAGAAGTATAAAAGGACTGTACTCAACCAATATTTTATCTATTTGATATTATAAATTCTCTGCAATTTAAAAAGCTTGAGCTAAAGTCGTTCTCAGCCTTTCAACTAAGACAGCCCTGAAGATTTTGTGATCTAAATAAATCTGGTAAGATGAGAGAAAGAATCAGCCACTCTAAGCCAGAGCAAAAATCAGCTGAAGCAGCAACCCAAATTATATTCAGCAAGCAGTAGTTACAGCTAACCTGATCCACAGCTGTCCACTGCTATTAAAATTATCCTAAAGATATCTAATTGTTTAGAAGATTAGTTTAAAAAATCTAAATGAACTCTAATTCTACTTGTTGTAAGTGTTTATGGTTATTGACCCATAGAACCATTATTCATATTCCTTATACTAAAGTAAGAGGATCTCGACACCATGGAAACTGTCCCAATTTTGTATAACTTTTGCGGAACATGTTCCAGTTACGTCATATTTTTCTTTCCCGAAAAAGGGAAGGGGGAAAGAAAAAAAAGGGAAAGGGGGAAGAAAAAAGAGATGGGGGAAAAGGGGGTTTTCCCCATCTCTTTTGAAGAGATTTTCTTATATTTTTGTAACTGGAACATGTTCCGCAAAAGTTTTACAAAATTGGGACAGTTTCCATGGTGTCGAGGATCTCTGTCTGTCTGTCTGTCTGTGTGTACTGAAAGATCTCGCTTACCACTGAACCGATATGGTTATCCTTTTAGGGTAGCTTTTCAGACGTCCTAGGAAGATTTATAACTTTTTGGTTGGAAGTTAACATCACACCCTCAATGAAAAATCGCCCCCAGAACAAAAATTCCCCCCCCCCCAAAAAAAAAAAAATAAAATCTAAATCCTAACCTCCACCATAAGGTGCCCCTAGCGACTAGGGGGCGTAGCCGCTAGTAAATAATAAACAAAATGTACTCTCCTTTTACATGTTGTAAGTTTTAAATTTATTGGCCTCAAGAACCATTATTAATATTTAGGTTAGAATGAGAATTAAGCAGAACTTACTAGTTAATATCATGTTAAAATAAAAGGGTAATTTAATGTAGGTCTGTATGTCTGAAATACTCCAAGAACAATTAAAATTTCTTTTACTACTACTTTGTTGCTAGTTTATTAGAAAGTGCCTAATTATCATAGGACTCAATAATTTTAAAATCATTGGAAAAGGATGATGATAAGTCATATGAAAAATTATTTTCAAAAAAACAAAATCATTGTGTTCACAATAGACATACAGACTTACTAACAATAATTAGAGAGTTTCTACGCTTTTAAATTGTACTAAACGGTTGCAGGAATCGTTATGCAAAGTTTCCAACACTTCGTGTCTGACGGACAGACGGACATTGGAATCATAGAGTAACTTTGCTTGTAAAAAGAAAAAGAAAAATAGGGTAAAACTTAATATTGAAAGGTTGCGTGAATATTTGTTTTAAAATTATAAATAAGACAGAGTATAATGTAAAGGATGTATGTAATATGTATGGTAATTGAGTCACTTAAAACCTCTAAAAGAGATAAAACAGGGTAGGATACAAATGTGCTTAACTTATATTATTTTTAAAGTTTAAGAAAATAGAACAGATTTTTATATTGACAGCACCAAAATAGATTAATAATATATTCTTTTTAAAGTTTATTTTGGAGGCAATTTTTTTAAAACAATACATTTTTATCGCAGTTTATAACCGATTTGTAAGCTACAGTTTCTAAGTTTAACAATTATCAATAATAAATATTAATTGTACTTTTCTTAATATTAAATTTGAACTTCTCAACTTTTGAATAAATATTCTATAATTCTGGGATGCATTTTTTATAGAATTAAAATTATCACTAATTAGAATTTAAAACAGCATTCCAAATAGCGAAGCTTGAATTTACAAGTTAGGAAAAATAATCCCTTTAGTAAACTGATCTTTTCTCTCAATGAAGCTTCCTATAGGTCCCAAAGAGGTTTATAAAGCATATTGAGAGGTAGGTTAACTCCGCCTTCCAAAGATGGTAGTCCTATAATATGGTTACTATTTAAATTTTTTTTTGGGGGGGGATTTTTTTTTTGGGGGGGGGGGTAGTCGACCCCACTATTTTAATTTTAGTTTTAAAAAGAAAAAAAAAATTTTTTTGGGGGGGGGGTATTTTTCATTTTTGGGGTCCACCTCCAAAAAAAATAATTATAAACCTTCCCGGGAACTATGAGAAGCTACCCTGTAAAGGAGAACCCGATCGGTTCAGCGGTTAGCGAGATTCTTCGCTACAAACAAACAGACAAACACACAAACAGACAGACATCGTTCTACTTTGTATTATAGATATTTGTTTTTCTAACCCCTTTGAATAGAGAGTACCTAAGTGTTAGGGAGGAAGTCAATATGAACATTAACAATGAAAACAAGGATGACAACATCCATAAGTAGCGAAGCACAAAAATTGTGGATGGGAATACGTAGAAGTAGATTTAAAGTTTATTTATTAAAATCAATAATAGATTTATTGGAGAAAATAAACATGAAACCTTATTTTATTTTGTATGATGAAGATGGTTAAAGTAAATTACATACTAGATGCACATAACAATGGGAAAAATATTTTGAAACTGTTAATGCAAAAAAGTTTTAAAATTGGACCAAAAATGCCAAAGATATGGGGAAATATATCAACATATAAAAATAGCCAAAAACCTGCCGCCATTGTTTCTTTTCTTAAAACGCCAGAAATTTAATTTTAATATCTTTAACTGAAAAATTTATGAAAATTGGACTATAAACACCAAAGATATGGGTAAAAATGTGAAAAATATAAAAATAGCCAAAAACCTTCAAAAAGGCAGTCTGACCGTCATTGTTGTTTTCTTCAAATGACGGGAAATTTGTTTTGATAACTTTAACTGAAAAAATTTTGAAAATCGGACCATAAACACCAAAGATATGAGGGAAATTTGGAAAATATAAAAAATAGCCTAAAACCTGCAAAAAGGCCGTCCGACTGTCATTGTTGTTTTCTTCAAACGACAGGAAATTTGTTTTGATATCTTTAACTGAAAAAATTTCGAAAATCGGACCATAAACACCAAAGATATGGGAGGAAATGTGAAAAATATAAAAATAGCCAAAAACCTGCAAAAAGGCAGTCTGACCGTCATTGTTGTTTTCTTCAAATGACGGGAAATTTAATTTTGATATCTTTAACTAAAAAAATTTCGAAAATCGGACCATAAACACCAAAGATATGAGGAAAATTTGAAAAAAATAAAAAATAGCCTAAAACCTGCTAAAAAGCAGTCCGACCACCATTGATGTTTTATAGTTAATTGTGCTCCTTAATGATGGAAATGTTGTCAAAAAATTTCAGCTCTCTATCTTTTATAGGAGCCGAGAAAATCACGTTTCCCCCAATTCATTAATTACGGACGGACGGACAGACGGACGGACGGACATTGTGAATTATAGAGTAGCTTCGCTACAAAAAAAATAAAAATACTGTAATAAAATTGTCTATAGTTTGCATTAACATTTATATCAAGGAAATAAAACTTATATTCAGTTATATCCCATCAGAGTAAAACACTAGAGGGGGAAAGGGTTAAATAATAGTATCTCCCCATCGCATTGCCCTTGTGCCGACTCTTAACTGGATCATTGAAAATCAACCAATGGTGTGGTGTATATTAACACAGCCAAGTAGCAGAAAACGACGAAGACCTAACTACATTACTTTGGTGTCACTTTTGATTTCTGCGACGTCATAAAATGAGGAAGATGAGAGGAGAAGTGGGAAAGAAAACCCTAAAAAAGAGATGGAGAATATGACGTCAAAAGTGGTGCAAAAGTAATGCAGTTTGGTCTTAGTCTAGAAAACAATTTGCTCGCAGACGAATAAGGTCATTGGAAAATTGAGGGAGGTAGCTAAATATCTGTATATACATTATACATTTATACTATATAGATCTCTTGATATCCCAATGGAAGAAAAGCATCGCGTTTGATAATGTTATTCGTATGGCTTCTTAATCATATTTTCTTAATAAATATTTTAACATCTAAACTGTGGAATACAAAAAGGATGACAACATCCATTAAAGCGAAGCTCAACAAAAAACAGAAAGTAAAGTCCGTATATATCTATCTCATAATTGCTTAAGTACATTTTTAAAGGTGCCTAAAAAGTTCTAAATCTCATTCGTTTTGCTCTTATTTGCTCCACCAGTAACATAGATGATAAGCTTCTAAAGCCGTTGACAGGTATATCTGGCACTGGTTTCTGGAGCATCCTGCTGACTTTAGTTGTCCATAAACTCTAGATTTTTAAATGAAATATATATATGGTATTTTAATATCTTTTATATTCTCCGAAATAGCAAGATGGGTTTTAACTCCCCCTTCCCCAAATAGGGATTTTTAGAAGACACCCCCCGCCCGCCCCCCTCCCGGAATGGGTTAAATCACATAGTGGGAAAGAAAAATAATTTTTTTGTTTAACTTTTTCTTTAATACATACAAACCGATAGACTTACCTTAGCTATAGAAGTACTCTGCTACCTTACTGAAATCTTAAGCTAAAGATAAAGTTTTAAATAGTTATTTATCGCATCATATTATGGACTGATTTCCGAGGATATTAAAAAAATATAAGATTTAAATTAGTTTTGTTAGCCCCGACGGGCTGAAGGCCCAGCATACAAAATTGGCATTCATCTTATGATTTTCATATTCGTGGAAAATTGTCTTTGATACGTTGCTATACATGATTTTTCGGATCATGGAAAGAAAACAAAGTCATTCCTAAATTAGGACAGAAGTCACCTTCCTAGGAAGGACATAAGTAGCCTTCCTTAAGTGAGAATTTCTTAGATGAAGGGCATAACATGCCTCCCTTAACAAAGATTTTGCAAGATTGAGGACATAAGTAGCCTCCCTTCACCTCACAAAACCTAGCTTTTTGATCCTTCACATAGCAAAATCTTGCATAAAATTGGTTTTTGGTCCATCACATTGCAAAATTTTGGAAAACTTAGCTTTTTTGTCCTTCACATAGCTAATTCTTGCAAAACATAGCAAATTCTTACAAAACATAGCAAATTCTTGCAAAACATAGCAAATTCTTGCAAAACATAGCAAATTCTTGCAAAACATAGCAAATTCTTGGAAAACTTAGCTTTTTTGTCCTTCAAATAGCTAATTCTTGCAAAACATAGCAAATTCTTACAAAACATAGCAAATTCTTGCAAAACATAGCAAATTCTTACAAAAAATAGCAAATTCTTGCAAAACATAGCATATTCTTGCAAAAAATAGCAAATTCTTACAAAACATAGCAAATTCTTGCAAAACATAGCAAATTCTTGCAAAACATAGCAAATTCTTGGAAAACTTAGCTTTCTGTCCTTCACATAGCTAATTCTTGCAAAACATAGCAAATTCTTACAAAACATAGCAAATTCTTGCAAAACATAGCAAATTCTTACAAAACATAGCAAATTCTTGCAAAACATAGCAAATTCTTACAAAACATAGCAAATTCTTGCAAAACATAGCAAATTCTTGCAAAACATAGCAAATTCTTGCAAAACATAGCAAATTCTTGGAAAACTTAGCTTTTCTGTCCTTCACATAGCTAATTCTTGCAAAACATAGCAAATTCTTGCAAAACATAGCAAATTCTTGCAAAACATAGCAAATTCTTGCAAAACATAGCAAATTCTTGCAAAACATAGCAAATTCTTGCAAAACATAGCAAATTCTTGCAAAACATAGCAAATTCTTGGAAAACTTAGCTTTTCTGTCCTTCACATAGCTAATTCTTGCAAAACATAGCTTTTCTGTCCTTCACATAGCAAATTCTTGCAAAACATAGCAAATTCTTACAAAACATAGCAAATTCTTGCAAAACATAGCAAATTCTTGCAAAACATAGCAAATTCTTGCAAAACATAGCAAATTCTTACAAAACATAGCAAATTCTTGCAAAACATAGCAAATTCTTGCAAAACATAGCAAATTCTTGCAAAACATAGCAAATTCTTACAAAACATAGCAAATTCTTGCAAAACATAGCAAATTCTTACAAAACATAGCAAATTCTTGCAAAACATAGCAAATTCTTACAAAACATAGCAAATTCTTGCAAAACATAGCAAATTCTTGCAAAACATAGCAAATTCTTGCAAAACATAGCAAATTCTTGGAAAACTTAGCTTTTCTGTCCTTCACATAGCTAATTCTTGCAAAACATAGCAAATTCTTGCAAAACATAGCAAATTCTTGGAAAACATAGCAAATTCTTGCAAAACATAGCAAATTCTTGCAAAACATAGCAAATTCTTGCAAAACATAGCAAATTCTTGCAAAACATAGCAAATTCTTGCAAAACATAGCAAATTCTTGCAAAACATAGCAAATTCTTGGAAAACTTAGCTTTTTTGTCCTTCAAATAGCTAATTCTTGCAAAACATAGCAAATTCTTACAAAACATAGCAAATTCTTGCAAAACATAGCAAATTCTTACAAAAAATAGCAAATTCTTGCAAAACATAGCATAATCTTGCAAAAAATAGCAAATTCTTACAAAACATAGCAAATTCTTGCAAAACATAGCAAATTCTTGCAAAACATAGCAAATTCTTGGAAAACTTAGCTTTCTGTCCTTCACATAGCTAATTCTTGCAAAACATAGCAAATTCTTACAAAACATAGCAAATTCTTGCAAAACATAGCAAATTCTTACAAAACATAGCAAATTCTTGCAAAACATAGCAAATTCTTACAAAACATAGCAAATTCTTGCAAAACATAGCAAATTCTTGCAAAACATAGCAAATTCTTGCAAAACATAGCAAATTCTTGGAAAACTTAGCTTTTCTGTCCTTCACATAGCTAATTCTTGCAAAACATAGCAAATTCTTGCAAAACATAGCAAATTCTTGCAAAACATAGCAAATTCTTGCAAAACATAGCAAATTCTTGCAAAACATAGCAAATTCTTGCAAAACATAGCAAATTCTTGCAAAACATAGCAAATTCTTGCAAAACATAGCAAATTCTTGCAAAACATAGCAAATTCTTGGAAAACTTAGCTTTTTTGTCCTTCAAATAGCTAATTCTTGCAAAACATAGCAAATTCTTACAAAACATAGCAAATTCTTGCAAAACATAGCAAATTCTTACAAAAAATAGCAAATTCTTGCAAAACATAGCATAATCTTGCAAAAAATAGCAAATTCTTACAAAACATAGCAAATTCTTGCAAAACATAGCAAATTCTTGCAAAACATAGCAAATTCTTGGAAAACTTAGCTTTCTGTCCTTCACATAGCTAATTCTTGCAAAACATAGCAAATTCTTACAAAACATAGCAAATTCTTGCAAAACATAGCAAATTCTTACAAAACATAGCAAATTCTTGCAAAACATAGCAAATTCTTACAAAACATAGCAAATTCTTGCAAAACATAGCAAATTCTTGCAAAACATAGCAAATTCTTGCAAAACATAGCAAATTCTTGGAAAACTTAGCTTTTCTGTCCTTCACATAGCTAATTCTTGCAAAACATAGCAAATTCTTGCAAAACATAGCAAATTCTTGGAAAACATAGCAAATTCTTGCAAAACATAGCAAATTCTTGCAAAACATAGCAAATTCTTGCAAAACATAGCAAATTCTTGCAAAACATAGCAAATTCTTGCAAAACATAGCAAATTCTTGCAAAACATAGCAAATTCTTGGAAAACTTAGCTTTTTTGTCCTTCAAATAGCTAATTCTTGCAAAACATAGCAAATTCTTACAAAACATAGCAAATTCTTGCAAAACATAGCAAATTCTTACAAAAAATAGCAAATTCTTGCAAAACATAGCATAATCTTGCAAAAAATAGCAAATTCTTACAAAACATAGCAAATTCTTGCAAAACATAGCAAATTCTTGCAAAACATAGCAAATTCTTGGAAAACTTAGCTTTCTGTCCTTCACATAGCTAATTCTTGCAAAACATAGCAAATTCTTACAAAACATAGCAAATTCTTGCAAAACATAGCAAATTCTTACAAAACATAGCAAATTCTTGCAAAACATAGCAAATTCTTACAAAACATAGCAAATTCTTGCAAAACATAGCAAATTCTTGCAAAACATAGCAAATTCTTGCAAAACATAGCAAATTCTTGGAAAACTTAGCTTTTCTGTCCTTCACATAGCTAATTCTTGCAAAACATAGCAAATTCTTGCAAAACATAGCAAATTCTTGCAAAACATAGCAAATTCTTGCAAAACATAGCAAATTCTTGCAAAACATAGCAAATTCTTGCAAAACATAGCAAATTCTTGCAAAACATAGCAAATTCTTGGAAAACTTAGCTTTTCTGTCCTTCACATAGCTAATTCTTGCAAAACATAGCTTTTCTGTCCTTCACATAGCAAATTCTTGCAAAACATAGCAAATTCTTACAAAACATAGCAAATTCTTGCAAAACATAGCAAATTCTTGCAAAACATAGCAAATTCTTGCAAAACATAGCAAATTCTTACAAAACATAGCAAATTCTTGCAAAACATAGCAAATTCTTGCAAAACATAGCAAATTCTTGCAAAACATAGCAAATTCTTACAAAACATAGCAAATTCTTGCAAAACATAGCAAATTCTTGCAAAACATAGCAAATTCTTGGAAAACTTAGCTTTTCTGTCCTTCACATAGCTAATTCTTGCAAAACATAGCAAATTCTTACAAAACATTGCAAATTCTTGCAAAACATAGCAAATTCTTACAAAACACAGCAAATTCTTGCAAAACATAGCAAATTCTTACAAAACATAGCAAATTCTTCCAAAACATAGCTAATTCTTGCAAAACATAGCAAATACTTACAAAACATAGCAGATTCCTACAAAACATAGCAAATTCTTGCAAAACATAGCAAATTCTTACAAAACATAGCAAATTCTTGCAAAACATAGCAAATTCTTGCAATAAGGGTCCCAAACTCAAAAACGAATTTTCAGCACGATCTGACCACCGGTTCTTGAGTTACTGTGACCTGGTGTCCTTGGTACCGACGGTAAGATTTGGGAAATGGTTCGAATCCTTAGTAAATTTGGCTAAGTCCAAAAATTCTTTGACCTGGTGTCCTCTCAGTAGGTACTCTTGGTGTCACCTTGGTATTTTTTCTTCAAAAATTTGACTAAGTGTCAAAATATTTTTGGACTTAGCCAAATTTACTAAGGATTCGAACCATTTCCCAAATCTTACTGATTGTAAGTCCAAAAATTCTTTGACACAGAATATTTTCAACCTGGTGTCCTCTCAGTAGGTACGCTTGGTGTCACCTGGGTATTTTTTCTTCAAAATTTTACTAAGTGTCAAAATATTTTTGGACTTAGCCAAATTTACTAAGGATTCAAACCATTTCCCAAATCTTACTGTTCGTACCAAGGACACCAGGTCACCGTATCTTAAAAACCAGTGGTCGGATCGCGCTGAAAATTCGTTTTTGAGTTTGGGACCCTTATTGCAAGAATTTGCTATGTTTTGCATGAATTTGCTATGTATTGTAGGAATTTGCTATGTTTTGTAAGAATTTGCTATGTTTTGCAAGAATTTGCTATGTTTTGTAAGAATCTGCTATGTTTTGCAAGAATTTGCTATGTTTTGCAAGAATTTGCTATGTTTTGCAAGAATTTGCTATGTTTTGCAAGAATTTGCTATGTTTTGCAAGAATTTGCTATGTTTTGCAAGAATTTGCTATGTTTTGCAAGAATTTGCTATGTTTTGCAAGAATTTGCTATGTTTTGCAAGAATTTGCTATGTTTTGCAAGAATTAGCTATGTGAAGGAGAGAAAAGCTAAGTTTTCCAAGAATTTGCTATGTTTTGCAAGAATTTGCTATGTTTTGCAAGAATTTGCTATGTGAAGGACAGAAAAGCTAGGTTTTCCAAGAATTTGCTATGTTTTGCAAGAATTTGCTATGTTTTGCAAGAATTTGCTATGTTTTGCAAGAATTTGCTATGTTTTGCAAGAATTTTCTATGTTTTGCAAGAATTTGCTATGTTTTGCAAGAATTTGCTATGTTTTGCAAGAATTTGCTATGTTTTGCAAGAATTTGCTATGTTTTGCAAGAATTTGCTATGTTTTGCAAGAATTTGCTATGTTTTGCAAGAATTAGCTATGCGAAGGAGAGAAAAGCTAAGTTTTCCAAGAATTTGCTATGTTTTGCAAGAATTTGCTATGTTTTGCAAGAATTTGCTATGTGAAGGACAGAAAAGCTAGGTTTTGCAAGAATTTGCTATGTTTTGCAAGAATTTGCTATGTTTTGCAAGAATTTACTATGTTTTGCAAGAATTTGCTATGTTTTGCAAGAATTCGCTATGTTTTGCAAGAATTTGCTATGTTTTGCAAGAATTAGCTATGTGAAGGACAGAAAAGCTAAGTTTTCCAAGAATTTGCTATGTTTTGCAAGAATTTGCTATGTTTTGCAAGAATTTGCTATGTTTTGTAAGAATTTGCTATGTTTTGCAAGAATTTGCTATGTTTCGTAAGAATTTGCTATGTTTTGCAAGAATTAGCTATGTGAAGGACAGAAAAGCTAAGTTTTCCATGAATTTGCTATGTATTGTAAGAATTTGCTATGTTTTGTAAGAATTTGCTATGTTTTGCAAGAATTTGCTATGTTTTGCAAGAATTTGCTATGTTTTGTAAGAATTTGCTATGTTTTGCAAGAATTTGCTATGTTTTGTAGGAATTTGCTATGTTTTGCAAGAATTAGCTATGTGAAGGACAGAAAAGCTAAGTTTTCCAATAATTTGCTATGTTTTGTAAGAATTTGCTATGTGAAGGACAGAAAAGCTAAGTTTTCCAATAATTTGCTATGTTTTGCAAGAATTTGCTATGTTTTGCAAGATGAAGGACATAAGCAGCCTACCTAATGTAAGAATTTGTCAAACAAAGGACATAAGTCACCTCCCTTAAGTTAGATTTTGTTAGATGAAGGACATAAGTAGCCTTCCTTAGATCAATTTCCAGTGACTTCTGTCCTAATTAGGAATGACTTTGTTTTCTTTCCATGATCCGATTTTTCAGTATGACAGAGAACCGGTTCAAATCCTCCGAATAATAATCGGTTTCGAAGCTATTGGAAGGACATTATACAAGAGTTGACCCTTTAATAATTCAATAATGATTTAATTTGCATTTTAACTTTGAAACAATTTAAAAAATGAAATAAAACATCTGTTTTAGTTTAAAATTTGCAAAAATAAACAATTATGTTTTAACCTTAATTACTTAATCAATATAAATATAAAAAGGTATGAAAACAAAATATAATCTGCAATGAAATCTAGTAATCTTGGCCGCGCCTTGGCCAGGCAAAAGGTGGTAATCCGGAATGTAACCGCTTATTATAGAAAATTTCAGAATGAATTATCATCAAAGAAATTTATTTCTAAGCGGCTTCAGATGGCTTACAAGCGGATGCATAACCTTAATCTAATCCATCTACTAATTTATGTATTTTTTTAATGTTTAACCTTTTCTCCTACGGCCCACACTGTAGGTCTGTCTCTTAGTTAGACTTTTCTCTGTTCATATCTAATTATTTGTCCGCTGATCAACAAAATTTTTGTACCAACGCGACACCTTTAGGACTGCAATTCGTCAACTAAACTTTTAACGTACTCACTAATGTCTAAATTGTAGTAAAGCTTCGCTCCGATCCCCCCAAAAAACTCCAAGTTCCTTCATACAAGTTTATTTACAGGCAAACACAACAAAAATATTGAATTAAATATTTACTGATTAGGTTGGGTTTAACAGAATAATACATGATTACTTTCCTTTAAACATTTGGGGGAAGGAATGGGCAGAATACAAATATTAGATTATATTTTAAAAAAGCATAATGAATTTAATATTAACAAGTATTCAAGGTAGCATAGCTACTCTGTAAGTTGGCCTGTTCCACTAGTAAATTACACAATTATTTCCTTTATCCTAACCTAAAACATAAAATCTTTAACAAACTTTGCTACTATAAGTTCTTGTTCTATTGTTCTAAAGCTGAAAATACTGACGTCATTTTTCAATGTCTGTTTTTACCATTCAAGTTCAAGAATTATCCAGGGTTTTAAAGAGATGAGACAGTGGCCGATAAATTGATGGGCATCCCAAATGATGATCTACAATATTACCCCTTATGTAGATTTAAATTAATGTTTGAAACGTTTGAACACTCAAATTAACCAACTAATTAAAATTCACTAAAGTCTCCAAAGTGAATAAGCCAACGAATAAATAATGTCATTATAAAACTTTGGGGACTTGTGTAATAAGCAGTCCATTATCCCCTCTTTTTCCGAGAGTTATAACTCAATTAAACACTAGTCCACAATTCAAGGTGAATAATTACTACCTCACAGGTGTTAAAATACAATTGAATACTGTATAGTTAATTATTATATCTAGGGAACAATGGTAAAAATTTGTTTATCATTTAAAAATTTATTAATTTAAAAAAAATATAAAAGATGTTAAAAAGTTTATCATAATCTAGTATCTAGTAATTAGTATATGGGCAAAAAATATAAGCTTAAATTAAAATTGTAGAATTTAAAAAAGAATAATAATTATTAAAGCATTGTTAATGAATGGTAAAGTTGAAAATTATTTTATAAAATTGTATCAATTGGATTTTAAAAGAAGAATAATTCTTAAAGCATTGTTTACAAATATAATGTTGATAATTGTTTTTATGAAATTATATCCTTTGAAACAATGGATTTATTATTTCTTGAATCTTAAACCAGAAAATCACATATTCTAATAAAGTGAAACTTGTAGCTGTCTAAAATAATTACCCCCCCCCCCATTTTGTTAGCTACTAAAGCCTCATTTTAGCCCTGGCCTTTAGCCCCTCGGGGCTAACAAAACTGATTTAAATCTTATAATTTTTCACTTTAATTTCCATGGAAAGCTAGCCATAAAACGATGCGATAAATCCTTTTGATAAAGTATGTTTGTCTGCCTGTCTAACTGCTGAACCGATCGAGATCTCCTTTACAGGGTAGCTTCTCAAAGGTCCTGAGAAGGTTTATAACTATTTTGAAGGAGGGTATTACCTCCCTCCTAAGAGAAATCGCCCCTAGAAAAAAATTTGCCCTCACCTCTCTTAGCCGCTTGTAACTAATATAACATAGGCTTATAACATTTAGGGAAACACGATTATTATTATTTTTAGAAGTTCCCGATTTGCTTTCTTGTGTTTTCTACCAGATTCTACATATCTGAACAAATGTCATCATTAGACATCAGATTTAAAACGTCCTTCATGGACATCAGTGCACTTTCACAGGTACTTTTAATTTGGTCAAGATTTATTATTTTATTGTAAAGGAGAATGATATCGGTTAAGGGGTTAATGAGATCTTTCAGTATTTGTTTTATTGCTATACGTCTACAGACTATGTAAAACAAATCATCGTATAAAATTTAATGATTGTTTATAATTCAAAATTGTAATGCATATTTATATAGAGTTATTATTTTTTTGAAAAAAAATCTATATAGGTTAAAATATTTTCTTAATAACATTGCATTATAAAACTGACCCCCAAAATGCTTTTCTGAAGGGGTGAAAATATATAAAATTCAATTAATCTTCAATTAAAAAACTATCCTATTACATAAAGTTTTTGTAAGCTTTTTTGTCTGTAGCGAAGGATCTCACTAACCACTGAACCGATATGATCCTCCTTTAGAGTGAAGAATCTTACATGTACTGAGATTGTTTTAGGATATTATGGTTATAGGCTATTTTCTGCTCTCCTCTTAATATAGAGCCCCTAGATGATTGGGGTTCAACCACTATCTATAATACAAAGTAGAATGATGTCTGTCCGTCCGTCCGTCTAAAGCTTAAGATCTTGGTAACCACTGAACCGATCGGATTCTACTCTTCAGGGAATATACCTCCTGGTCCTGTGGTGGTTTTAGGCATTTTCTTGATGGGTGGGACACCCCTAACCCTCCTAAAAACAAAAATCCCCCCCCCTTTTTTTTATTCTTTTTTGCTGAATAATTCCTAGGTCCTTTTTTTTGCTGAATATTTCCTAGGTCCTTATTTTTTTTTGCTGAAGATTTCCTTAGTCCTTTTACGAATTTTGCCTTAATTTTTTTTTGATCGCCTCATGGGCCCAGCCCCTAGAGGCTAAGGGCGAAGCCGCTAGTAATTACATAAAGCAAAAAATTATATTTATTATAGAATTATCTTCCAGCTGAGGTACGTTTAGGTACTCATATAATGTTTGGTGATACACCCATCAGAATGAGAAGTATTATGGCTGAAGGTAAATTTAGAATTCATATTTTTACTTATTTTTAAAATTAGTAGTTGAAATGTATGAACACTCAATTTTATAATCAACCAATAAAAAATTTAAAAATCAATAAAGTCCTAACACTTATTTTTTTCCAAGAAAATATCATTTTATAGATACTCTATTGTGATATTTGTTTAATAAACAACCTAAGAACCCATATTTTAAATTCATGTTTTCTTTAATTTTGGTAGCAGTTTATGATATTGAACAAGTTCTAGGAGCGATATTTCAAATGATTAATTACAGAATGTTTACTTCATTGTGATGTACTAGTAACCTAATTGTAAAGTAAATGTTTTTTTTCTTAGAACTTTTTCTCATTATTGAGTTTTCTAAATTAGATTAACATTAACACTTTATTATTTTCTTCAAATTTTCTGGATGAATCTGGTTTTCATGACCTTTAAGCAAAAACTCATAAATTGAATATATTGTCCATTGTCCCCTCCCTGTATCCCTTATTTTACTTATACTTACTGTTATATAAAATTAAACACATTATAAATCCAATCCTTATTTTTTTAAGCTGATAGTCATAGGTGTGGAAAGGGATGGACAGAGAACCCAATAACAGGTTACAATTTGTTTAAACACTTATTGCATTTATTGAAACACAAAATTTATTGATACCTCATACGGGCAAGGCTGCTTTCCATGACACTCTAACGTCAGGTCCAACAAACCAGGATATCTAATGGGAGCCAAATCTCTCCTTTCCGTCCAAGTTAAATTCAATATTAACTATTTTCACTAACTAATCTAACCCATAATTTTATTTTAGGATTGTGCTACAAAATACTATACCCATCTAGATATTCTTGGTATCAGGCTAAATCCAAATGTGCTGACCTAGGCGGTCAACTATTGTCAATACGAACAAGACAAGAAAATGAATTTGTCAAAGGTATAAAAAATATTCTTAGTTAAAAATTGTAATGATAATTTTTCTTTGAATTACTTACCTCATATAATAGAATTAGGTTACTGTATGTACTGAAGGATCTTGCTAACTGCTGGACTGATAAGTTTCTCCATTACAATGTAGCTTCTCATATGTCTAGTTTAGGTTAATAACTATTTTGGGAGTGGATACTACCACCAACCCAAGAAAAATTGTCTCTAGAAAGTTTTTTTACTTTTTAAATATAAATTGGAAAGAGGGGGTTGACTACCTTCCCTCCACCTTAAGTGCCCCTAGAGGCTTCTATGGTCTGCAATGGATAAAAAAGTAGATGGATAAAAATGCCACCCTTTGACTAGCCTCTGCCTAAAACTTTATTATTAACCAGAGCTAATGATGCCCTTGGTTGAACTCGAAGAGAACCCAATAAAGGGATTCTGGATGGGTGGAGAGAAGGTTGAAAGCAGATGGCAATGGACTGATAGAACTAATGGTAGTCACTTATCTTTTATTTCCTAAAGACAAATTATTAGTTTCAGAAATGAACTTTGATAATTTGAATAATTTGCCCATTTTTAAAAAATCCCCAAATGTAAGAATCAGGAAGTGTTTTATTTAATACCTATATTTGCGACAAATTTTACCACACAGATGCTTCCAATTTTTAACAATTTGTAAAATTGCTTGCTTCATTGCTTTAACCCTTACAGATCGGGGGGGGGGGGGTCATATTGACCCCCCCTTTAGTTTTTTTAATGTCATTTTTTTTGTAGGTAAGATGGAGAGCTGTGACTTCATGACTTTTTAAGTTTAGTAATTATGCGTCGGCAAGAGTTGATTTTATTAGGATATCTGGTCTGTGTCGGTCGTGGTGTCCGGTCAAAGTCGGTTGGGTAGCACCAAAATTATAAAAAAATTATAAATAAATCTTAATTTCTACATTATGACTTTTGTGTATAAGGTAGAAGCCTAAAATTTTTTTGGTGAATACTGAGATATCAATGACCTTATGAGAAAAGTGGTGTCATTACCGTTTGACCGCACCCTGACCGACTTTATGACCGATTTTTGTCCGGCTTTTACTACAGACATATATCATGAATATTGTGGCTTCTATTACAGCTAGAGACCTATAAATTTTTTTGGTAAATTCTTGAGCAACAATAAACAGATAAAAATATTAATTGGTGCCGCCAACCGCCGTTTTACCGCCGTAACCGCCGAAAATGGCGGTTTCCGTTATTTGCCGTTTTTCGGCGATGATCAGAAAAAGTAATTTTTTTTGTTATGAAAAATAAAAGTTCGTCCTAAAATTTGGTAACCCTAGCTGCAAAATTGGCCGCTCTACAGCTATTTTAAAATTTAGCGGCTGGCCGCTAAAAAGCGGCTAAGGAGCGGCCTGACCGCTATGACTAGAAAAAATAATTTTCTTTAAAAATACACATGAACCACCAGAAAAAAATTTTACGTCTTTATCTGTAACAGAAGCCGAGATAGAGGGGGGGGGGTCAATATGACCCCCCCCCCCCAATCTATTAAGGTGGAAATAGGGGCCCGATCTGTAAGGGTTAAGATCCATGTCAGATCTATATAGGAAATACATGTATATAGGTGAGCTCAAATACTTCAAACATTGAATGTTTTAAACTTTTGATTTAAAAACATATATTCTATTCTGAAATTAAACAATAGTGCTATTGATGTCAAAGAGGCAGGGATGTTTTACTTAACCTTTCATGTTATTTTAAATCCTAATTGGCTTGTATATTGGGCAGTAGGAAAATCAGATACGTTTAAGACGAGTTTTTACAAAGCTAGTTTGTAATGAAATCTTAACAATTTAAAACTAAAATGTTTCATTTAATTTTAGAACAACTGTAAGTTTTTTAAAATTAATGTACAGTCTCAATTTTTCCCTTTCACAAATCTGCTCAGGGGATTTTTTGATAATTTGTTAAAGGTTTTGACCACCATTAAGGGATGGCATAAACACTCTCTTGAAGTCTTCACCAGGAAAACATTTCTCAATATAGCTAAAAGTGATTGTTATAGTTACTTTCTTTGACTGGCATGTTGGTCAACCTAACAATTTGAATTTCACTCAAGATTGTTTGGAGGTAAAGCAAATTTTATTTATTAATGCAAATATTAATGCAAATAAAATCTATCCTTTCTTTTTTAACAGATGTGGTGGAAAGATGGAAAGTTAGCTTGGGGTAATCAACATTGTGGGATTGGTCTTTGGACAGCTGTTTGTAAAAAATCATACAGTACATTTTTAGTATTTTTTTCATTTAATTACTTTTGAGTTTTTTGTTTAAAAAAGCATAGATCAAAGAAAAATATTGCACTAAGAAAGTTATTAAAACTTTTTTCATATTTAGCTTTTAAAATTTTGTGATTTTTTTTACAAAACACTTTTAACCCAAAAAGTATTAAAAATACAATTCAAAGAAAGTTATTGAAAAGTTTACAGTGTTATGTTGTAGGGATATTTATTTCTTTAACTAATATTTACAAGACTATATTTATTAAGCTAACAGATGTAATGATGGATGGACAGAGAATCCAATATCAGGTAAAACTACTAATAGATAACACTAATGTTTTTTTCATTGTTATGTAATTCATTTGCTGATCTGAAAATTATCTTACAGAATCATGCTACAAAATAGTGGAAGTGAGATTGAGCTGGGAAAATGCCAGATTAAAATGTGCTTCACTAGGCTATGGCTCAGACCTAGCTTCTGTACATACCAGCCAAGAAAAAGATTTCATCAGAGGTCATTAATTTTTGTAGATGTTACTGTTGTAATATATTTAATTTATTTTGGGAGGAAACTTTTAGCATGGAAATTAAGACTTGCTTGACACTTGACAATCTTGGTACATTTACACATCTTTCCTATAGAAATAAAATAATGTGATGTAGAGGTGAATGATTGAAACTTGTTTGTAATTATTCTTTATATGTTATTTTATTCTAGATTTATTGAAATCATCAAATCAAACTTTTTATTGGCTTGGGGGAAGTGATACGAGGGTGGAGGGTTCTTGGGAATGGGTTGATGGTTCTAAAGGTAGGATCTAAAAATTTAGTTTGTTTAGAACTATAATTGTTATTTCTCACATTGTATCCACTGATATAAAAATGTACAATTATTAAGATTAAAACCAGTTTTTATCTTATAATTGTACATTTTTATATTTGTAGAAAACTGGATATAATATGATGCTAGACATACTGGCAAATAGAAACTTTTACTTTAGTAAATTTCATTGATTGGTTTAGTGGTCAACCAGATGGTGGAATTGAAGATTGTCTAGTGGTAATATGATTACATTTTTCTTTTTACCATAGCATGTTTTTATTAATTATAATAATATTCTTGATTTAAGAAGAGAATGCTAATTTCAACCCTAAATGATCAAATCACCTAATTAGAATGTTGTTTTTTTAGTTGTAGCTGTATTACTTTCAACATTCAGGTTTCTGGATATTTGGGTTGGACATGGGCTGATTATAGATGTACCAACAAGGTCTTCTCTGTGTGTCAAATGCCAGGTTAACCTATGATTAATTTTAATAAAGTAACTTTCTCATTATTTTAAATTAATAAGCTGAGTCTTAAACAATGGAAGGATGATATACCCTAATAAACCTGCTTTAGATACACTGAGATTGTTTGATAGTGGTGAAGCCAGAATGAATTAGTTTAAATGAAAAATGCAGTTTTATTATTAATAATTCATTAAAAAATTTAATCATTGAAAATAATTTTTAGCTGACTCATGTTTTGTAAATATAAAAATGTCAAGATATTGTGTTCATAATGGTCCTAACAAAAGTAAGTGCTTACTTTTTCATCGAAAGCTGGTAGTTGATTTGGGACTTTATATCATAAAATCTTAGATTACTATATTTTAAAAGCTTAAATCATTATTATCCTTGTTCTTTTCCAATTTAGTTATAAAATCTAAAAGAATTTTTTTGTATCAAAAAGAAATTTCAATTGTAATTATCATAATATTAATTGGCTGTAAGTAAATTATCATACCTAACAATGTTTCAGAGATTGTTCTTAATTTCAAACAAGTGGGTGTACAAGATGCTGAAAGCTGTAGACTTGAATGTGCTTATGATGCAACCTGTCATCAGTTTTGGTAATTTATTTAAAACTTTATTATTTATTGACAATAGAGATAACCTAGAAACATACTGTCTAAATCAGCCAATAGGAGAATAGTAAAGGTACATTCAAGACATCTCACTGGTTGAGACATTTTACAGATCTGGGTAGGAAAGGGTATATATTTTTCATTTGTTCCCATTATGAGTCAGCTATAATTTGTTGGACATCTTAGGATAAAGCTATTCTTGGGTAAATTAATTCCTTTAAAAAATTTTTCTGTTGTATAATTTGAGAATATGAGAAATTTTTTTTTTCAGGACTCACTAGACAAATGTAAGAGTCTTAGAATGTGTATATTTTCAGGTGGGATTCCCAAACTTGTAAATTGTATTCAACTAATTATGAGAAGAGTGAAGGTTATGAGAATGGATACTGTATAGAGGGTAATTTCTATTTCTTAGACTTTTGTATTTGAGAATACTTTTTATAAAGAGGGTATTTTTTTTGCATATTTTCTGTAAAGTTGTGAGTTTAGTTTTATGCCCTACTAAGTCAAACTGTTTTAAATTATGAACATTTTATATATATGTATACATTTTGTGAAAATTAAGATAGTTTGACTTAATAAGCGCATTTGACAAAATGTTAAAACGCAACTCTATGGAAAATACGCAAATAAAATTACCATCTTTATGCAATTCTGAGTTCAAGGAATGATATAAAACTTCTATCCTTTTCTAATTAAAGTATAAAAAATATTATTAACAATGCAATTATTGATTTCAGAAAGCTCAGAACAATGTGAAGAAATTGGATCAGGACCAATGGGAATTATTTAAATATATACATGAACATAATTAGGATTATAATTAAGATCTTCAAATTTAGTTAAGATATTTCTATATTTAACCATTTATTCAAATTTGGATAGCTTTTTTATGCCCAGGTTTGACCAAAGATGTTAAAATTGGTACCTACGTGCTTTGTTTGGCAAGGGACATTAAAATTTGAGTAGGGGGAATGCTTTGATCTCAAACGGGCGCAACTCATTACCATGCACACTGGGATCTCCAGACAAAGAACGTGCAATCAAAGGGTTGGTTGTCTGCTATGTACTGTACTACGGTTATGAGGTGAAGGACCTAGTTGACAAGTTGACTGTTTATTCCAGGTACAACTCACCCATACGACATTATCATAAATGCCCAGGTTTACATTAATATCTTGTATCTAAGTATGTACTTTTAGTTTTCCTCAACTATAATTGTCAGTAAATCTTCAACATAAAGGGGACTATGCACGAAAAAGAGCAATTTATATTAAGCACCTTTCAGCACTGAACCTAAGTTTTTTTTGTGTGTGAATATATTAGGTTTATACTATGAACTGAAAAAGATTAGTTTTATTTACCATTGTTTCATATGATGGTATTGTGCCAAAAAATGCTTAACATGATAATTTTTTACTATTTTTCATAAAAAAAACATGGTGAAACTTAACTGTTTTAGTCGACATAACTATATCAAACATAAACCTAGTATATTCCCTAAAATAATATTAAGGTTCACTGCTAGAAGGTGCTTAGGATCACTTGCTTTCGTTCGTGCATAGTCCCCTTTGATGTACATATTTTTGAATGTTGCAAGGTTGTTTCTACTTCTGTAACTGCCACAGCATCAGGCAAGGAATGTATGCATCTTTGCTCTAAGGTAACAGTGTTTCTCGTAATTATTCTGATTTTATTAAGCTGCGATAACATTGATAAGCTGAGAATAGGATATTGAACTGTATGTCACACTTGTACCCAAAATCAAGCTCACTCAATAGTGGGCCTAAAAATATGGGTACTTTAAATAAATCATGGTTGGTTTATTCAAAATAGCTTTTTCCAAACATTATAGCTAATAAAATTAATCTACAGATGTGGAAATTTTATTTACCAGCATTGGACTGGTGATTTGTTTAAAGTCCATTGTCTTATCCCTTAGTTTGATATATAGAAGCTGTAGCTGATTAGATTTATTCTGAAATTTTACACAGTTCTATAAGATTTCTTAAATGGAAATATAATGTATTATTTGGGGGTCTTTTTTTGCGTATTTTCTGTAGAGTTGTGTGTTACTATTTAGTCAACTGTTCTTAATTATGACCAAATGTATATATGGTCATAATTGAGTGCTTTTGCCTAAACAGTAACAAACAAAGTTACGAAATTACTGAAAAATTTCCCTCTTACATTAATTTGTAGAACACTGGCAAGTGTGAATATTTTAATTGGTCTCCCCACACAGCAAACTGTGAACAATACTATACAAAGATAGAAAACAGTGCGGGCAATGGAGCTACTGTTGGAAGATGTTATGGAAAATATTAAGAGAATTAGAATAAAAAACTATATAAAATGAAAATATTTTAAAGGACTATACACAACAAAAATAAATTTTCTTTTCAAAATCTAACCTGAAAGTTTTTTTTGCAAGAATGAGCCGCGGTGAGGAAAATTTCTGGAAATTATCCTTATAAAAAAGTAAAAGGATTTTTGTCTGTTTGTACAGAATGATATCGCTAACCGCTGAAACGATCGGGTTCTCCTTAACAGAGTAGCTTCATATAGGTCCCGAGAACGTTTATAACTATTTTGGGGGAGGGTACCCCCACCTTCCCTAGAGAAATCGGCGAAAAAAATATTGTTGGTAAATAGCTGAATTTAAAATATGTAGATTGAAAAAAAAACAATTTTACGTGTTCCTAGAGGCCTCTAGGGGCGTAGCCGCTAGTATTTAGAGATAACGAGGGTACAACTAGGCAAGGGACAAAATTTTCAAAGGGCTTCGATCTTGATACTTCAAATTTAAAATATGACTAAAATCAAACAGAGAACAAGGGTTTCAGGTTAAACTTTGAAAAATCAAAACAAGTATTTGTTATGGAATAGAATTTAGCGCACCTCAAACTTTTATCATAATTTTTAATCTGTATTGTAATTTTTTAATTAATCTATTTTAAATTTATCTGGTGTAAGATAAACATAATAATAATAATTTTCCCCTTCTTTGGATTTAAATAGTGGTTAAAAGGTTTGACCACTCATCTTAATGAATCAACCAATCAATTCACAAAAGTCCCTTAGTTGTTCTAAAACTATTGAAAATATTGAGTTCAAAATTATAAAATGGCCTAAAACCAATACTAATATTCACTTGTAAATTGAGGATTATTGGTCAACCCGTTTTTAAGATTAAACTGTACTTAAAAAATGCACAAAATAGGTTAACTTCTTAAATTGTTTAAAAATAATCACGCAACCTTTCTTATTACAAAACATTGTTTTCAAAGTAACAAAATAGCCTGAAACCAATATCAATAATCACAAATAAATTTTGGAATTATTAGTCAATCTGATTTTAAGACATAATTGTACAAGCTCTAACAAATTGCATAGAATAGGTTAACTTCATAAAATTGCTTAAACCCAATAATGCAACTTTCCCTATAAAAAAGTATTGATTTCAAAATATCAAAATAGCCTAAAACCAAAATCAATATTCACAAATAGATTATGGCTTTAAACGTTTTTGAGATCTAAATGTACATTTTTTAATAATATAAATTGTCTAATTACATAAAAATCTAGGAATTGTTTGAAAATATTCACGCAACCTTTATAATTGAAAGAGATAAAAAAAACCAAATTTCCATATAGCCTAAAACCTGCACTATATAAATGATATGTTCCCGAATTATTCTCTTTCTTTCTTTATCATATTCTTATTTCTTTCTTTCTCTCTCTATCTCTTTCTTTCTTTCTTTCTTATATTCTTATTTCTTTCTTTATTCTTTCTCTCTCTATCTCTTTCTTTCTTTCTTTCTTATATTCTTATTTCTTTCTTTATTCTTTCTCTCTCTCTCTATCTCTTTCTTTCTTTCTTTCTCATATTCTTATTTCTTTCTTTATTCTTTCTCTCTCTATCTCTTTCTTTCTTTCTTTCTTTCTTTCTTTCTCATATTCTTATTTCTTTCTTTATTCTTTCTCTCTCTATCTCTTTCTTTCTTTCTTTCTTTCTTTCTCATATTCTTATTTCTTTCTTTATTCTTTCTCTCTCTATCTCTTTCTTTTCTTTCTCATATTCTTATTTCTTTCTTTATTCTTTCTCTCTCTATCTCTTTCTTTCTTTTTTTCTTTCTTTCTCATATTCTTATTTCTTTCTTTATTCTTTCTCTCTCTATCTCTTTCTTTTCTTTCTCATATTCTTATTTCTTTCTTTATTCTTTCTCTCTCTATCTCTTTCTTTCTTTCTTTCTCATATTCTTATTTCTTTCTTTATTCTTTCTCTCTCTCTCTATCTTTTTCTTTCTTTCTTTCTCATATTCTTATTTCTTTCTTTATTCTTTCTCTCTCTATCTATTTCTTTTCTTTCTTTCTCATATTCTTCTTTCTTTCTTTATTCTTTCTCTCTCTATCTCTTTCTTTCTTTCTTTCTCATATTCTTATTTCTTTCTTTATTCTTTTTCTCTCTATCTCTTTCTTTCTTTCTTTCTCATATTCTTTCTCTTTTTCTCCCCTTTCTTTGTCTTTCTTATTTCTATTCCTTTGCTATCTTGTTCAGCTTATAAATTCAAACACAGGGATCTAAAGGGATAATACAATGGCTGATAAATTTATTTACATCCCCAATGATGATACACAAAATTACCCCATATAGGGTTAAAATCAGTGGTTGAAATGCTTGGTCACTCTACTTAATAATTCAACCAATCAAATTCACTTAAGTCTCTAAAGTTGTACAGCCAACAAATAAGAAAACATTATTATAAAACTTTGGGGACTAGTGTAATAAACAGGCCATTGTCCCCTCTCTATTACTTTTAAACAATGATTATCTGTGTCTCTAGACAAAGTTCGAAGCCTATCATTAAAAACCTACCAAAGAAAATTCATATTTACGGCTCCACCCTAAGAAATAACCAAATAACTATATAGGAAAAACTAAATAATGGGCTATGAGGAAATTGAATAATTCGATTATCTATACTGAACAATAGAGATAATACATATAGAGATTTTTTAGAATTACATTTAATTAAATTTTTGAGAAAAATTTTCTTAAACTTTGGTAAAATCAAGTAATTAAACAAAATGAAAATCTAAATAAAAGCGGCAAAGATAAGCAAAATTTCATTTACTGCATTGAATGACTGATAATTATTGGCAAAAAAAGAAATTCCGTTTTAGAATGATTCTCGGTGTTTTTCCTTAGAATGCCTATTGGACACAAAACCGACCAGCCCCCCCCCCCCTCCCCTCCCCCAACCCAAATCATTTGAAAATAAAAATGGGATGGTTAGTTTTCTCTATATATTTAACACTGCGGAAAGCGTTAACCCTGCATGACCTAATATAACTTAACCTGAAAAAATTAACCTACGCCCCTCCCCCTTATTTTCAAATAATTTTACAATGGGAGGGGGGTTCAGGTTCGACTATGCACGCCGAAAATCCGATAAAGGTAATTTGCCTTTGTTGTTTAATGTAACTCTATAGAGCCAATAGCTTTATTGTAAAAAGTGAGCAATCTGGCTAATTTGGGCACCGCCTCTGGGAAAACAATTAATTTCTTGCAACTTTATTGAAATACCTATAACATACAGCATGACCCTCGAAAAAGTATTTTTAAGCATCTGCAGCCCTTATTTCTCAATGAATTATTAAAAAATGCATATGTCCTTGTTCTCCATAGTATTCCACGTAAGTAGATATAAAAATATTTTTTTTACCTCCATTAACACCGGAGATTTTTAGAGCTAAAGTTTTGAAAAAGTGACTGAGAAAAAGAATTTATTTTTGTTTCTCTTATTTTTTGGATGGTTATATTATGTTTTTCTGGCAATTGAATAATGAGACACAAAGAAAAACAAGTTAACTAAATATTTCTTTTTTATTCCACCAAAAATATAAATTTTTAATGGCAAAAAATACTACTGAATGAATTGATTATTTGCAAATTTTAGGTTATTTATTAACCCTTATTTATAGAAAAGGATTAATTATGACAGTTGCTCCGCCTACTTTTCTGACATCTCAATTATTTAATAAGGGGTAAATTAAGCTTTTTAGACTAAAAGATCATTATGTTTTATTTTTATTTTCTTTATAACTTGTTTGTTATTAAAGTTAGGATTGTGAAACAAAAACAATTTTCCTGCTATATTCATAGAGATTTATTTGGTTTTTTAATCTTAAACAATTTTGCCTAATAAGTAAGTTTTTCAAAATATCATTAAACTAAAAAGACTCAAAAAATATGTGTAAAAAAATGCTTTTTACTCAAAAACTAAATTTTTTATTTCATTTTTGTATAAAGTTTCTGCTAGTAACAAAAATAAAAGGATTTCTAGCTTAATTTTGCTAAAAAAGTCGTATCATGTTAAAAGTTACTTTTTCCTCAGTCACTTTTTCAAAACTTTAGCACTAAAAATCTCCAGTGTTAATGGAGGTAAAAAAAATATTTTTATATCTACTTACGTGGAATACTATGGAGAACAAGGATATATGCATTTTTTAATAATTCATTGAGAAATAAGGGCTGCAGATGCTTAAAAATACTTTTTCGAGGGTCATGCTGTATATATTAACAAGGATGACAACATCCAAAAGGAGCGAAGCTCAACAAATTAGTTGGTCAGAAAAAAAAAACATTGGTGAATTTAAAGTAACAATGAATTAAATATACAGTAATATCTATAAATCTAATATAAATTTTGTTTAAGTTTGTTCAAATTTACTTAAATACAAACAAATGAATAAGGACATACTTACATTTTAGGACTAGTTTATAGAGATGCCTTGCTTATGCTTGTAGTGACCAATTGTCAAAGGAATCAAGTGACAAGAATGATGATATTAACATTATGATCCATCCGTTATGGACGTACTAATGGACAGACTAATTCTAAATGTAAAAAGGCGTCGCTTCTAAAAAGAGCTAACCGTCCTCAAAGTATATGAACCATAAATATACAAAAGCTACGCTTTCAATGATTTTTGCCTAGTTGTTACAACAGTAAAGGGCGAAACCAATTTTGAAACAATGATAATTGAAAAAAAAGATATTTATGGATAATGTTGGCAGTTTACCCTCTTTTGAAAGTGGAGCAATAAAGTTTTGAGATATTATCGATATGAGGTATTCATTATCGTCAATCCAATAGTATTTTAAGTACAATCTTCTGTGTTGATAAAATAACAACTCACAAGTTTGACAGACAAACATTGCTGATATATTCATTTAGTAGTTGAAGTAGCTGAAGGCTAAAACAGGGGAGAACAGTAAAAAACTAAAAAATGCCAAAATTAACATAAAAATGTAAAATCAAGCAAAAATTCCTTTTCTCCCCATTTTATCCAGGGATCGTCGGGGATACGAAAATGAATGATAAACTTTTGTACACACCCATCTATTTTAAACACAGCTAGTTGTGTATAACTTGATATTTAATATAAAAAGTTTAAGGCCAACAAATGAGAGAACATATCTTTAAATCTGTATAATATATATAATACAAAGTAGCACGATGTCTGTCTGTCGGTCGGTCTGAAGCTTAAGATCTCAGTAGCCACTGAACCGATTGGGCTCTACTCTTCAGGGAATATACCTACTGGTCCTGGGATGGTTTTAAGCTATTTAACTGGGGGGGGGGGTGAGACACCCCCCCCCCTAAAAAAAATACCCTCCACAAAAAAAATTACTTTTCCTTTTTAAATCTAAATAACACAAAAATAGGTTGATTAAACCTCTTGGAGCAAAGCCCCTAGGGATAAGATCAGGGATCTGAAGGGATAAGACAATGGACGATAATTTTACCTACATCCCAAATGATAATAAACATAATTACTCTTTCTGTAGAAATTTCGGTTGAAAATTTTTATAGACAAATTAATAGAGGCATTCAAAGTTTTGAGCCAACGAATAACATAAGAATAAAACTTTGAGTACTAGTGTAATTTACAGTCCATTGTACCCTTCCCTTCCTGTTTTCATCTGTTAGTTTTTCAAAATACTTTTTCTCTGTTTTGATAATTATATGTGACCAAAAATATCTCGGAAGCTAAAAATGTTGGGTCTTGATAACTTAATTAGATAGAAGAATAATAAGATAGGTAGTTAGATAGAAATATATAGATAGATGGACAGATGGATGGATAGGTAGATAGATAGAAAAATAGAAATCTAGTTAGATGGATAGATACTAGATAAATTGCTGAATAGATGAATAGTGGATGGAAAGATAAATAAATAGTTAAGTGGATAGATAGATTGACATTTGATAGATAATTAGATGGATAGATAGATAGTTAGATGGATAGATATCTAGATAGGTTGCTAAATAGAAAAATAGATTGGTAGCTGGATAGATAGATATGTGGACAGAGAAAAAGTAGCTAAAATTATAATGATTTGCTACTGAGTTGTTAATTACATAGGAAGAAATTTTTGAAAATTATTGTGTCTGTGTCAAAGAGGGGGAGAGAGGGGGGGGGAAATAGATAGAGAACTGTAAAAGGAAGAGATAGACAGAGAAAAAAATACTAGGGGAAAGTAGCATAAAACCACCCCAACCAAGACATAGACATAGGACATAAAACCTATTCTTTGTATAATCTTAAAAGCTTAGCAACACTATGATTTTTTTACTTGAAAGTCATTACGTCATTTTAGAAATAGTGATTTAATTCAGAGAGAGAGGGAACATTGGACTGTTTATTACACCAGTTCCCAAAGTTTCATAACACCGTTTTCTTATTTGTTGAATTGATAATTTTGGGTAATGTTGTGAATTTTGATTGGTTAGTTTATTAAGTTAATTGTACACACGTTTCAACCACTAATTATAATCCACAGAAGGGGTAATTTGTGTTTCATAACTGGTGATGTACATAAATTATCAGCCATTGTCTTATCCCTTTAGATCCTAGGATTTTATTACCTTTATTGATATATCTTAATGTGAAATAATTGACCTAAAAAAGTTAAGTTAGTGCATGGGGGGAATGCCTTAGCCATATACAAAAGTAACTCATTACCATGCACATTTCAGAAAAAGGACGTACATTTGAAGACATAATAAGACTAAGAGTATGGGGAATACATAAACATACTCATTACTTTGCACAGTTAGAACTTTTAGTCAAAGGACTTGCAATCAAAGTGTTAATTGTCTGGTAGTTGTTACCCAAACAAATATGCAACACTTCAATTTTGTTTCTATGAATTTCTGACTGGTCGAGCTTTCGCCTACAGGGATCTAAAGGGATAAGACAATTGCCAATAAATTTATGTACATTCACAATGATCTCATAAAATATTACCCCCACTGTAGATTAAAATAAGTGGTTGAAACGTTTGAACACTGAACTGAATAAACCAACCAACCAAAATTCAGTAAGAGCCCACAAAGTTATTAAGCAATGAATAAGAAACATTTTTATAAAACTTTGGGGACTAGTGTAATAAACAGCCCATTGTCCCCCCTCTCTCTGTGTTGTCATCCTTGTTGAAAGTGTTGACCATAATGTTCAAAGATTTAATGTCTGATGGACAAAAACAAAAAGATTTCAAACAAAATGTTCATTTAAAACAACATTTTATTCATGGAATTTGTCTTAAAGTCCTTATTGTGCTTGTTAACTTGTTTGGACTGTTTTATTGCCAAAGAATTTCCCTTTTTATCCTGATATAAAAGTAACAGGATGTCTAGGAGTCTGTGTGTACCAAAGTATCTCGCTATTTGCTTAACCGATATGGTTCTCTTTTACAGTGTAGCTTTTTATTTATCCTGGAACTATTTTAGTGGAACCCCCCTTTTAAAGTAAAGTCAAGCGCCTGATATAACAGTAGTGACCCTGTTAAAAATGTTGAAGTTATGACGTCAACTCATTCTTGTAGTTAAAGTGCTCTGAGAATATTTGACCTCGATAATATGTTGGTAATTATATAATGTCACTTATAATGCTTTTATAATGGTCAAACTAAAAATAAAATCTTCGAAATGTCCCCCCCTTGAAGTAAATCAATAGTTTAGAGAGACGCTTACTCTCAAAGTAACTTGTCGAGAACTAACCCCCTAACACCCCCCTACCCTGAGATTGAAATTAATTTAAAATAAGAGGGTGTAGGCTTTGCTTTTTATTACCACTTTAGTTCAGGTTAGGTTAGGTTACATTGGGTATGTGATAGCCACTAAGGGTGCCTTCAGTAGGGGTTTTCTATTGCTTTGTGTATAAATTACCTCATACTGGCGAGGTTGCTGTCCATGCCCTTTAACGTCAGGTCCATCAACCAAGAAAAATTCAGAAACTCTTTGATTGCACGACTTTTGGCAGTAAGTCCTAATTTTCTGTTTTTGGCCAAAACATTCCGTCATCTTTAACTATTAATGGCATGCACCTGACAGAGCACCAAAGGAGGAACCATTTAGCGTCTTTAGTTTTGACGGGGTATTTAGCCACGGTCGCGGGTAAGAATGTTGGAACACTTTGATTGGCAAGGTTTATAATCAATATGGGCAGTTGATAATTCATAACGGCCTCAATTAATAGGAAACTTTGGATTTTAGCTTTGTATGCGCTACATGGCCCAAAACCTGCCCTGGATTTATACAAAGCTACTCCAAAGTATTTCAGCTAGCCGTTAACGAGATTCCTTTGACATTTAGGCACACATTCAGTCAGATATCCAATTTCTTTCATTAAAAGATAAATTAATCTACAACCATTTATTTCCCAAATAAAACTCTCAGCGAGAGAGGCAGAGAGATAGATAGATAGAGAGAGAGAAAGAGAGAGAGAGAGAGAGAGAGAGAGAGAGAGAGAGAGAGAGAGAGGAGAGAGAGGGGGGAGAGAGAGAGGGATAGAGAGAGAGAAAGAGAGAAAGATAAAGAGTAGAGATAGATGGAGAGAAAAATATGAAACTCTAATTTTTTAAAAACATTTTTTTATAAAAATATATGTATAGTTGTAAATTGTAATATAAATATAACTTTAAGTCTGTCCTTTAAAACTCAACCAAAAAATTGACATGAAATTAAAGAGCGTTTCCAAAAATTACACCTTTTTCCAAACATTTATTCACCTAATATTGGAGAAAAAACTGGCTAATTTCGCTTTATTCTCTAGTGGAGCTACACAAAACCTCATAAAAGTGATGTTTTATCTATATCTGTCTGTCTGTATGTAAGCATGTCCATAAAGATTTGAAATAAAGCTGGACCGTCTATTACACAAAATATTTAGTTTTTAGGCAATATTTATGTGGCGGGTAGTGTAAGAAGTTTACGAAGGGAAATGTTCTGTCCTTAATTTTGTTGTTATAAGCTTTTGTTTTGATTGTGTTCTAGAATTAGTAAGGTTATGTTAAATTGTGTATGATAGGCTACGTGGTATTATTAATTTAAAATCAATTTCACGAGGGAAAAAAACCGTCTTGTGCAACCTACCTATTGGGTCATTGAAAATCAACCAATGGTATCGCTTATATTAACACAGCCAAGTAGAAGAAAATAATTTAGAAGCAGACGAAAAAGGTCTTTAAAAAATGAAGGGAGGTAGGTGTCTGTATATACATCTATACTAAAGATCTGTTTACAAAACAAAGACTTTTAAGGGGTTAAAAGGAAAGCAACTAGACCCAAATTTTTGTGATTTTCTGAGGTGTTTTTGGTGATTCATTTCTGAATAAAGGAATTCTTCCGAAAAAATAACTAATTTCATTCAGTCGACGAATTAGCCCCTAAGCTAAGGATTGGTTTTTATGAGATTTTTGATGAAAACAACTGATTTTTAAGTATATATGTATATGTACAGACAGACATCTTACTTTTAAATTTACTTTGTCTGTCTGTACTTCCGTCATAACATATCGGTATGGGAGAAATGGGATTTTATCTGCTGCTAATTAAGATAGAATGCAGCAGATAGAATGCGTTTGTCAATCCATGCTTTGTGCTACGCTGCTTATGGATATGTAATTCTTGTTTTCATTTTGATGCAGACTGAAAAACAGGTGGACGTACTATCTACTAGACAGACCGTAAAACTATAACTATAAAGTAGCTGCGGCCTCTACTTTAATGCAGAAAGGGAGAGGACACTGGGCTGAAAATTACACTAGTCCCCAAAGTCTTATGATAACTTTTTCTGGCTTAAAAATCTTAAGAACTTTTGTTGAATTTTGATTGGCTGGTTCATTTAGTTGAGTGCCAAAACGTTTTAACCACTAGTTGTAATCTACATAATCATACAGGGATAATTTTGTGTATCATCATTTAACGGTCATTTCTTATCCCTTTAGATCCCTGGCTGTAATGGGTGGGGCTGGCATAAGCATAAATAAGAAAAACAAATTTCCGATTTTTTTTTTGCGAAATTGATAAGCGAAAACCAAGGACTGGAATATTAGCAGCTACAATCAGAGAGAGGGAGAGATGGGACAATGGGCTCTTTTTTACACTTGTCCCCAAAGTTTTATCATAACGATTTCTTATTCGTTGGCTTAACAATTTTGGGGACTTTTTATGGATTTTGATTGGTTGGTTTATTAAATTGAGTGTTTAAACGTTTCAACCACTAATTGTAATCTACAAAAGGGGTAATTTTGTGTATTAACATTGAGGATGTACATCCATTTATCGGCCATTGTCTTATCCCTTTAGATCCCTGAGCTACAGTAGAGCTTTCTCTCAATGTGTTCTGTTAAGCTATGGACCCCCAACCCCCTCGTTCTTAGAAATAAATTGAGAATAAAGAGGGTAGATATTGATTTATTTTTGTATTACCTTAGGATAGGATAGGTTATATTGGGCACTGGGTAGTGTAGGGTTAGTAGGCCCCCCGAAGGGTCTAGTATGCATAGAAAAAAACTACCTTCTTCCCTTATTTTCAATCATTTTGAAAAAGGAGAGATGGGGGGAAGGGGGGGGTGGCTCAAATACACTTTATCTTACAATCTGAAATATAAAGCCTCAATGCGAAAATAATACCAGAATAGCTATTGCTGAGCAAACATACAGACTCATACAGAAGCTTTGCTTTACAATATGATAAGCTTTATACTTTTACTTATCATGCAAGAATAGAAAACAAATACATTAAAAAAATATCTAAAGGGTGGCTTCGCCATTACCTGCAATGTTTTCTTGATTAAATACACTTAGCGCTTTAATATAAGGGAATCTTCACCCAAAACCAGGCAATAAATAGTAGGCAAAAAACGTTCATTGTATAAAGTTAGCGTTTATATAAACAAACAAATGGAAGGACAGGTGGTCTAATGCACATTTTGAACTATAAAGTAGCATCGCTACAAATAATTGGTAATAATTCATTTTATAATAGAGATGAAATATATAGAGAGATATAAAAGAAAAGGAATAATTTGAAAACATGTATTTATGGTTCATTTTTTATAGCAAATTGGAACAGTGCAGTGGAAAGAGTCATGTGTAACGTCATAAAAATACGTCTATTATCCAACTCTTTTTTGAGGGTTTTCTTTATCATTTTTCCTCTAATCCTTCCTTTATAGATGCATTTTTAAGACGTCACAAATGGTACTTTCTGCTGGCCACTCAAATCTATTCATAATGCATTTACAAAAAGGATTTAGTAGCTTTATTCTTTCCTCTTCAGGCTAGAAGCACTTTTATCTTCTTTTGGATCCATAAAAGCCTAAAATTAATTAAAGCTTAGAAATTATAGAATTTGTTTGATCTTAGTTTAGAAATAATTGGATATCCATATCCAATCAATTAGTATATAGATTGGAATAGTCATTTATCACATATTTATAGATAAATTCCATAGTTATAATTTTAAAAAAAATATAACATTAAAACCAGTTTTATTAACCCCCAGGGGCCGAAATGTCAAGGCTAACAAAAAAGGTATTAATTTTATGATTTCTAATTCATTATTAATAGAAAATTGTCCATAATTTAATGTTATACATGATTTTTCATTATAGCTGGTAACTGGTTTTAATCCAGCAGATTTTAATCAATTTTAAAGCCATAATAGAAATTGTACATTGCTTATTTTATTTTTAGAATAATAATACTTACCTTATCAATGGTAGAATCCATTCTTGTGCATTCTCTAAAAAACAAGGATAATTATAACAATTGGAGAAAAGCTGAGTGAGATAGAGAAAGAATAAAGTTTAAAAATAGACAGAAAAAAGGATTAAAAAAGGATAGGAGAAAAGATAAAATGTAAGACATAAGACATATACACATGAGTGGTATTAATATCAAATTAGTTTATTGAGGGAAAGATCAGGAGATCTTCAGTTTAAAATATGATACCCTCCCTTAAATGTTATTTGGATTTAGCTTATTCAATTTACCCAACTATGTTCAACAACTAGTAAAAGTCAGATTACTGTACTATGTGGAAAATCTGAATTTTATGACATACTTACATAAGAGCTTGATTGTGAAGTATTTCCAATGGATAATAATCAAGATGATGATGCTTCTTCTCAGGAGCATTAATTTTCTAAAACATCAATTATGGATAGGACAATTGATGAAAAATTATAATTCTACCTCATTATGATAAATAAAATTCTTCATTTGAAAAGTTACAATAATGAATCATTTGATTCTGCAAGAATTCTAAGTTTACCAAAAATATAAGAAGATAGGTGGAAGATTTATACTATAGTCAATTGTTCCCTATATTTTTTTTATAACCACAGATATAGATGAGGAAAAAAACTATTTACTTGAAACATAATTTCTATTTTTGTATGTTTAAAAAAAAACTATCACATTGTACCTTAATTCTAAAAACCATAAATCTTACCAAAAAGACTTAAGTTTTTTTTATATATTCCTTGGAATATAATATCTCTTTTTTCTAAGTATTCCTACAAAAAAAAGAATATATACCTGGTTGTAGCTTGTAACAAGAACCCATCTTCTTAGCATGCTCTAGAGTAAGAAGTTGTCAAACAAAAACTTGGCATAAATTTTAATTTTAGCCTATGTACAAAAGCCTTTTTTGTCTCATATTTTTCTAAATAAACTATATGTTGTTGGACATGCATTGAAGTGACATTGGGTATGACGACCAACTCTTAAAACTCACAACTTATATCATATCAGGGAGGGAGGGGACATTGGATTGTTTATTACACTATTCCCCAAGGTTTCATAATAATGTTTGCTTATTTGTTGGCTCAACAACTTTGGGGACTTTTATTCAATTTTGATTGGTTGGTTTATTTAGTTGAGTGTCTAAATGTTCAACCACAAAGTGTAATCTACAGATTGATACTTTTGTGTATCATCATTGGGGATGTACAGCATGACCCTCGAAAAAGTTTTTTTAAGCATCTGCAGCCTATATTTCTCAACAAAATATTAAAAGATTCATATGTACTTGTTCTCTATAATTTTCTACATCAAAGGATATCAAAATATTTTTTTTTACATCAATTAACAGCCGAGATTGTTAAAGCCAAAGTTTGGAAAAAGTGCTTGAGAAACTGGATATTGATAAATATTTCTTAGTTTTTTAACACGACGACACTAACACTAACAAGACGACCATTGAATTGGTCATTAAGGTAGGCTATGTTTCGACTTTCAGCATGGCATGGGGCTCCATCCTGTGTCCATGTAAGATTGTTTAGGGATCCATTATTCCCACGTCTGAGCTAAATGTGTGTACATTTACGAGCTAACCGGAATCTCCCCTTCCCCAACCTATCCTTTAATCGCAAGTATGACCATAAAGTCTTGGCGTAACCTTGACCTAATAAGTTAACGCCCACTTTTACATATTACACATTAAACCTTTTAAATTGTTAAATGTTTAATAAAAGTTTGTAGCTGTAACTTTTTTGTTTTTTAACTTATTTTGATAAAATAAAAAGTGTTTGATTTCTGTTTATGTAAACTTTCAATTTGCTACTATTTTTTATAGGATTTCTTTCTGTAAGGGTGTTTTTGCAATTTACACTAATCTAAAAATGCCTTTTAGAGTTAGTTAAAAAAGTGCTTTCAGCATGAAATAAATTTCTTTGAAACATCTTTATATAAGTTTTATAAAAAGTATTGAAATTATGAGGAAAACACGTCATTTCACTTTAAAAAAACATTTTTCTTGAAAAGTTACTTTTTCCTCAGCCACTTTTTCAAAACTTTGGCTCTAAAAATCTCAGCTGTTAATTGATGTAAAAAAAATATTTTTATATCTACTTATGTGGAAATCTACAGAGATCAAGGACATATACATTTTTTGATAATTCATTGAGAAATATGGACTGCAGATGCTTAAAAAAACTTTTTCGAGGGTCATGCTGTATATTAATTTATCGGCCATTGTATTATCCATGATATCATATACTGTACCTTATTTTGATCAGATGCATGTAGAAGATTTGAGTGAAAAAAGAGAGCATCTCCTGGCTCCATCTCCACATACACATGTTCATACCTGAAGTTTTGAAAAGTTTTGCATCACAAAAAAATATAATTTATTAAAAAAATACTTATATTTTAGTAAAAATTATAAAGCTTTCTCTTTGCTTATACAGTCATAACAAGTCATATGCCATTTTTATCAACTTTTGTATTATCTCATAGGGATCTAAAGGGATAAGACAATAGCCTTAAATTGATATATATCTTCAATGATGACTCACAAAATTGCCCCTTCTGTAGATGAAAATTAGTGGTTGAAATGTTTGAACACTAAAACAAACAATCAAAATTCAGTAAAAGTATCCAAAGTTGTTAAGCCAACAAATAAGAAAATGTAATTGTAAAACTTTGGGGACTGGTGTAATAAACAGCCTATCATCCCCTTTCTCTTGTATTATCTCACCTTTGTTTGGCTAGTTGGACCCTGTCAGGATCAGCTCCAGATTGATCTCCCATTAGGTAATGCTCAATCCTTCCCATCTTGTGACTTCCAGCCAATACCTGAAAATAGAGGTGGGCCGAATATCTGGCTTGGCCAGCTACCGGATATCTGGTATTAGAAATCAGCTCGATTTAACCTAACTGTAAAAAAACTACCGCTCTTTGCCAGGTTCATAGTTTTTCTTTAAAAATAATGGATGAGAGGAGAAGTGAGTGAAGAAAACCCTAAGATAAGATAAATTTAGACAAATTTTCATGATGTCACGAATATCACTTTGATGATTTGCCTGAAGACAAGAATTTTCTTTTGTGCACCTATCCACAGGCATGAAAACACTGCCCATGTCAGGTGTGAGACATTGATTCTGGTACCAGTACCCATAGTCCTGGTGCCACAAGAATGCTCCTCCCTTTTCTGGCTAAAAAACCCACATTTTTGCAATCATAAAATTGAAAAGAAAACAAAGTGGCATGTTTTGTCATATTTTTACAGTAGCTTTTCTCCTATTTTTAGCACTTGTGTGGGCTCTACCCCTTTAGAGTAATCATCTTTATATAATTTATCAAACCTAAAATAAAAAAAAACCTATGAAAAGCTATTGTGAAAATATGTTAAAACTCGCTACTTTATTTTCTTTCCATGATCCAAATTTTCATAATAAAATGATTTAGACACAAAAATAATCAATATTTACCTCTTTCATCATAAGTTTTGTATGGTAATGATATAGTTCATGACCACCCAGCAAAGCCTGTAATGTTCCTGCCACCTAATTTAATTATAGGTTTAGATGAATGCAAATTAGGACTTACAGACAAAGTTTTGATAGATTTATGACTTTCCCACTCACTGTATATGAGAAGGGAGGGAGGATACATTGACTGTATATTATAAATATCCCGTAATTTTGTACACATTATGTCATTTGTGGGCCTTAAAATTGTGGGTACTTTGTATGAATGGTTGGTTCAAAATAAAAGCGTCAAGACTTTTCAACCAAATGATTTTAAGTTAGAGATGTAGTAATTATATTTACCATCATTTGGAATGTACATCAATTTATTGTCCATTGTACTTTTTACATGATCCCAATCCACAACTTAGAATCTTTTCTACTGTTGGTGTGCTACTCTAGTAATATAAAATCTAGTTTTTACACATTTAACTCAGGAGGAAGGGGACAATGGGCTGTTTATTACATAAGCCCCCAAGGTTATCAATAATGTTTTCTTATTCATTGGCTTAAGAACTTGGGGGACTTTTAATGAATTTTAATCGGTTGATTCATTAAGTTAAATGTTCAAACGTTTCAACCAATAATTGTAATCTACAAAAGAGGTTATTTTATGTATCATCAATTTATCGGTCATTGTCTTATCCCTTGAGATCTCTGCATTTAAGTTTAAACACCCTTGGAAGATAAATGAGACGAAAATTATCAGATAAAAATATTGTAAAAAAAGTTTATTTCAATATTTTGTTAAAAACATGAATTTGTCTTAAGTTTGATTATTGGACCTGGTAGAATTGTTTACCCTTTTTCCATAATGTTATAAAATTGCCCATAAATATACTTAAAAATTTATGGGTTGTAATTTGTCTTCCTTTGACCTATCCTTATGTCCCTAATTCATACCTTCTGAAGTCTACTGGCTACGCCACAAACATCGTTTCCGGCCCTGTTCCATATACATAACCTACAAAAGTAACAGGGATCTAAAGGGATAAAACAATGGCCGATAAATTAAAGTATATCTCCAAGGATGTTATACAAAATTATCTCTTCTGTACATTAAAATTACTGGTTGAAACGTTTAAAACACTCAACTTAATGAATCAACCAACCAAAATTCAATAAAGTCCCCAAAGTAGATAAGCCAACGAATAAAAAAACGTTATTATAAAACTTTGGGGACTAGTGTAATAAACAGCCTATTAGCCCACCTCCCTCTTTGCTAAAGTACAGTTGAACAAAAATGTAAGTAGATAGCACAATATATTATTACTTGGATGTTGCACCAGATTTTTATGTGCTCTAATAAAGTTATACTTGTAGCTGTTTGTAATGACGATACCCTCAATCCACCCCCTTTAATCCATCCCTTCCTACTGGATAAACAAACTGACCAATGAATGGGGTCTATATTAGAAAACAAATTTTCAGTTAGACATGCACACATCCTGATACTTTCATATAAGAATGATAAGAACAAAACACAATGAACTATATCTATAAAATTTATCAACAATAATCAAGATTCAATGATAATACCTGCTTTTTGCCCCTTTTCCATCAGATAGATCAATGGCATGCTAAAATCATATTTATAATAATTTTTTTTAAATATGTGTTTTAAAAAAGTATGAAACTTTTTACATTTTTTTTTACTTTTCTACTAATATTGAAAGTGGGGGTGTCGACATCGCCCCACCTCCTCCCCCTCCCTTTGCCTGAAATTCCCCTTGGGGCCTCTAGTGTCGTTGTTTCTAGTAACTTAAAGGGACAAGACAATGGACGATAAATTGATATCCCTATCCAATTAGAATTTACTAAATTGTTGCTTCTGAAGATTACAATTATTGGTGAAAAAATTTAGACACTTATGGTTTGTGCAACCCTATCAAGATTTTATTAAATCTCCAAAGTTTTTAGTTTAACTAACAGATAAGGAGCATGTTTATAAAATTTTGGGGACCAGTCTAATGTTCCCTACCTCCCTTCTTTTTAGAAACCAACCTTTGGTATATCTTCACTTGTTTCAATACATTTTCTTAACTTATCGACTTCCTAAATAATATAAAATCTTTAAAACTTTTATCAAGGAAAACTTTTCAACAATTAAGGTCGGCCAGTCCGTCAATAAAAGATAGCTCTTTTAATTAATTCATGCTTGTTAGATTTGTTCTATCAATTTCAAACTTGAATAGATTTGACATGGATCTTGAAGCAATGTAGCAGGGCGTTTTGTAAATGTTGAAAATTGGAAGTCTTTGTGTAGTAAAAGTTGTCGCAAATATAGGTATTAAATAAAATACCTCTTTATTGAAAAGTTCTTTCACAACTATAAAGCCATCTCTATCAAAAGTTTCCTTTATCTAAAAACATAATTAGTATTTCTATCATATTGTATTATGCATAATGAAAAATTATCTATCTTTCTATCTATCTATCTATCTATCTATCTATCTATCTATCTATCTATCTATCTATCTATCTATCTATCTATCTATCTATCTATCTATCTATCTATCTGTCTGTCTATCTATCTATCTATCTATCTATCTATCTATCTATCTATCTATCTATCTATCTATCTATCTATCTATCTATCTATCTATCTATCTATCTATCTATCTATCTATCTATCTATATATCTATAATCCCCAATACAACCTTGTCTGTCACGTAGAAGTACCCATTGGTCATCCCAAATCTGTTCATGATGACGTGTGTCACGTAGGACGGGACGGGTGCCTCAAATGTCTTTATTGGTACATAAAGGTCCCTCTGAAAGTTAGAAATATTAGCCAAAATCATATTAATTCAATCCCTTTTTTACGTCAGCTTGTACGTCTGAACGAACGAAATCTATCTACCTCCCCCCTTTTTGTTTAATCTATATATTTTCAATAAAACGGTTTTTCTTATGCTTTACAAGGCACTTTGAGAAAAATCGCCGATTAAACTACAACAAATGTAATGTTTTGATTTTACAGTACCTACGCAGTGTAGATAGGTTACAATGTATCCTTTTGGATATTCTATAGTTTTACTGTGCTGTAGTTCATTGTTCTTTTAACTGGTAAATATTGTTAGCTTTTTGAATCATATTGTTTTTCAAAAGGTTGCATTTTCTGCGCTGCATATTGATAGACTTGCTCTTGTGTTAAAAACATTATGGATGTGCCGTCCTCGATCTCTTAAGTAACAAAATACATCTAAAAGATATTCCTATTATTTTTGGAACGTGTTATAAAGCTAAAGTAAATACTACAATATTATAACTGTTATCAATTTTTAGTTTATTTTTATAAAAATAGATTTGAAGTGTTTTTTCATTGTAGTAAATATTTTTAGCAGCGCAGCTACTCTATAATACTTTACTGTATATTTTACGCACCTCCATACAGTACTCAGGGAGGGAAGGCCCATTTGGCTGTTTATTACACTAGTCCCCAAAGCTTTATAGTAACGTTTTATTATTCTTTGGCTTAACATCTTTGGAGACTTGCTATAGATTTTGATTATTGGTTTATTAAAATGAGTTTCCTAACGTTTCAACCACAAATTGTAATCTACAGCAGGGGTTAATTTTGTGTATCATCATTGGGGATGTACATCAATATATCATCCATTGTCTTATCCCTTTTGGTTCCTGCAAGTTTCCTAGTAGCAGGCTCGCTCTTTCTTCCTACAGATACACTCTTAATCATAGACAGTTTTCCGCGGACAGTAAAATTATTTATAGTTTTGTTTGGCCCAAAGGGATGAAGGCCCAGGCCAACGAAACAGGGACTATTTTTGATATTATCCTTTCATTATTTGTAAAAAATTGAATGTAATATAACACGATACATGCTTTTCTAGTATTGCACAGATCTGGTTATAATCCATCGGAAATGAATCCGATTTGGAAGCATTACTCAAAAAACGCTTAACTTTAAAATTTGCTATAATAATAGTTTTGCTTTATAGTTGACTCACATTATAAGAAGCGAAGCTTCTCTATAACGCTAAAACACTTCCTTGACAAAAATTGTGTCGTTATTATGTCAACATAAATATAAATGTTTATGTTATGTCAGCCACGATCACTTTTATTTTAGTTTATTTTCATTTAAAACATTTTTTTATTGCATTAGTACCCAGAGATCTAAAGGGATAAGACAATGGCCGATAAATTAATGTACATCCCCGTGATGATACACAAAATTCTTCTGCACATTTAAATTAGTTGGAGTTTGAACACTGAACTTAATCAAAATTTACTAAAGTCTCCAGAGTTGTTAAACCAACTAATTTGAAAACGTCATTAAAAGACTTTGGGGACTAGTGTAATAAACAACCCAACGTCCTCTCCCTCCCTCAGCAACTACAATTCTTGAGGGAAAGTTGACCCTCCCCAAAAATAGTTATAACCCACCCTGGAGCTATAAGAAGCTTCACTATAAAAGAGATGATCCATATCTGTCCAGCGGTTAGCAAGATCCTTAAGCAAACAGACACACAGGCAGATAGACATCTTGTTGCTTTAATGAAAGGATTATTATATTTCCCCCAGAGATTTCCACTAGGGATCTAAAGGGATTAGACAATAACTGATAAATTGAAGTACATCCCAAATGTTATTACACAAAATTACCCTTTTCTGTAGATTACAATTAGTGCTGGATGTAGCTCAACTTAATGAACCAACCAATCAAAATTCATTAAAAGTGCCATATGCAAAAGAAAACATTGTTATAAAATTTTGGGAACTAGTGTTATAAACCGCACATTGTCCGCTCTCTCCATATTTACCCGCTTATAATGGACATAAATATTCTCGTATATATTTTAAAACCTCAGATAAAGTGTTTCCAAGATTTTTTTGTGGTTTTAAAATAAATTAAATGATTTATATCATTATCATATACGTTAATTTTTAAAAGCGACGCTTTTCTAACGGATAGCTCTTATTGTTAATTTAGGCACGTTAAAATTGTCCTATCGATTTCAAACTTTTCATACTTATTTTTTCTATTATCATTATAGAATTATTATTTGTCTGTTTTTTTGAATAATGATATTTAGAACGATTAGGTACTATGTCATAAGCAGAGAATCTCTATAACCAAATCCTAAAATGTAAGTATGTCCATATTAAACATTTTTGTTTGCTTGTTTGTCTGATTTGCTAAGCTTCGCTTTTATGTATGTTGTCATCCTTGTTAATGTGTACATTTTCCAGAGAGAGAGAGGAGACAATGGACTGTTTATTACACTAGTCCCAAAAGTTTTATAATGACGCTTTCTTATGTTTTGGCTTAGCAACTTTGGGGACTTAAGTGATTTTATATTGGTTGGTTGGTTAATTAAGTGTTCAATCGTTTCACCCATTAATTGTAGTCTACAGAAGGGGTGATTTTGTGAATAATCATTGAAAATGAACATAAATAATCGGCATTATCTTATCCCTTTAGATCCCTGAGAGCATACAAGTTTTAAGAAAATATTAATGGAGAAACAAAAAAAGATTATGAAAAAACGATAATCTTTCCCCAAAAAAATCCATCATCCAAGGAGTCTTCAAACAAAAAGATGAAGAACTGGAAAGTGTCAAGTGTGACGTCATAAAAATACGCCAAAAAAGAAGTTATGATAGGAGAAGAGGGAAAGGAAACCCCTTAAAAGCGATGGATAATAGACGTATTTGATGACGTCACACATGACACTTTCCAGTGCTTAAAAAATATGTGAGCTGAGCTATCTTCAATTTTAACTTTATAGGTCTCAAAAAGGCATTACACATAGACTAACCATTAAAAATACATATCTGCTTATAACATTCTAGTTATCTTATTTTCACCATCAGAGTAAGACAGATAGACATACAGACAGATTTACAACACCAAAAAAGTTTAAGAGTAGCTACGCTACTAAAAATTGCATTTAGTGAACATGCATGAAGCTATAGCAAACCATATTAGAAAAAGCATACAATTTTTGTACGCTAACATGTGCAATTTAGTTCATAAGTAGCGGAGCAAAAAGAAGCAGTTTATATAATAGCTCCTAATTAAAATAACGTTATACGTACAAATGACCAATGATAGACCAGTATAAACTTAATTGACCAATGTTAAAATGTATACTGACCTAAAATTGGTCATTTGTATTGTATGATTTTTTTAAAAATGGGCACTATAAGCTGCTTCTAGCAAAAACTAATCCAACTCATTAATCAGACCATAATCATTTTATAAAAGTAACATGATGTGTCTGTCTGTCTGTGAGTACAGAAGGGTCTCATTAACCCAGAAAGGTAGAGGTTATTGTACTGCTTATTACACAAGTCCCAAAGTAAAATAAAGTGTCCAAATGTTTCAACCACTAATTGTAATTTAAAGAAGGTGTATTATCATTGGGGATGTACATCAATTTATAGGCTATTGTCTTATCCCTCTAAATCTCTGGATAAATCGACAGAAAATTAAATTAACTTAAAATTGGTATTGGAGGGTCGATTTCACTGCCCCTTCCTCCTCCCTTATGTGACCCTAGACCGTCCCTGTACTGTCAGACGATCGGATATGACCTAATTATAGAGTAGCTGCGCTAAATAATTCCATATTATGATTTGTATCTACCGTTTTGGGGCCTAATCATTATTTTTATGTTCCATCACTTTATAGTTGTGAGAAGCGGAGAGAATAACTATCTATCTTACTGTCTATCTTTCTATCTATCCATTCAAATGTCCATCTCTTATCTATATATTTGTCTATCTACAAGTCTATATATCTTTGAACACTTTTCACATTTTTAGTAGCGTATGTACTATATAATTTTGTATGTCTGTCCGTCCAATAGAACCGGAAGGTATTGGAAAAATATGAACGCATTGGTTGTTATTCATGATATAGGGTTGCAATAAGGTAAAAATTCTTGTTTTTTATGCAACAAAAATATATATTGTAAAAGTTTAGTGATTTTCTATTTTCTATTTATGTAATGTAACCTCTGCTCTATATTTCACTTTGGCCATTTGACAATCAATGATTTTTTGTACATCGCTTCTAAAGAATGTTATAACCTTTCATAGTCTTATTTATTATTTTATTTATTTATTTCATGTTATTCATTTAGCTTTTTATCCATTTATCAAACTCTAATTGAAATTCTATGATGATATTTTATTCTATGATTTATTCTACATAACTACATATCTATCAAGTTATCCTTCTATGAAATAATACCTCAACTATATTCTATATATCTATACATACATCTATAGAATTAAACCTATACAATATTCTATAGTAATAATATATTCTTTGGTTTATTCAACTTAACTACATATCTATCAATCTATCAACTTAACCATCTATGAAATAATACCTCAACTATATTCTATATATCTATACATACATCTATAGAATTAAACCTATACAATCTCCTATAGTAATAATATATTCTATGGTTTATTCAACATAACTACATATCTATCAATCTATCAACTTATCCTTCTATGAAATAATACCTCAACTATATTCTATATATCTATTCATACATCTATAAAATAAAACATATGGAAAGTTCTACATTAATATTTTATTCTATGATTTATTTAACTTAACTACCTTTCTATCAATCTATCAACTTATCCATCTATGAAATAATACTACAACTATATTCTATATATCTATTAATACATCTATAGAATTAAATCTATAGAAAGTTCTACATTAATATTTTATTCTATGATTTATTTAACATAACTACATCTCTATGAATTTATCAACCTCAATGGTATTCTCTGGTAATATTTTATTCTATGATTTATTCAACACGGCTATTTGTCAAAAACGGAGTTGCTTTATAGGACTAGAGTGTTTATACATCTCCACTAAATTATAAAAAAAGAAGTTGGGTCAACTGCAGTTCATAGTAAAATGTTCCTTGTAACGGAAATTTCCAAAAATCTATGTATTTTAAAGGCTACTAGCTGCTAAACTGCCCGTAAACCTTTGTAAGCGGAATAAAAAGGTCAACAAATAATCTGGAATAGCCAAGATCCAATAATGCACATGAAAGGCTTCACTGAAGAAAAAGCGCATAAAATAAGTCTTTTTTGTGCATTAAGTGCACTGCGAGATATTTGTACATTAATCATTATTCCAGATAATTTTTAGGCCTTCTTTTGGCGGTTAAAATTTTAGCCGTTAGAAGCCTTTAAGGTTCATAGATTTTTGGAGATATTCATTAGCAGCGAACTGCAGTTGACCCAAGATGCTAATTGATCAAGTTGTATTTATATGGAGTTGCTTAACCTTTTTGTGAACTTTTTTGTAAGAACGTTCATCTTGTCAATTTATAGCGTGGCACAGTAGATCTATATTTGGAGAACTCAGATAAATTTTTATTATGCACTTACAGGCAGGGACTTTAAGGGATAAGACGATTAATTGTTATACATCCCAAATGATGATATACAAAATTACCCCTATTGTAAATTACAAATATTGGGTGAATGGTTTGGTATCTACCAGTTTTGAAATCAATAAGATAACGTGGTTTTAAAACCTTGGGTACCAGTGTAATTTACAGGCCATAGTCCCCTCCCTTACTTACATATCAAAATTTATCAGGGAGGAAGAGAACAATGGGATGCTAGTATCCAATGTTTTATTAACAGGTTCTCAAAATCGTTGGTAAACTTTTTGAGAAATCATATTAATCTACAGAATGGGTAATGTTGTTTATCATCATCAAGGATGCAAATAAATTGACCATCCATTGTCCCATTCCTTAAGATCCCTGAAGTTTATACACGACAGGGGGGAATCAGAGAGAGGGTTGACAATCGGCTGTTTAATACACTAGTCCCCAAAGTTTTATAATAACGTTTTCTAATTTGTTTGCTTAACAACTTTAGGGACTGTAGTGTATTGTGATTGGGTGGGTATTAGGTTGAGTATTCAAACGTTTAAACCACTTATTTTACGTTACAGAGGATAATAGTTTTGTATATCATAATTGGGGATGTACATCAATTCATCGGTTATTGTCTTATCCCTTTAGATCCCTGAGGAGAATACTTTTGAAATAAAAAGTAGAATAGGGCGGACAAATTAGTAAATAAACCAATGTTTATGTTGTACCTTGCTGTCCTAGAAATCATTATTCCAAAAAATCAGATGTATGATACAAAAAAGTTCTCAATAAAGTTAAAAACAAGCATTTTTAAAATGGACATAAACACTTTTTGGTAATAGTTATAAAATTGTAATTCACTAATGCTCTCTAAATCGTAATTAATTGTAGTAAGATTCATCAGATGAAGTTAAAAATCGAAAAAAAAATTCTAACAGGTCTGAATTAACAAACAGAGCTTTCCATGACAGTTGAACGTACAGACGTACATACCCTAATTATAGAAAAGATTTCCTTTTAAAACACATAGTTATAAAACTTTTATCTTATTCCATTGTCCAATTTCATAATCCATATCATACAATTGTTATAGAAATACTAAATTCAAAGTAAAAGGGAATGGCAGGATCAAAATCTTCCATAAATATGTTGAAATAAAAGGATGAAAATTGTAAAAAAAAATTTAATTTAGATTTTTTAGGATTTAAATAAAATTGCTCATTTTGTAGAAATAGTATTATCTTCTTAAGGTTACATCTTCATCCAAAGGAATTGGGGTATCATTGACACCAACATTGTCAGCAACTCCATCCATATCCTTGTAAAGTCTCACTTTGTTGAACAAGTCGAACCTCTTGAAGATTAGAGAGATTATGATGATGATCACTATGCCAAACACTCCTCCCATGATATAGTCATACTTGCCAAGGGCCAATTCAAGCAAGGTTACTCGATTGTACATATACGATAGAACTTTTGTGCCCTTAATCTCATTAAGATTGCTATCAACCATAAGGATGCCAACAACAATGGAGTTGAAATCTTTGCCCTTTACAGCAGCTTCTTTCATGTCAAAATCAAAAGTGACAGTCAACTCTATAGGTGTATCTGGGTCCAGTGGTTCAAGTTTACAAAGAAAAGGGTCACATTCAGACCTAATTTTGCACTCAATCCTGTTTCTGTCTCCTCGAGTATCCAATATTGCTTGTGGAGGGATTGCTAGTGACCTTTTGTCACCTCGCTCCGTGCATGGAACATTTCCAAGACTTATGTTGGCATTGTTGTTAACATATTCCTTGCCAGATGGAACAAAAACTAATACCTCACTGTATTCACTTCTGCTGGGACCATCATTTCTAATCTCAATAGTCTGCTTAATTGTGGATAAACTTGTGATTTTCTCCGTTGATGATGAGTCATCCCATTCAACTATTAATTCAGAATCTTGTTTCATTGAAATTTTCCATTCATTGACTATCGCAAGAGATATTGTTTGATTAGAAGAATATCTTACAACTTTGCATGAAGATTTTGCCAGCAGTGTAATATAGATAATTGATGATTCTATGAAATCAAGTAACTTTACATGGATTGGTAAAATGACCTTTCCAGTTTCAGTATTCTTATCAACATGCCTTAAATTGCACTCTACTTCTGTTAGATTTACTACTCTACATCTATCTCCCATTCTGTTGCTTTCAAACTGAATCTTGTTGGAAATGTTATTATTACCAGAACTCAGAGTCAAAGTGACAATGTTGCTATGAGCAATATCAGAGCCGGTTTTATACATGCTTAAGCTGCCTACCTGAAGAGGTTCTTTCTTGGAACTTGAAACTATCGGTCTATCTTTTATGAAGTTGATGAATTCCACTATAGCTGTACAATCACAATTACCAACATCACAAGCCTGCATAGTAGGTTTTATAATTTCTTCTTGAGTTACCAATGAGAAATCATTGAGTCGCTTAGCGCCTTCCCACAAATCTGCTTCAATGGGTAGCATATTACATTTCCCCTCATCACCAGCACAAGGTAAACTATATTCAGTTTTATACCTTATGGTTATAGAAGCATCAGGTTTTTCTATTCCATCCCACCATCTGTTGCCACTGCCAGGATTCAACTCTACAACAATAAATTCAGTAGGATCCATTCTTCCCTTCTTAATAGTAGTTTCCTTCTCAATATTCCTTCCGTCCACACCATTTATGTTAACTCTAAATCCAACAGAAACAGTAACTTTTACGTTAATATCAGAAATTGTGGCAGCTTCCAATATTGGCTGAAATGTTAATACTAGTCCCTCAGAACTTGGATCTACATTGAAGGTACTACAGTCTTTTCCATCACGGCAATTTAAAAGGACTTGAGTTGTAGCTTTAAACCTAACAACTTTTCTAAATCTATGAATTTGCACTCTATTATCTAGTGGTGAAGAGATTGCTAATTCATTTTCTGTTTCTTGACATTGTCCTGTGAAGCATATGGTATCTTTTTTCAAATAAGGAAGTGCAAAACTTAATCCAAAGCTATGAGTCTTTCCAATAATAGTTTGGCTTGGTGGAAATTGTTCATCCCTTGCATTTAGAAAGTTTTTGAATATAAAAACTGCACCAGATGCATCATTTTGAGTCTTATAGAAAGGGGCACCAACAACAAGTTCCTGATTACCATCATCATCTGTATCACCAAGGCATGCAAGTGATTTACCAAACTGTGCACCCAGGTTAGCTTGAAAGTCACCAATTGTTTGAACTTTGTTTAGATTGATCTTATTTGGGATTCTTGCATTCCAATTGTTGATATAAACATGGACTCTTCCTGTGTCATAGTGTCTATAATCTTTTGCATAGTATGGAGCCCCAACCATCAATTCATCAAATCCATCTCCATTAATATCACATGCAACAGCTACTGTTCCAAATCCTTCTCCAGTGTTCACTCCATTAAGCCTGGCCACAAAGTCACCAGTAGATGTATCAGGATACTTTCCCAAATCAATTTTAGTGATATAAATGCTACCTTTTAGATTTACTGCACCAGGAGCTCCGATGACTATTTCTTTCAAATCTGAATTTGTAAATTTGCCCTTAGTAACATGATAACCTATCTGAATATCTTGAAGATTTTGTAATGTGTGTCTTCCCTCTGAAGGAGCAAATATGAATGGAGGTGGATTACTTCGTGAAGGGAATTCTAACTTTCTATTTAGCTCTGAATAGACAACTACAGTTCCAGAATAAACATGAGTTTGATTACGTGGCAGGCTTTGTTTCTGCTGAGAGTAAGGTAGACCAACATAGAATCCATCATCATCCCCAACAACTGCACTCATGCCAAATGGACCTTCTAAATTGTATAAAGGGTTGTTCAATAATCCTATAGTTGTTGTTGATTTAAGCTCAAAAAAGTTGACAAAAATCCCATTGCCAATAGAAAACTTGTAACATGTTCCCATAAATCTTTTTTGATTTCTAGAAAGAGGCTGATTGGTCTTTGGTGCACATGCATAAATATTATCAGACTCATCAGCTACCAGAATAGTACCAAATCCACTGCCATTCTCTGGTTTTTGCATCCCCCTTTCTGACAAAATTTCTTTTGCAGCACATTTTTGAGATTGTTTGCCACACTCATAAACTTTTCCTGGAGAATCTAGATCAGCAGGAGCAGAAACAAAAACTGAGTTCTTCGTAAATGCCATAGACCATCCAAACCTTGAGGAGTTATCTGGTGGAATTGAATACACTGATTCTGGAGCCTATTCAGGTATAAAGATTTTTAAGAAATTATAATCTCAAGATTCATATGTAAAATCAAAATTTAAAAAAGAAATAGAACTAAAATACCTAATTTGCATTATGTTTAAACTATTTCTAAATTTTTATTGGGAAAAAAAATATCACCAAAGTTCTCAATACCTCAGTGGAGCTTTCTCTAAAGTAGAAAACTCAACTTTTAATAGACAGACATTAAAACCTTACTACTTTATATGATAAGATATTAAAAGCCAAATATCTTTATATCCTGCCTGAATGAGATTATATCCAAGGCCAGAGGCAAGTACCTGACAAAATATCAGGAGGAAGAATTCTTTCATTTTAGGAAAGCTGAAAATATATTTCATTAATTGGATATTAACCAGGAATGATAAAGCACTGAATGATTTGGCAGTTTCCTCAAAGTGCCTAGTCGATCAAAGAACCCCTTAATTTGAAATTTATTTAGGAGGGTAGAATGGTACCTAGTTTTTAAGTGTTTAATAAAAATTTAGGTCAGGTAAAATTAGGTTATTTTAAGTATTATGTGGCCCCACAGCTTTAGGGCCCCACAAGGTTGGCATTTTTTTCAAAAAAGATGAGGGGGGGGGGATAGATTTGTGCTTGCTCAAATGAAATCACCCCAAAAATTATAAAATTTTAACCCTGTCCTACTGATGTTTACTTATAGTACTTAGATGTTAACCTAAAGCAATTCTAAATGTAAAATTATCCTCAAATTTAAGTTAATGGAATTATTCAATCACACCTTGTATCCTTAAATATTAAAATAATTATAAAATTAAAAGTAAGTAATGATTTAATGGAAAATAAATAATTGTTTTCAATATGAATAATAGTTATCAACTGAAAGGAAGTAAGAATTTTGATAAACATAATTTTGATAAAAAATATAAATTGTTGGTTTCCCATTAAGTGTCTTATCAGTCACAGAAACCTCCCTCACCTTATTTTTAATTTAATTGAATATATAGGTAGGGGGGGGGGGGGGGGTGGTTTAGTTTATTGTGTGTTAATATTTTACTTCAGGTTAGGCTATATTGGGAACTGGGTAGTCCACCCCGCAGGCCTTAGACTTTAGAAAGTATTTTTCTTTTTTTGATTTATTTTTAAAATTAAGGAGGTAGGGATTTTTTCCTGGCTATAAACTTTGAGGGAAACTAACCCCCCCCCCCCCCCATATCTCCCTTATTATACCTCTTTTTTTCAATTTCTGAATTGATATGTGTAATCAAGAGAATTTGAATTGTCTAAGTACCACCATTATTGCAAGCACAGGATGACAGCAAACCTTACCGAGTCGTCCAGCAGGTACAGATCTTAGATATTTTTATTTTTAACGCCAAAAGTTAATAAATGTAGCAAATAATAAACAATAGCATGACATATAAGTGACCAAGCCAAGTTTAAATTCCAGGTATGATCCTGCAGGTAAGGAATCCCGAATCTTCTAGGTCTCCAACAAACTTGGTCGCAACTTCTTAAGCCTTTTTCATATCTACATGAATACTTTATCTATTACTAGCGGCTACGCCCCTAGAGGGCCTCTAGTGGCACTTTAAATGTTTTTTTTTATATATTTAAAATATGGTTTTTTTTTACGTTTGACGTTTATTTTTCGTTGAACTCTCTTTCTAAAATCAATAGATTAAAAAAAATTGAATTTCTCTAGGGAGGGTGGTGGTACCCTCCCCCAAAATAGTTATAAACCTTCCCGGGACATATGAGAATCTACCCTGTTAAGGAGAACCCGATCGGTTCAGCGGTTAGCGAGATCCTTTGCTACAAACAAACAGACAAACAGACAGACAGACAGACATCGTTCTACTTTGTATTATAGATGTGTAAATATGATGTCGGCAGATATAGCCACCAAACAAAGAATAAGCCAAATTTTAAATTATAGTATAAAATCAGAAAGTATAAAGTAACACCTTAAATTCTAGTCTTGTAGCTCTTTTAGAAGCTGATAAAATTGGGGCCGTTCGATGTTATCTGACAGCTAAGGGTCAGGTAGCTGGCTGTGACATGTGACAAGAATGATCTTGTGAACAGAACAGGCAGATTCAAAATTTATTGTTAAATGGAAAGCAGCTTATAATGTCTAATATAAAGTGACGTCATACAATAAAAATGACCAATTATAAGCCAGTATACATTTTACCGTTGTTTAATTACAATGAATGCTGAACTGTCATTGGTCATTTGTATTGTATGATGTCATTTTTTATTAGTCACGATCATCTGCTTCACTGTTTTGAATTAAGCTAGTTACGTGTAGTAGCATCTATATGCTTCAAAGTATACACTTTAGACAAGGTTATAAATAAAGCTCAACAGTAATCGTTGCTGCCCCTAGAGACCTGTATGGTATACACTTTATACAAGGTTATAAATATAGGTTTACAGTAAACGTTAGTTACCCTAGAGACCTTTATTTTTTTGAAAAGCTGTTAGCCATTATTGGAGATGGGGGGTAACCCAATCTTTTAACTTGTGCTCATTCAAAATTTAGTTTTAAATAAAGAAATTTTAGAATTATTGTAAATTACCATTAATTATCATGTAAAACATTTAACACTTCAATAAAATTTGCAAAATTATGTTAAGTTAATAAATTTAGGGATCTTAAGGGATAAGACAATGGCTGATAAATTGATGTACATCCCCAATAATGACGCACAAAATTAGCCCTTCTGTAGGTTACAATTGGTTGTTGAAATGTTTGGACGCCCTTCTGTAGATTACAATTGGTTGTTGAAATATTTGGACACTCAACTTAATGAACCAATCAATCAAATTTCATAGGAAGTCCCCAAAAGTGTCAAGCCAAAGAATAAGAAAACGTTGTAATAAAACTTTGGGGAATAATGTAAAAAACAGCCCAATATCCCCTCCCTCCCTGATTTTAATATCTTTAGCATGCCCGATGATCATAGAGAAAAAAATAAAAGAGAGGAATCGAAGCAACTAGAAGACGAAAATAGGCAGTGGGCCTAGAGGCCTACTTAGCGCTGTTGCCGCGCTAAAATTTATTGCTATTCCACTACTTTTCAAATGGGAGGATTAAAAATTATTTTAAAAAATATTTTTTTACTTTTTACTATTTCCATATTTAGGGCAAGAATATTAGATTAGATATTTTCGTTTTAATGTTTTAATTAAAAATTACATAGAATTTTATTTTTATTTAAAAAAAATTGTTCATGAAAGATGAATCCTTCTATTTCTAAAAAGGGGGAAATTTTTTTCATAATGAACATTCAGCTGATTCTGACCGCCCACGGCTGTTTGCTAAATATCGCTTTTCTTTTTATTCACATTATTATTTATGATTGACTTACAAAAAGCCCTGGGCGGTTTTTGATTTCGTCTGCTTCTAAATTTAGGGATGGGGAAGTAGTATTTTACCATGAAAAAGGGGTGAGTATTCATCCTCTTATCCTTTTTCCTTATGCCGATGATATAATTGACCCTGCAGGTTTTGCGCCATGGACTAATGTGCCAGCCTGGTATAAATTACCTTGGTGGCGCGCAAAGATAAATCACAACTACTTTGAAGTGATCAATAATATGGCGCTCAGATATACGCCATGCCAAAAACTCTTTGTTGGATGGGGTGTGTTGGAAAAGGGCTCTACGCTCCCCCAATATTTAGTAGACATAAGAAGAGTAATGGGGTGAAAACTACTGTATAGTATACTATTGGCTGCGCCCATAGCATCAATGAACTTTATATTGGAAGGGATAATAAAGAGCAAAAAAATAGCCTAAAACCTAAAAGACTTAAATCCAAAACTAAAATGTTCTAAAACATCCTTGGATTTAAATGAAGCTTCCCTAAAATGGAGAACTCAATCGGTTCAGTAGTTACATAAACCTTAAACAACAGGCATATAAACAATAATACTTTAAATAGTTGGAAATTAAAATAAAAACCTTCCCGCCCCCCAAACTGAAGTAGCAAATACGCCCTTGGAATATGGTACTACTGTATACTGCCAATCAAACCCCTCCTACACACAAAAAATATGATAGGCAAATCCAGGGTCCAATTTTATACAGTACATATATGCAGAGAGATATAGGACAAGTGGGCTGTTTATTACACTAGTCCCCAAAGTTTATAATATCGTTTTCTTATTCTTTGGCATAGCAACTTTAGAGTCTTTAGTGAATTTTGATTTGTTGATTCATTAAAATGATTTCATAGGTTGTTTCTATTTGTTCTTTTTTTTTTAATTTTGTACATTTTCAATCTACCGGGTGTCTATAATTTAAAAAAAGTATATATATATGTTTACAGCAGGTAAAGATCATAAAAGTCTTAAAAATTATCTTTTAATATCTCAGCTACTATTAAAGATAGACATGATTGGATTTTAATTTTTAACCCCCCCCCCCCCCCCATAATAGTTATAACTTTTCCAGGGCGTATATATGTAGAAATGCATATGGAAAAATGAACTAAATCGGTTCAGAGGTAGCGAGTTTCCTTCAAATACACTGACGGACATCCTGTTACTTTTATACGAAAATTAATTATGAACGTTTTGATGGGACAACGGATAATGTCATGTGTGACGTCATACATTATCCATCTCTTTTTTTAAGGGTTTCCTTTCCCACTTTTTCTCTCAACGTTCCTCTTGGACGAATTTGTATGACGTTACAGATGACACTTGCCGATGTCCCTTTTATGATGTTTTTAAAAGCGAAGCTTTTCTATAATTAGGGTCGGTCCGTCCGTCCGTAACGGATAGCTTTTTTCGTTAATTTAGGCATGTTAGAATTGTCCTATCGATTTCAAATCTTGCATGGTGATTCCTTTAAGAGTTATGTATGATTTAGAAAGCGTAGCAACTCTATAATCATCACCAAAATGTCCGTACGTCCATTTTAAACATGTTGATGTTTTTACTTTTTTAACAACAAATTTTTATGTGATCTAATCATCCGATTGATCTGATTTTTGGTATATTGATTCCTAGGACAACAAAGTATAATGTAATCAGCGAAAGTCCTAAAAATGTTAGTATGTCCATAAACATTATCCTGAATCAAGCAGTTTTTCAACAAATTTACTTACAATTTTGCTTTGACATTTATATACATTTATATTATGATTATTCAGTTCTGACACTGTACAAGTGTTAATGTCCGTTTGTCCTACCGTTTCAGTGCTTCACTTTTATGGATGTTGTCATCCTTGTTTTTTCATAATCTTAGTGTGTGTCCTATAATATGCATGTTCTTTAAACTGGGGCAATACTCACAATTTAATAGTTTTAGACTAAAAGGTCAGGAATCTAAATTAATAAAACAATGACCGATAAATTGATGTACATCCCCAATGATGATACACAAAATTACCCCATCTGTAGATTAAAATTTGTGATTCAAACGTTTGAACACTCAACTTAATGAATCAACCAATCAAAATTGTCCCTAAAGTTGATTAGCAAACAGATAAGAAAACGTTGTTATAATCCCCTCTGTCTCTGCAAAAAGGTACTATATAGTTATTAAAGAGTTGGTTGCCTGATGGGTATTATTCAGCAGTTTATACTCAATTTTAAAAGATAAGCTTTGCTACATTTAAAATCAGTCTGTCCGTGCGTCTGTCCGTTAATGATAGCTCTGATCCTTCAGGCATGTTAGAATTGTCAATTTCAAACTTGGTATGATGGTATGATGGTTCCTGAAACAGTTAGGTATAATTTATAAGGCTTGTCAACTCTATGATTGTTACTAATAAAACCATTTAAGTAACTTTAAGTGAAATTATAGAGATTTTTAGATTTCTTATTGTGAATTTTAAATGCGTTAACATTGTAAGTTTGTTTATGTTCAGTCAGATCTGTTAAGAATCGCAATTATGGATAATATCCTTGTTTTTTTTTATGAATTATACCTAAATGCATTAATATGACCAGTCCAAAACAAAGAAACTTGTTGCATCTATCTTCATATGCCTATCTATCTGTCAATCCATTCTTAGGTATTTAGTATTCATCTATCTATCTTCATATGTCTATCTATCTGTCAATCCATTCTTAGGTAGTATTCATCTATCTATCTTCATATGCCTATCTATCTGTCAATCCATTCTGAGGTAGTATTCATCTATTTATCTTCATATTAGGGTTGGGCCGGATACTTTTTTGGCCGGATACCGGATATCCGGCTGATTTCAAATGCCGGATATCCGGTAACCGGCCGGATATCCGGCGTTGGCCGGATATCCGGCAAATATCCGGTTATCCGGCCAAATTACCGGATATCCGGCCGGATAACCGGCAAAATTACCAGATATTAAAGTAGTAAAAAAAAATTTCTTTTTACATAAAGTTAAACTTATTCAGAAAAATGTTCTTCTAGCTTCAATAATAAGAAAATTATAGCCATTTAAGATTTTAAAAAGCAGAGATTTTTGGTGTAAAGTATAAAAAATTATAGAGCCGGATATCCGGCCGGATAGTTTCAATATCCGGTATCCGGCCGGATATTGAAAATGGCCGGATATCCGGCCGGATATTGAAAATGGCCGGATATCCGGCCACACCGGATATCCGGCCCAACCCTACTTCATATGCCTATCTATCTGTCAATCCTTTCTTAGGTAGTATTCATCTATCTATCTTCATATGCCTATCTATCTGTCAATCTTTCCCTCTAGAGTATCTAGAGAGAGAGAGAGAGGGGACAATGGACTGTTTATTACACTAGTTCCCAAAGTTGTTAAAAATGTTATCTCATTCGTTGGCTTAACAACTTTGATTGGTTGGTTTGTTTAGTTGAGTGTTCAAACGTCTCAATCTCTAATTTTAATCTTCAGAAGGGGTTGTTTTGTTTATGATTATTGGAGATGTACATCGTCATCAATTTATCATCTAATCTCTTACATCCCTGACATTTCATGCACATCAATCTATCGTAGTATATATATGTATCTTCTATCTTTCTATTTCCATATATCTATCTATCAAAGACATCCATATATCTTGTATTATTAAATCTTTATAATTTTCATTCATATACATTTATCTGTTTTCAATAAAGCTTTCCTGGAAAGTAGAACCCATTTTGTAATGTATTTTGGGAGAAAATATATAACCTTATACAGACATTCTCCCTTTTGAAATTTTGAAATGAGTTGGTTAGGTTATTTGCTTTTAGGTACAGGATAGCCGACAAAGCCCAAATTGTGTTAAAATTGGGTCAAAAATGATCCATGTGACATAATAAAAATGAGGGATTATCCATTTATTTTTTAGGGGTTTGCCACTCTGCTTTACTTGTCAGGATAGCCCTGTAGTGTTAGGACCGCCTAAGAGGTTAGACAAAGAGAAACCCCCCTCTTTTAAAAAAACTAATATAAACAATCATGGGGTTCCTGTGCCCCTGGGCATTCTAAGAGAAAGCACAAAAAAAAATAATATATCTTAAATGAAAATTGAACAGTAATAAAACAAACAATAGTTCAGGTTTATATTGGGTACTGGGTAGCCCCGCAGGGTTAGGGATTCGTAAGTATAAACCGCTTGGAGGTAAGTAACAAGGGTGTGGGGGGGGGGGCGGGCAATGCTAGTTAAACACTTTGAGGTGAAGCCTCCTTATGTTGATAAAATAACAGCATCGAAGTTACACAGGGCTTCATGGGCGTGTTTCTGCATAGATTGACAGGAATCTAAGGGATAAGACAATTGCTGGAAAATTTTTGTACATCCCCAATAGTGATTCACAAAATTACCCCTTCTGTAGATTACAATTAGTGGTTGAAACGTTTAAACACTCAACTAAATGAACCAAGCAATCAAAAATCATAAAGTCCAATGGCTGTTGTGACAACAAATAAGAAAAGTTTATTATAATTTGGGGACTAGTATAATAACAGCCCAATGTCCCCTCCCTCCCTGATAGATTGGCCATAAAACATTTATAAATTGTATTTTAAAAGGATTGTGACAGAATCTTATACAAGCAGCCAACTTAGGAATATTGATCGATTCTAACTCATTAAGTGTATCTCAAAAATTGTACTGAAATTTAGTTGACTACCTACAAATACGCAGGCTCTAACTGGGTAAAGTATGTCTTATTAATTGTACCAAAATTAAATGACTAACTGAAGAATGTTGATTGATTTAAACTTATTAAGTGTACCTCAATGATTGTACCAAATTGAAAACAACATCTTACAAATTGTGTCAGGTGAGATTATTTAAAATATACCTTGAAATAAAAGACTTGTTAATTGATTTAAACCCATCAAGAGTATCACAAGCACTGCAAAGTTTTTTTAAATCTGAAAAAATGACCTGAAATTTATTGATTCAGAACTATGGCTTCATTGTGCTCCCTGGAAAGACCTTGAGGAGTAGAATCAGGAACTTTTGTCCAATTCAAAGCATATCGTTCCTAGCCTTAGAAATGACTAAAAACCACCATTTTTTAGGGTTTATTGAGAATTGTCCAACTTGTAGAGGTTTTTGAGATTTTCTCAGTCTAAAAGCAAGATATTTTGACAAAAGTTCATGATTCTACTTAATGTAGAGTTGGAATTTTTTGAATATCTCCATCCTGGTTTAAAAGCTGTTCTAAAGCTTATTAAAAGGGAAAAATTGTGGATTTTGAGTATTTTAGTCTCTTGATAATCCTAGTTTACCATATTCTTCAAGTGATTAAAGTTTTACTTTATTTATAATCATTTTTATGAAGTGCCTTTCTATACTATCATGTTCTAACATAAAGAAATTTTTAAACAATAAAGTAGCATGTCAAAAAATCATATCAAAAATAAAACGGACAAAATTCGAGACAGATCACTCATCAAAATTGCAATGCAAATCAATAAAAAAAATGCTGTAATTCTTTTTGCACAGATTTAACAGCTGCTACTCAATATCTTTTATCAGCAACCTTTATTTATGACAGCTGTATGGCAGCAAAGTATGAGTTAGGTTCAGTCTGTAACTCTACTGTCATACTAGGGTATTAAACAACTATAGGAACGTCCTAATATCTTTTATCTTTTGAAATATCTGCAAATGAATGTTTGCAAAAATTTTGCAATACAACCAAATTCAAAACAACCGTTTCTTTGTCCAATTAATATGCTATCCATTTCTTACTCTCATATCGATTTTAAATGTATAACATTAAGTTTAGCAAAAAGTTAGTTCAGTTTAAAACGAAAAAAGGATTTTAAAATTGTCAAGAAATAGTAAAAATAATAATTTCAGTGTAACTGTGTGCTTATTATTGAAAAAAATGCTTTGTTTAAACCAATTTGCAAAATTGTCGCAGGAATCATCATTATTACTTATTGTTCCAAAATATAACAATGCTACTCATATAAAAGTGTTTCAATCAATATGACAATTGAACATGCATAAGTTACCAAACAAAAGCTATTCTTTAGAACTAACTAAAGAAAACACACAATAAACTTATTTATAGAAAAGCTTTTGCATTTAAAAAATTGCATTTTCACTGTTTTGTAAGTTAACCGAATAAAGAGGTATAATTGTTACATGAATAATAGCAAACCTTTAATATTATCTAAAATCATAAATCTTTTGAAACAAGGACAATTATATCCATGCATCCGAATAATATAGCATGGAAGAGACATTGGACTATAATATAAACTAATAGAAATAGAAGAATAGAAGCATATTCTGAACCCTTTTTTCGTCAAATCTAAGAAGGAACATTTATTGTTTACTTTTGACTCAAGCTGATGTGGATTCTTAAAAAATTTTAGACTCGCTACTCGATAGTTCATCCAAAAGCACATTAAAAATCTACAAAAATTAAACAAAATCATATGTTAATAACCCTTTTAAGATTTTATTTAATTTTTGTAAATTTTTTTATTCGATTTTGGAGGTTTTTTCACAAAAATAATTTTGCCTCACCAGCGAGTAGCCAGCCTAACTTTTTTTTAAGAATCCACCTCGTTTCGAAGCTTTCAAATTTAAACGAAATTTAAACTATGATCTGTCATTTGTTGTCTTAAAAACTTTATGTGCTCTTATTATTATTATTTTTGATTGGTTGGTATAAAATCCCTCAGTGTCCAAGCTTTTCAACCAATATCTATAATAATATTGTTTATCGCAATTGGGTATTAGAGGTAGATTATGAAATACATAGATAGATAGTTAGAAATACAAGCTATTACAAAGATAGATAGATAGGTAGATATTTAAATGCAAAAAATATTACAATTTAAAATCATAAATCATTTAAATGGTGCCAATAAAACTGATTGCATGAAAAAAGTAATAAAATATATTCTTTAATGGCTTCAAATATAACAAGGATGACAACATCCATAAAAGCGAAGCTCTGAAACGATATGACAGACGAACATTAACTTTTGTTGAGTGTCAGAACTGAATATACAAAATATGAAAATATAAGGTTTGACAAAATTATACGTAAATTTGTTGCAAAACTTCTTAAATACAGAATTATGTTTAAGGACATACTGACATTTTAATACTTGATTATAGAGATGCTTCGCTCATAATATTGTACCTTGTTGTAATAGGAATCAGTAATCAAAAAATCAGACTAATCGGATGATTTTATCACATAAAAAATTGTTATTAAAAAAGTAAAAAAATCAACATGTTTAAAATAGACATACGGACATTCTGGTAACGATTATAGATTTGCTACGCTTTCTAAATCGTACCTAACTACTACAGGAATCACCAAGCAAAGTTTGAAATCGATAGGATAATTCTAACATGCCTAAATTAACGAATAAAAGCTAACTATCTCGGACGGACCGACCCTAATTATAGAAAAGCTTCGCTTTTAAAAATGAAAAAGTATTGATAAAAGTTCTATTGATTTCACACAATGTCGTACCGGTGGAGGGTTTTTCTCCCCCCCCCCCCAAAAAAAAAAATGGAGGAATTATAAAAGCAACAGGGTGTTCGTCTGTGTGTCTGTCATTACCGAGGGATCTTGCTAACCGCTGAACCGATATGGTATTCATTTACAGTGTATATTCCAAAAGTTCCTGGGAAGGTTTATAACTATTCTAGAGTAGGGTACCACAAACCTCCCAAATTTAATGGCCCCTAGAAAAAATTTCCACACCTCCCCCTTTCTGTTTTATCTAAAATTTAAAGGGAGGGTCGAGTTAAACCCTTCTTCAACCTTAAGTGCCCCTGTTTTCCTAGTGCCTCAAGAGACAGGTGGCTATGGCATGTGTCTAGAATGAAAAAAAGGATTTATAATAAAAGGTTCAACATTTGGATGCTCTAAAATAATTTAAAAAAGAAGGATTGTAATATTTGGCTCACTTTTAGACTTCCATCTAATTTTTAAAATTGTAAAGGATTGATTTCAATGTGGCTTACAGGCGGCTGACGCGACGCTGACGAACCCTGCAAAAAATTATTCTTTTTATCTATTAATGCATGCCCAAATGTTCCATCAAATGGTTTTAAAATTCTTCGCTACTTTTGGACGCAAGCATCCTTTTTAAACAAAGACCTCAAAAATAATCAAGTGAGCAGAACCATCTATCTATCTTACTACTTATCTATGTAAACTTTTTTATCTTATTATTTTCTATCTATATTTCTATCTTATTATTTATCTAAGTTTGCTTCAATCTTATGATCTATCTATCAATCGTTCTATCTTATTATCTATCTATCTATTTAAAATGATAAAGTAGCTCTTTAAAAATGCAACCTAAAGAACTTTATGAAAATTATTTCATGTGCATTAAATGATTTTATTTTTATGTTCAGTAGTTTATGAGATGAATTTCCTCAATATTTTTCAGCGGTGAAAATATTCATTTGGATTCTGTTGTCAGGGCTTGGCGGCCATAGCCGCAGAAGTCTTCAGCTTACCTACAGAAACCTCAGTCAGTCCTGCAGCTTACTAAGCCCACTGTCAGCTATGTCACACTCAGCCGCAACCGCTGGGATCGGTCTTGTGACTGAATAAACCAATAGACCTAAGAGAGGGGTGGTTAGACAGGGAGTAAGGGAGGGGACAATGGATCGAATATTCAATTTTTAGGAGTCTTAGACTTTGGGTACTGGCTTAAAGGGAATGTGCAAGAATTTAGCAGTTTCTGACTGAGTTTGGGTACTTGCGCATGAAATGCCGCTACTCGTTGTGTATGTTTTGAATATTGCAGACGGGGAGAAGAGATAAGGGAAGTGGAGGGCAAGGGAAATAACTACTCGTTGTGTTAGTTTGGAATGTAGCAGACGGGGAAAAGGGAGAAGGGAGGTGGGGGCAAGGGAAATAAACAGAATAAAAAGGGGCAGTCATATTCTTGCTAGCAGCTGGCCGGGTCCAATAATCTTGTAATATAAAAATCACACCATAAAACCTCAATATATTTCATCAAAAACAAGTTGTGATTTCACTTTACATGACGCTATGGAAATCTATTATTCAATTAACAATCCCTTTATAATTTCCTACAAATTTATTGGATTAAACTGGATTTCATGCCCTTTCTTTGATAACTCTTAAATTGAATTAATTGCCCATTGTCCCCTCCCTTACTCCCTGGTGGTTAGAGGTTTGTTTAAAGAAAAATTAAGGGGGGAGGGGATGGAGAGTTAGTCAAAATAAACTAAGACTTTTAAAGGCTGCTAATGACAATACAACTAAAAAAAACAAGACATATAAATTAATGAGATGGTTTTAGGGGATTTTACTGCCCTCCCCCACCCCCTCCGTTCTAGTACAGGTTCCTTACTTGTCAGGGACTCAATCAGATTTACTTAATCCCCCCCCCCCCCACATAAGATTTTGTAAGCTCAAGCAGTCCTTGGTCTGCTTGTAAGGTGCCCTTTTTCAACAATTCGCAGTCAATCTTTAAAGACCTGCAACCTCCCAGGGGGTTGTAAACACCCCCCCCATACACTACCGCATACTAAATTGTGAGGAAAGTAAACGTATAACATACTAACATACTCGTTGTTTAATGGGTGGTCTATATCAATTACAAATGTTGTGCTACAAAATAATAAAGATTGTTAAAAATGTATCCTAAATTATAAAAGTTTTTAAAAATATGAATCAGAGAGAGCAGGGAAAATGGGCTGTACATCAATTTGTCGGCAATTGTTTTATCCTTTTATTTTCCTAGAAGGTAATACTCCCAAATTTGAATATCAAGGGGGGTTTTTAGGCTAACCAACACCCACTTCCCTAACTCTTCAGTACCTTACCTAAACATAAACATAAAGAGAAAATACACTTAGTGGGGCATTTAGGCATCTAAAGGGATAAGACAATGGCCGATAAATTAATGTAAATCCCCAATAATGATACCCAAAATTAAACCTTCTTTAGATTATAATTAGTGGTTGAAACGTTTAAACCCTCAACCCCCAAAATGAATCAACCAATCAAAAATCACTAAAGTCCTAACGAATAATAAAACTTTGGGGACTAGCATAATAAACAGCTCATTGTACCCTCATCTCTATGGGCAATAATGTTTTATCTATCTTGAATCACCCCTGTTGAAGATAGAATGACCATACAGAGTGTAATTATCATTCAGATAGATAGATAGATACAACTAGAGATACTTGGTGGTGCCCTATTTCATAGGCACCCCCAAAAATTTTTAAGGGGGTAATGCCCACCCCTAAAAAACTGTTAATTTGGTGGACACTTCGCGCCATGGTTTGATGCCCTCAATCTTAAAAAATCTGGTAATTTTTTACGTTTTTTTGCCAAAAATACCCCTTCTCCCCCAATCCTCTATATAAAAGATTTTGGAAGGGCATCCAGAAATTTTACTCCTCCCAAAATAAAAACCTTCTGATTCTTTATTGCAATTATCATTTGGTTCATAAAAATAAATACAAATTTTTCTCTTGTTTAGATAAATTCTACCTATCTCTTTATTCCTACATTGCAAAGTATAATTAAAATATGCCTCCAGAAACAAAATACACTGACCAGCTTTATATCTACTTTAATAATTCTTCATTTTACTATCCGTGGAAAGTTGTATATTATACAATGCCATTATAAAACTCTTGATAATCTGACAGAACCCTTCAAAAACCTATAAAAACCTGAAAAGGAGAACCATATAAGTTCAGCGGTTAGCGAGATCCTTCGGTACAAACAATCATCCTGTTACTTCAAGAATTTTTAAGTAAAAATATATTATGCCCCCCCCGCCCCCCAACCTAAATACAATGACCAGCTTTTTAAATATACTGTTTGCTATTATTGTAACAACGTAAGACTGCATAATTGTTAATGATACAAAAGTGCGAAAGGGGTGTATTAAAACCCCTACTAGAAATTTGGAAATATCCCAACAAGGCTTATATCAAAAATAGATAACCAGGGAGAAAGGGAACTTTAGGCTATTTATTACACAAGTCCCAACAGTTTTATAAGTATGTTTTCTTAACAACTGCACTGGCTTAACAGCTTTGGGGGAGCTTTTATTGAATTTGATTGGTTTGGTCATTAAGTTTCGGCCACTATTTGTAATCTACAGAAGGGGTAATGTTGTGTATCATCATTTGGGATGAACATCAAATTATTGGCCATTGTCTTATCCCTTCCCAGTTATAGTATGATCATGACAGACATCCTGTAACTTTTATATTATGATAGGATAAAAGTTCTGCAGGCCTTTTTTTTAAAATCTACCTTATCAATTTTTAGATGTAGTTAAAATTGTCTAACAAAAAATTGGAAGTACAGACATTGTTTTATAGAGTAGCTTTGCTATACAAATTGTTTTATATAAATTATTAAATTTACCCATTATAAAAACAGACTTCAAACTCCTAATGATATTTGCAGGGATCGAAAGAGATAAGACAATTGCTGATAAATTGATGTATATCGGATATCCCCAATGTTTATACATAAAATTACCCATTTAGAAGATTACATTTTGTGGTTGAAACGTTTACACAATCAACTTAATTAACCAACCAATCAAAATTCATTTAAAGTCCCTAAAGTTGTTAAGCCAACAGATAAGAAAATGTTATCTTAAAACTTTGTGAACTAGTGTAATAAATTGGCCAATGTCCCCTTCCTTCCTAGATAAATGCCAATTTTACAATTAGTAAATCATTTAAAGGTAATCTCTATTAGTTAGACTTTTGAAGGCAAAGGGTTTACTTTGCTTTGAAGCAGAGAGAGAGGGGAGACAATTGGGTCCCCAGTCCCCAAAGTTTTACATTAACGTATCAATTATTAGTTGGGTAAACAACTTAAGGGACTTTTAATGGGTTGGACTTTTAAAGGCTCATTAAGTTGAGTGTTCAAACGTTTAAAATATTATTGTCAATCTACATAAGTGATAATTTCCTATCTTATTAATTTCTTAGATCCCTGGTGTTCTGTGCTTTGGTATCATATCAAAAGCAAAGCCTTTTCTACATTTAAGATCTGTCTGTCTTTACGTAACAGGAAGGATTGCTGTTTGTCTGTTTGTACTAAAATACATTGCTAACTGATAAACCGACTCTCCTTTAAGATGAAGCTTCTTATAGGTCCCACTTATAGCAATAGCCCATGACTTCAGAGTTTTCTTTTAGAAGATGCATCTTTTTAAAGCGATTCCGCCCTATAATTTGATAAAGATACTAACCCCCCCCGCCCCCCCCCCCTCCCTCAACCCATATTAATAAACCTGAAAAAGGTGATCATTCAAAAAATAAAAGTATAAATATAGATGTATAACCCAGACAACTGCAATGCCCAATTTGTGGAGATCCGTTTGGTCTGTTGATTTCATTTCTTTATTAGGGATTCGACTGTGCTTAATTTTCCGACGCTATTAGCTGATTTTAAAGACCCACTACAAAACGGGACAGGATCCCCTGCTGCTCTGTAGGCATAGTTAAAGATAGCTCATGCCCCCTCTATTCTTTTACTTCAATATTCAAAATGAAATTATTTTATATAATGCAGTAAGTAAATGATAACAATTACATTATTCATCAGTACAAGTTTAAAAACGATAGAACAATTCTAACATGCATAAATCAACAAAAAGAGCTATCCGTTACGTTTTTAACAAGGACGCTATCAGTAATCAGCTAATTTTTGCTTAATCGAAAAAAACACATTTTAAATAATTTTCTTGTATGTATATCTATATCTATAATGAAAATAGGTTCTATCAATCAGAATTAAGACTCTATAAATCAAACATAGGTCGGGGTCTAGTAACTCAAATTCATATATAATTACAGCATACAGCGAAATTAATTTTATATTTGTAGCATAGCATATGTATTAGCAATATTTAACGACCTTGTTTGAAATTTATGGTATTGGCTGTTGCTTATCTTTTCACAAGTGCTATGACCCCCTCCCAAAAAAAACAAAAAATTAAATACCACCCTATAAAGATATTTTATCCCCAAAAAATAAAATAAAAACTTCGACGTTCTTTTGTGTGATTATATGTAACTACCGTCTCTAAAACCCGTCCATAAATATAATAGCTATCCCACGCGTTTTTGCTATCAAGAAGCGAAGCTTCTCTACACTTAGAATCCGTTGGTTGGTTGGTTTTTCGCTTTTCGCACATTGGTAACATGAATGAGGGGGGAGGGATGCACCCATCTCTACAGATGTTTACCTTCAACATAATCAACATTCTAAAAGGTCCTTAAAGAATCATTTGACTGGTAAATTGCAGGGATAAGACGCAGATAAATTGTTGTACTTATTCAATGATGATACACAGAATTACCCTGTCTATAGATTAAAATTAGTTGTTGAAACGTTTAAACACTCAACTTAATTAACCAACCAATCAAAATTTACTAAAGTCCCTAATTTTGCTAAGGTGACGATTAAGAAATCTTTATCATAAAAATTTGGGGACTAGCTGTAATGAACAGCCCATTGTTACCACGAGCTTTTTGGGTAAATTGGCGCGCGAGCAAAATTTTTTTTTTACATCCACCTTAAATTGAAGGAGTGTTTGATTTTCTTACCTTGGCTTTTTTTAAGGGGGGGGGGGGTGTGGAACCTTGTCAAAGGAGGTGTAGAAGGGTGTGTTCACCCCCCTCAATTTTTAAAGGGGGTGGATACCTTCCCCTTTACACCCCCTTTATGAACGCAACTGTATACTATGCAATCAACTAAATTGATAAACTAATTCTCTATGAATGTTGTCATCCTTGTTTATATTAATCAAACAATCAAATTAAAATAAACTTTATAGAATATAGATATAAGAAGTTTTAATAGTTTTAAATTGATCTTTTTATGTTAATTCAAATCAATTTTTAAAAGTTAGAATGCATTTGCTACTTAACATATACAGAGAAACAGACCATCATCTTTCTATGGTACTACGTCAAACACTATATATGTCAAACAGTAGATGCGACAAACGCTAGACAGACAAACATTAGATGCGTCAAACGCTAGACAGACAAACATTAGATGCGTCAAACGCTAGACAGACAAACTATAGATGCGTCAAACACTAGACTACGACAAACAGTAGAATTTTCAATTACGCGACAAACAGTAGAAGCGACTTACGCTAGAATTTAAACTTAAAAAAATATATAGATTTTTTTAAAATTAATACTAAATTTATATTACTATCAATAAGGGATCTAAAGGGATAAGATAATGGCCGAAAAATCTATGTACATCCCCTATTGCGTAAATTAGTGGTTGAAACGTTTGAACACTTTACTAATTAAACCAACCATGCAAAATTCATTAAATTACCAAAAATTGGGATAGTGATAGTACCCTCCCCCAAAAAAGGTTTAAACCTTCCCGGGATGAGAAGCTACCCTGTTAAGGAGAACCGATCGTTTCAGCGGTTAGCGAGATCCTTCGGTACAGACAAACAAACATCCTTTTACTTTATTGTAAGGATTAATTCTAGCGTTTGTCCCCTTAAAAAAAAATCTAGCGTTTGTCATATTCTAGTGTTTGTCGCATTCTAGCGTTTGTCGTGTCTAGGGTTTGTCTGTCTACTGTGTGTCTGTCTAGCGTTGGCGCATCTACTGTTTGACGTATCTAGGGTTTGACGTAGTACCCTTTCTATATATTATACTAGTTGCTTTGTCTCTTGCTACCCTAAAAAGTACAACAAATTTGGACCAGTAACCAGTAAAGCCAAACGATGCTGTGAGTATTGGTGCAAAAAATATGACGTAACAAAAAAAATTAGCCAATGAGAGGCCGTTATTGACCAATGGTAAAATTTATAGTGGACTTTCATTGGCTAATTTTTTTTGTTACGTCATATTTTTTGCACCAATACTCACAGCATCAAGCCAAACGAACAATAACACTTGTAGAGTCTCAGAACAATAATTTGTAAATCTAAACAAAGCTGTGCATAAATTTGTTGCAAAACTGCTTAAATAATGAATTCTACTTAAGGACATACTAACATTTTTAAGACTTGATTATAGAGATAATTCTCTCATAACAATGCACTTTGTTGTTCTAGGAATCAGTTTTCTAAAAATCAGATGAATAGGATAATTATATGACTGACATATAAAATTCTGATAACGATTATATAGTAAAGGACAACCTTAGTTATAGACTACTTCGCTTTTAAAGACATTCCAACTTTTTAAGATACTTTTTTCTGTGTTTGACCATTAGAATTTCGCTAACCACTTGATTGATTTTTCATTTTAGGGAATTTTCACAATGGTTTTAGGCTTATTTTCTACCCCCTTCCTTCACCTTTAAATAAAAACCCTAGATGCCAAGGGCGCAGTCGCTAGTAATTAAGGATGCCAAAATCCTAAAAAGAAAAACGGTAGGACAAACGAATATTAACACTTGTAAAGTGTAAGAACTAAATAACAGTATATTGCAAAACTGCTTAAACACATGATATTGCTTAAGGACATACTTACATTTTTAGGACTTGATTATGGATATGCTTTGCTTATAACATTATAACTCAATACTAATCCTTATTCCAACAATCTTATGAATTGGATAATTATAACTCATAAAAAAAATTCTTCTTAAAAAGGTTAAAACATGTCTAAATTAAATAAAAAAGCTAACTGTTACGGACAGACGGACATACTTACGATATTACGGACCGACCGTAATCATAGAAAAGCTTCGCTTAAAAGAATACCACAGTTTATACTTGGCTAAACCCTATAGACCACAAAACATTTATTAAATTATTAAATCTTTACTAAAATTTTAAAGATTTTAAATTATTAATTAAATCTCGGATATAACTCAGGGATAAGACAATGGCTGATAAATTAATGTACAGCACAACATTACTGCTTCTGTAGATTATATTTAGTGAACGAAACGTTTGGACACTCAAATGAATGAACCAACCAATCCCATCGGTTCAGTGGTTACCGAGATCTTAGGGGACAGACGGACAGACATACGGACGGATGGACGGACAGACATCATTCTACTTTGTATTATGGATTGACCTATCCAGTTTCTTCCCTCAAAGTGAGCACTGAAACTCAATCATATTTTAAAACTAGATTGAAAATCATTAAAATTGTTAAAACAACCTAAAGTTAAATATAGCCAATAAAAACTTCTGCCCTTTTAATTTCGATTTATTTCAAAATAGGGGGGGGGGGGGGAGGGGGAGGAGATTTGTGCTTGACATCCACATTAAGTGAAATCATTAAATATCTCGTTTTGACCTAGCCCTGTAACCAAGTTGCTTCCTAAAGTTGTTATCAAATTGATTATAATGACTGCACCCCAGCTGAGTAATATATGTTTTATAACCAGGGATCTAAAGGGATATGACAATGGCCGATGAATTTATGTTCACCCCCAATGATTGTACACAAAATTACCGATTCTGATGATTACAATTAGTAGTTGAAACGTTTCAACACTCAACTTAATTAACTAACTTATAAAAATTCACTAAGATGTCAAGCCAACGAATAATGTTATGATAAAACTGGAGGACTAGTAAAATAGGAAGGGGCAGAAAGTAGCCTAAACCCATCCCAAGATCTAAGTCTATAAATAAAATAGCCTAAAACCACCCTGTCACCTATGTAAAGCTACAATAAATGGAGAACTTAATTGATCCACAAGTTATAAAATACAATAGGATACAACATTATAATTTCTAAGTGTTTTGAATAGTAACAAAAATAAGAATATAATTTGTTAACTCAGGCCGACATATCGAAAATGTACACATTATTATATGTAAATACACAAACATTCTAGCATAGGCTATAGAAAAGGTTTGCTTTTAATTAATATGTCAATAACAAGGGCTGTTAGTATAAATGCATAAATAGAATAAATTATTAGATTATTAATAGTTTTATTAACTACAAGGTTACTATAAGCGTGACTTGTCTATCATTTCATATAGATAGATAGATAGATAGATAGATAGATAGATAGATAGATAGATAGATAGATAAATAGATAGATATATAGATAGATAGATAGATAGATAGATAGATAGATAGATAGATAGATAGATAGATAGATAGATAGATAGATAGATAGATAGATAGATAGATAGATAGATAGATAGATAGATAGATAGATAGATAGATAGATAGATAGATAGATAGATAGATAGATAGATAGATAGATAAATAGATAGATAGATAGATAGATAGATAGATAGATAGATAGATAGATAGATAGATAGATAGATATATAGTTATATTAAGTTTCCCTATTATAAAATAGTCCCCTAAGGCAACATATTTGATTAAAGAAATGTAAAAATTATTCATTAAATGCTTCCTTTAATATCTATATGAAACAAGGATAACAACATTCAGAAAAGCAAAGGTCTGATATATTAACATCATCCTCATAATCAAGTAACAGGATGTCTGCCTGTCTATCTGTTTGTCTGTCTGAATCTGATGATCTCGGTAACCGCTGAACCGAATGGGTTTTGTTCTTCAGGGAATATAGATGCAGGTCCTGTGGTGGTTTTAGGCTGTTGGCTTGGTAGACCCTACCCTCCCAAAAAAGCAAAAGCCGCTAGTTATTTTAAAAGTAGTAAGGTTTTCGGATTGTCTGTTCAGATTACACTAAATACTAAAATATCAGAGCTCTTTATTATTGTGAAGCTGCTCACAGGTCCCGGGATTGTTTTAGGCTATTTTTAAAAATTTAAGTTTAAGGATGGTTTAAGAATTTAAATTTGACCCCCTTTTTGAATTCTTAGTTTATAGGATTAAGTTAAGTTGTATCAGTAATCTAAAGGGATAAGATAATGGCCAATGAATTGGTGTACAACCCCAATGATGATACACAAAATGTCCCCTTCTGTAGATTAGAATTAGTGGTTGAAACGTTTTAACACTCAACATAATGAACCAACCAATCAAAATTTACCAAAGTCCCTAAAGCTTACGAATAAGAAAACGTTATTATAAAACATTAGGAACTAATATAATAAACAGCCCATTGTCCCCTCTCTCTCTGCATTTCAACCATCATTTTATAGCGTTCAATACTTACGGGATAAATGGACGGATAGTCTATTATAGATTATAGAGTATCTTCGCTAATAAGAAATTAAATTATAGAGTACTTTACAACTAAAAAGGAAATAGTATGAATTTTTAATCTATTTTTGTCATAATTTTGATTAATTCATTTCTCTTTTATATCTGCGGGTTAATTTGATGCTGTTTTTACAAAAACTACAAAATCTTGAAATAGCCCGCGAAATTTTAATAATTATTAGTGTTCTACATGGAGGGAGGGGACAGTGGAATGTATATTACACTGGTACCCAACGTTTTTATGTAAACGGTTACTAATACGTTGGCTAAAAAATGAGGAGACTCATAGAATTTTGATTGGTTCGTTTCAAACTAGTAGCATCCAATTTTATCAGAAGGGTCATTTGGTTTATCCCCATTCAGAATGTATATAAATTTATCGTCCATTGTCTAATCCCTGAAGATCCTCTCATTGATGTACTAGTTTGAACCCATGAATCAGAAATTAGCAAAAGTACCCAAAGTTTTTAAGTAAACGAATAAGAGACCGAATTTATAAAGTTTTGGGGACTAGGATAACTTACAGCCAAAAGACGCATCCTTTCCTGGCTAACAACAAGCGTATTTTTTGTCAGGGTTCTAAAGGAATAAGACAATGGCCGATAAATTGATGTACTGTACACCTCTGATGATGACACACAATATTACCCCTTCTTTAGATTAAAATTAGTGGTTGAAACGTTTCAACCCTCAAATTAATAAAACAACCAATCAAAATTCAGTTAAAGTCCCCAAAATTAGTATTCTCAATATTTTGCACGAACGTAAGCACACCAATAAAAATATAATACATCTGAATTTGATTTTTGATGAAATAGAAAGTGAGTTTTTTTTCCCAGTGATATAAAGGGATAAGACAATGGCCGATTAATTGATGTACATCCCAATGATGATACACAAAAATACATAATCTGAAGATTAATATTAGTGATTAAAACGTTTCAACACTCAACCTAATAAAAAACATGGCCCAAAAGTTGTTAAGCCAACTAATAAGAAAAGGTTATTATAAAACTTTAACTGGTTTAATTAAAAGCCCATTATCCCTTCTCTCTCTAATATTATTACTTGGATGTTTGTTTGTCTCTTTGTACCAAAGGATCTCGCAAACCGCTGAAACGATTGGTTTCTCCTTAACAAGGTAGCTTCTCATAGGTCCCGGGAAGGTTTAAAACTATTTTGGGGGAGGGTATCATCACCCTCCCTAGAAAAATTGACAAAATAAAAAAAAATAAAAAAAAATAAAAAAACGCCATCTAGCGCCGAAAAAAATATTTTTGGTAAATAGCTTATTCTAAATTAGATTGACAAGAAACAATTTTGTGCATCCCTAAAGGCCTCTAGGGGCGTAGCCGCTAGTGTCATATATCTGACATTATTAGGAAGAATGCCAAAAACGGGCGCAACAAGTTATAATGCAAAACTGTTTGCTGTCTGGTATAGTAGATATGTTAGAGCCTTTTTGACCTACTGTAAAGGTCTTGCCGTACGTCACTTCCGTCAATTAAATATATTGTATTTTTTGTCTGACTGTCTGTTTGTACCAAAGGATCTCGCTAACCGCTGAACCGATATGGTTCTCCTTTACAGGGGAACTTTTCATAGGTTTATAGGAAAGGTTTATAACTGCTATAGATTACGGTACCACAACCCTCCTAAGAGAAATCGCCCATAAAAAAATAACCCATCACAAATTATTTTTTTTAATGTGTTAAAAGGAATAAAAATAGAGGGCTCTAAGGGCGTAGCCAATAGTACAGATTATATTAATAATCCTTGTTCTATCTATTCATCTATCTATCTATTCCTGTATCTATGAAGGTATCCACCCTAATAAATGTCCCAAATTAAATTAGAAGAATTGTTGTGTTTTGATGAGCTGTTAGCAGGAGGTTTTTTTTGACACAGTGACATATTATTGGAATTTTATACAATTACATCCATAGATCTCATAGATGGGGGGGGGGGGGAAGTAAACAGGGAGTGGGAGGATAGGTTATTTCGCAAAAAAAGGTTCCTTTTGGAATATAGTTTCCTAATATTTAAAAATAATTTGGAATTGGCCTCCAGGTTCAGGTACTGCAGGCCTCCAAGGGGTCTCCAGGGGGTCTCTGGAAGGTAAAAATAAAAAATATACAAATATGCATCTTTTTGAATGTTATTTACATATTTGAAGAACTCCCCCCCTCCCATTGATTTTAAAGACTCAACTGGACCTTAAAAGTCTTTATATCTCAACATGTATTATAGCTAAAAGTGTAACAATTTTATGGTTTCATAATAAATGTATAAGTATACATATATAATAACTGGACCTAGTGGTAGCGAATAGGCTGTATTAATATTTACAATGCTATTGACTGATATTTAAAGACTCAATTGATAGTCGGCGCTGGGTCTACCTGGTGATAAATTTATATACAATCCTAATAATGCTTAACTAAATAAACCCTTTTGTAGATTATAATTACTGTCAAAACATTTTTATTAAACAATCAAGAGCTGGATCTTTACATGTGTATCCGTTGCCGTAGACGTAGCCAAGGTACAGCCACAAACCTAATAGCGATCTTTAAATCAAATTGGCTACTCGTGGCCACGGCTATATGCAATCTTTAAATCACAACCACTTTTTAAATTTTCAGTAAATATATGAAGAAAAAAAAATAGGTAAGTAATAATAATAATACATAAAAACTTCAAACATTTAAAAATCATGTTTTATTGGCAGCACTGGCAGTGGCGACTGCTACGACTACGGCTACGGCAACGGCAACGCTACACATTTAAAGATCCAGCTAAGATTTAATAAAAGTGTCCAAAGTTTAAAGCCTAATGAAAGATAAATCTTTGGTCCAGTGTCCCCTTCCTTTCTAATGTATTAAAACATCTTTGGAATTAAACAGCTTTTGCAAAAAATTCTCTAACCTCCAGTTTTTCCCTATGGTGAAAAAATATAAAAATTTTAAGGAGTAGAAATGTATTACAAGAAATGAAGAGTTATTGTGAGTTCTATAATCATAAACTCTAACTATAATGACAGCACATACACTGATTAGTATAAACGTTAAACTTACTGTTATACTATGTTTATAAAATAACTGCCAGTTAGACAGGACAGGCAGGGAGGGGACATTGGGCTGTTTATTACAATAGTCCCAAAAGTTTTAAAATAACGTTTTCTTATTCATTGACTTAGCAACCTTGGGAACTATTATTGAATTTCGAATGCTTGGTTCATTAAGTTGAGTGTCCAAACGTTTCAACCACTAATTGTAATTGCAGAAGGGGCAATTTTGTGTATCATCATTGGGGATGTTCATCAATTTATCAGCCATTGTCTTATCCCTTTAGCTCCCTGTAGACAGGAAGTGACCAAATGACCCCAAATTTGTTGTCTTTCACAGAATGCTAACTGTCACACAGCTTTTACTAGATGTCTTGTGTATCCTCTATCTATCTTTCTATCTTTTACTAGATGTCTTGTGTATCCTCTATCTATCTTTCTATCTTTTACTAGATGTCTTGTCTATCATCTATCTATCTTTCTAGCTTTAACTAGATGTCTTGTCTATCCTCTATCTATCTATCTAGCTTTTACTAGATGTCTTGTCTATCCTCTATCTATCTTTCTATATTTTACTAGATGTCTAGTCTATCATCTATCTATCTTTCTAGCTTTAACTAGATGTCTTGTCTATCTTCTATTTATCTGTCTAGCTTTTACTAAATGTCTTGTCTATCATCTATCTATTTTACTAGCTTTACTAGATGTCTTGTCTATCATCTATCTATCTTTCTATCTTTTACTAGATGTCTTGTCTATCCTATATCTATCTTTCTAGCTTTTCTAAATGTCTTGTCTATCATCTATCTATCTTTTTCTTTATGTCTTTTCTGTAATCTATCTATCTTTTTTCTAGTTGTCTTGTGTATCATTTATCTATTTATATATCTATTTATCTTTTACAATATTTTTATTCCCTTTCTATTTTTTACTTGATGTCTATCATTTATCTATTTTTCTATCTTTTACTAAATTCTAATGTAGTAATGTCTATTTTTTTAAATCTAGATGTCGGAACATTAAAATCTCACTTTGAAAACTTTTATTAAATCAAGATTTGGTTTCACAAGTGTACAAACTTTTCAACCAATAATTTTTATCTTTAGACGGAGTAATTTTGTTTATCATCGTTGGTGGTGTACAATAATATATCGTCTATTTCTTTTTTTTCCTAAAGATCCCTGTTTTGACACAACCCAATCTTTCCCGATTTTGTATAATTTTTGATGGAACACGACTCCAGTGACGTCATATTTTTCTTTCCCGAAAAAGGGAAGGGGGGAAGAAAAAAAAGATGGGATAAAAGGGGGTTTTCCCCATCTCTTTTGAAGAGATTTTCTTCCCCCCTTCCCTTTTTCGGGAAAGAAAAATATGACGTCACTGGAGTCGTGTTTCATCAAAAATTATACAAAATCGGGAAAGATTGGGTTGTGTCCCTGTTTTTTAATTTAAAAGTATTTCTTACCTATAACATAATTCCTGAGGATATGACATACCAAATTTCATTTTTTGAACGGTTTAACAATTTTTTTTATTTGGTGTGAAAAATGTTAACTAACTGAAATTTATTATAAAAGACAAGGATGACAACATCCATGCATGAAAGTGAAGTTTCGACATGTCAAATATTGAATGGCTTTAGACTTCATTTTTGAGATGCTGTTGATAGAAATTTACGATTTATATAATTAGATAGATGTATAGATAGAAAGAAAATATGTAGGTAGATAGACACAGATTTATAAATAGGTACATATAAAGGGTGTTTAAAAAAAAAAATCGCTTCACTCTTTTCAATATAACCCCTACAGTTTTGGTCAAAAACCAACAAAAAATGACCAAAATCATGTCCAAGCAATGACAATGAGATAACACTATTGAATTTTGATTTATATTCACCTCTTCTGAGCACTACAGCTCGAGTCCTAGCCCTTATGGAAAATTTTTCTCTACGTGGAAATTGCATATTTCATTTCAAATTAGGACAGTTTTGTCTTTTTTTAAAAAGAATAACTGTCTAAAGTACTTGAACTCTTGCAGATAGACCCCATAATGTTTAGAGTTTTTGATGGGGCTTATAAAGACCTTTCTATAGACGCCTTAATCAGATTTCTGACCCATCCTAGCCAATTTGGCATCCAAAAGACCCATCAAACATTGAGACATGACTGCTCTGTCTTTTAAAAAAAAAGAACAAACCGTCTTAAGTACTTAAAATCTTGTAGATAGACCCCATAATGTTTAGAATTTTTGATGGGGCATGTCATTGTCAACATCTTTCTATAGACACCTTACTCAGGTTTCTAACACAATCTTAGCCATTTTGACATCAAAACGAAAGCTCTGTCACGCATCAAGAACTGGAGAGACCCGTCATGTCTAAATGTTTGATGGGTCTGTCTTTTTAATGCCAAATTGGCTAGGATTGAGTTAGAAACCTGGTTAAGATGTATATAGAAAGGTCTTTACATGCTCCATCAAAAATTCTAAACATTATAGGGTCTATCTACAAGATTTTAAGTACTTAAGACGATTTGTTGATTTTTTATATCCATGTAAGGAAAAATTCTACACAAGGGCTAGGACTCGAGCTGTAGTGCTCAGGAGAGATGAGTAGAAATTAAAATTCAATAGTGCTTTCTCAATGTCATTGCTTGGACATGATTTGTGTAATTTTTTGTTAGTTTTTGAGAGACAGACATACAGATACATATATAGACAGACAGACAGACAGATATATAGTCAGTCAGATAGATAGATAGATATGAAATAGATATGATATTAAGGCCAACTAGAATTTATAAATTGCTATCAAAACCAAAAGAAATTTATTGGGTTTTATTTTCTAAACGTCATGGGAGGGGATAAATATGTAAAAATATGTATAAAAAATAACATGTAAAATCTTCACATAAAAGTAATATGATGTTTGTATGTGTGTGTGTGTGTTTCTCAATGTCTGTCTATACCAAAGGATCTCTCTAACCGCTGAACCTATAAATATGGTTCTTCTTTACAATGTAGCTTCCCATAGGTCCTGAGAAGGTTTATAACTATTTTGTTGGAGAGTATTACTCTTCCAATGGTGGTGTATTTTTTTATGGAATATTAAACACTGTCATTGCAAAGCACACACACACTCAAACACATACATACACACACACACACACATACAAACTAATAAAAGACAAGGTCCACCCTGGAAGGCATACACAAATAGGATGGTCTAATCTTCACCAAAATTTTTTTGGGCTCATTTAAAAGTAAACAAAGGTGAAAAAAGTCTTAAAACACAAAGATGAAATGAAAATGAAAACCAGATTAAAACCAATGGCATACACTTTAAATAACAGTATTTAGTGTAACCTAACCTAACCTGACCTTACTTTCCAATTTATTTCAACAAAAAAAAGTGTTGGATAGGTGGGGGGGGGGGGTTACCAATGCTCAATAATGTCAGGGATCTAAAGGGATAAGACAGTGGCCGATAAATTGATGTACATCACCAATGATAATACACAAAATTATCCCTTCTGTAGTAAGATTACAATTAGTAGTTGAAACGTTCCGCCACTCAACTTAGAACTAGAACATAGAGTGAACCACCCTAATTTTGGTTGGAAAAAACCGCCCACTTTTGTCGCTTGCACAATCAAAGGATATTGGGACAATTTTACAACTTAATATTGTCTTTATTTTTTTTTTTAAGTAGCGAAGCTACTCCATAATTATCTTTGTTTGTCCGTACGCCAGTTTGTCTGTCAGCCTGTAACGCTATGTGAGAAAAAAGATATTCTTAGCTACTATTTAAGACTGACAACTGATTTTTTTGTGAATATTCCATTAGCTTTATATGCAATATATAGGCGACAAAAAATAAATATTAAATAATTTAGAAATGTTTAATGAGTTTTTTCTCCAATAATATTTTAAATTAATAAATGCTTTTAGTAATTAACTAGCGACTACGCCCCTAGAGGCCTCTAGTGGCACTTTAAATGTTTTTCTTTGTTAAAGTCTCTACGATAATTTTTTTTGTTACGATACCTCTTTATGTTACGTTGAAGTCTCCCAGATATTTTTAAAAATTTGATTTTTTTGTCATTTCTCTTGGGAGGGTGGTGGTGCCCTCCCCCAAAATAGTTATAAACCTTCCCGGGACCAATGAGAATCTACCCTGTTAAGGAGAAACCGATCGGTTCAGCAGTTAGCGAGATCCTTCGGTACAGACACACAGATACACAGACAACAGACAAACAAACAGACAAACTTCCTGTTACTGTATTATAAGGATAAATCTGCTTGTCCGTATTCCGAACGGACAAAGTAAATTATAGCGTAGCTTCACTTCTGAAAACAATAAAGTTAGGATAATCTGGTCAGACATCCCATAACTTGCCAAATAAAGACTTTTTAGTTTCTATCTATCTATATCTATCTCAATGTTTATATTCTTATAATACTGTACTTTGTTGTTCTAGGAATCAGTATACCAACAAGGATGACAACATCCATAAAAGCGAAGCACTGAAACGGTAGGACAAACGGACATTAACGCTTGTATAGTGTCAGAACTGAATAATTATAATATAAATGTATAGGGGTCAAAGCAAAAATTTAAGTAAATTTGTTGAAAAACTGCTTGATACAGGAGAATGATTATGGACATACTTACGTTTTTAGGACCTGATTATAGAGTTGCTTTGCTTATAATATTGTACTTTGTTGTCCCAGGAATCAGTATACCAAAAATCAGACCAATCGGATAATTAGGTCCCATACAAATTTGTTGTTAAAAATGTAAAAAAAATCAACATGTTTAAAATGAACGTACGAACATTCTGGTAATGATTATAGAGTTGCTACGCTTTCTAACTCATACCTAACTATTACAGGAATCACCATGCAAAATTTGAAATCGATAGGACAATTCTAACATGACTAAATTAACGGAAAAAGCTATTTAAAAAAGTAAAAAAATCAACATGTTTAAAGTGGACGTACGGACATTTTGGTAATGATTATAGATTTGCTACGTTTTCTAAATCGTACCTAACTATTCAAGGAATCACCGTGCAAAATTTAAAATCGATAGGACAATTCTAACCTGTCTAAATAAACGAAAAAAGCTATCCGTGACGGACGTACGGACGGACCGACCCTAATTATAGAAAAGCTTCGCTTTAAAAATCAGATGGATAGGATTAGCAAATAACATGAAATTTTGTTTGTCAAAAAAGATAAAAATCAACATGTTATAAATGGACGCACGGACATTATGGTAACGATAATAGAGTCTATAAATCACAATGCAAAGTTTGAAATCGATATGACAATTCTACATGACGTAAGGAGTAAGAAAAGCTGTTTAAAACGTTTAAATTTATACTAAATTCTGGAAATGTTGAGAAAGTGTGATTCTGCATCTCTTTTAGAATACAGCCCCTATTGTGCTAGGGGCGCACCATTATTCTCCATAAATGCCTGTGTATTTTGGCGTTTAAAGATCACGAAAACGGCTAACATGAATTATATAATCCCTCTAACTCCAGAGAGAGCGGAGACAAGGCGCATTTTATAAAACTAGTCCTTAAAGTTTTATAATAACATTTTATTTATTCGTTGGCTTATCAACTTTGGGGACTATTAATTAATTTAAATTGATTGGTTTATAAAGTTCAGTGTCCAAACATTTCAACCACAAATTCTCATCTACAGAAGGGTTAATTTTCTGTATTAACTTTGGGGATTCGTGTACATCAATTTATTGTATTATCCCTTTGTATCCATGCTCTCCTGGAATTAAGCTTATAAACGGGGAATACCCCCCCCCCCCTTTGCCCCAATAAGAGATATTTTCAGGGGTGGGAAGGTGGGAGGGGGGTTAAACATCCAGGGGAAGTCACGAAATTGAAGCAATTCTACGTTTAACTACAATTCGCCTGATTTTCGATAAAATGGTCAGTAATTTGTATTATATGTAGTTTATTTTTTTGCCGCTAGATGTATCTATAACATTTTTTCAAATCTTTTATTTCAAACTATACATTTCTTTTTTTAAAAAAGATATTATAATCAAAATGTAAGAATAAAATAAAATGTAACAGTAATAACTAAATTATTAAAAATTAAATCTTATTTTTAAGTCATCTTTCAAATAATAATTTTTGGATAAATATTAATTTTTAAGGTTACTCAGGTCAGAGTTAGTTGATTTTTGTAGGAATTTATGTAGAACGTGTAATTAATCACGTTTATTTAGGCACCACCCATAGTTAGATATTTCAATGTAAACATATTATACTAGTGTTTACGGTTTAGAGGCCATGATGAATTAGAGGTTGATTTAAGTTGACCCTTAACTTTTCCTTGGAAACAGGAATAGTTATTTCTCGCATCGTATTATAAACGCCTCCCGCGGATATAGAAAGTACAAATATAAGATTTAAACTAGTTTTTTTTAGCCCCGAGGTGCCGAAGGCACCGGCTAAAAAACTGGTTTCAATCTTATGATTGTACATTTCTAATATCTATATTCGTAGAAAGCTAGATATAATACGATGCTAGACATAGTTTTTTCGTATGGATGAGAACCGGTTCCTATTCACCGGATTCGAATGAATACGAGAAAATTTATTTATTGTTTCTTTTAAGGCTGGGGATTACTGTTTTCTTGGACGATTTCTCTCCAGGGGATGAATATACTCTCCCCGAATAGTAATAAAACTTCCCTGGAACTGTAAGATGCTTTAAAGGAGAGTATTATCGGTTCATATACCTATTTTGTTTACTTTTATCTATAATACAAAGTAGAACGATGTCTGTCTGTCCGTCTGAAGCTTAAGATCTCAGTAACAACTGAACCGATCGGATTCTACTCTTCAGGGTATATACCTAATGGTACTGTGGTGGTTTAAAGCTATTTTCTTGGCGGGTCGGACACCCCTAACCCCCCGAAAAAAGGAAAATTCCCCAAACCCCAAAACAATGTTTTTAGACAGCTACTTCAAATTAAATGCAGCACCTGAAATAGGTAATTTTGTTTCAAATTACCTCTATATATCCTGTAATATAGTTTAGCAAAGTTTCTTTTTATTGAAGGTTAAGATTTCAAGAACTACTGAACCGATTAAGTTCTCCATAACATTGAATAATTAAATAGATCCCTTTTTTTCCCTTTCTCCTTCGAATTCAGAGCTTTTAGTCCTATAAAATGAAGTAGTAAAAAGTCTATAACACGATACGATTATGCGATGGGTTAATTATATCCCAATATATACAAAGATGTATTGTCTGAAGCTTAAGATTTCAATAGCTACTAAACTGATTAAGTTTTCCTTTAAAGGTTTAGCTTTACATAGGTCCTAAGGTGGTTTAAATCTATTTTGATATTAGAACCAATTCTTGGGATGGATATTATGCTAATTTTTTTGTCCCATACTTACTCCTTTGAATAAGAGTTCCCCAGATACTAGGGGAGCATTCGCTATCCTATTATATAAAGTAGTAAGGAATAAGATCTCCAAACCCACTGAACCGATTGGGTCCTCTTATTTAAGTAAGCTTCACATAGGTCCTGTGATAGTTTTAGGCTTTTTATCTATTTTTACTTTTAAGTCTCGGGATGGTTTTAGGCTATTTGTCTGTACTATAATATCTTTGAATAAATATCTCCTAGGTGCAACCGCTATTCTATTATATAAAGTAATAAGCTTTTTTTCTCTGTAACGAAGAATCTCACTAACCGCTGAACCGATTTAGTTCTCCTTTTAAGGGAATCTTAAAATATGTCCCAGGATAGTTTTAGGCTATCTTGTCTATTATATAAAGTAGTAAGCGTTTTTTGTCTGTCCCGTAGGATCTCGCTAACCGCTAAACCGATATTGTTCTCCTTTACAGTAAATCTTCTTATAGGTCCTGGGAAGGTTTTAAACTATTTTTGGGGAGGGTGTCTTCACCCCCCTCCCCCCAAAAAATATTTGTTTTACTCTTTTTAAACTCAAATTTAAAATGGGATGAGGTCGACTTTTCCCCCTGCTACCTTCAGTACCCGTAGATGCTTCTAGGGGCGTAGCCGCTAGTATTATATAAAGCACTAAATAGTAAGTAAGATAAGGAAGCTAGAAATTTTCTATCTTTATTTTAAGGGATAGATATATTCAAATTGATATTTAAATAGCACATTTGATTAAAATCAAGGTTATTTACAGAAGGAAAGTTTTATAATAACGTTTTGTCTTAAAACTTTGGGTACTTTAATTGAATTTCTCTTGGATGATTCCAAAATTTGGAACCAATAATCTGAAAAAAGGATTATTTTGTTTAATATAATTGGAGTTGTATACAGAGGCGTGCTGGAGGTAGTGTATCCGCCCACCTGAAAAAATAAAGGGGGGGTGGATAGTGATACACCCTTCTAGGGGGTCTACACACCCAATGACAGGGGTGTCCCCCAGCCCCTCCTAATGCAGCCAAGGGGGATGTAAAGTAAAAAAAGTCACACACACCTTTAAGTTAAGGAGAGGTTACACAAAATTTTATGATAAAGTTTTCTTATTCGTTGGCTATACAACTTTGGGGACTTTAGTAAATTATGATTGGTTATTTCATTAAGTTCAAACGTTTCAAGCATTAATTTTAATCTGCAGAAGAGGTTATTTTGTGTATCATCATTGAGGATGTTCATAAATTTTCGGCTATTGTCTTCACCCTTTAGATCCCTGTTATTTATTTTGTTACTATTGCGCCCTGTTCAAGGCCAGGTGGGGTCCAAGCCAAGTTTTATCTTAATTAAGGGTAGGAAATTATGGGGTGTTATCACTTACACACTAGCAAGGTAAATTTTTAAAACAACAGCTAAATTTAGATTAGTGTATAAGAAGGTAGGGGACATTGGACTGTAAATTACTGGTCCCCAAAAAAGAACACCTTATTGGTTGGGTACTTTTATTCAATCACCTACCCGACGAGCAGATGCCCTACACTTAAAGCCACTGTCGCGGGTTATGAGCGGAATTTATGTCATACCATGGAATGGCCCAATACCCCCCTAAAAATATTTTTTTTTCTCCTAATGAAAAATGCTTTCTTATTTCTAAATGAAAAACTACCGAACATTATCGAGGAAAGAAACAATTTATACAAATATTCAAGGATCTTAAGGGATAAGACGTGGAGATAAAATGATGTACATTCACAATGAGATTAAATAAAATTACTCCTCTAGTTGAATGTTCAAACGTTTCAACCACGAATTCTAATCTAGATAAAAGTTAATTTTTGTAGGGGAAGTATGTATACCAATTTATCGACAAAAGTCTTATCCCTTTCAATCCCCCTACCAAAGTTTTGTAAGCTTTTATCATAAACGAGTGCAAATTATAGAGATGTTTTTCTCTTCATTTTCAAACACAATGGGTTCAAAATATATACAAGGCTGGATCTGTAAGTATGTTGCCGTTGCCGCTGCCAGAGGTACAGCCACTAATCTAATAGCGATCTTTAATTCAAATTGGATACGCGTGGCCACGGCTATATGCGATCTTTAAATCACAACCACTTTTTGAATTTTAAGTAAAAATATGGGGGGAAAATAATAGAGGCTAGGGGCGAAACCGCTAGTAACATATAATGCACATACTTTGACTGTACACAAATAGTAAACTTAATACTTAATAAACTTGTAAAATAATATTTTGTGTTTGTTGATTTGATAGCGAAGCTGTAGTTCGTCCAGCATTCCGTAAGCCGCGATTCCACCCGTCCCACTAGAATACCCTTCATTTTATCGTGAACATTTGTTAACTGCTGCTGAGCCCTGACTGAAGAAGATGGGGGATCAGTTAGTGGTCCAATACTGTACAGCACATTTTTGTACTTTAAAATGTGAGTACATTTAAGGTATATTAAGTGTCTGCCATTTGGATGTTTAATTTTAATAATTATCATAATTTCAAAAGAAATATATAGAATTAATAATTGGACTTATTATTCTACATAAAAAAAAAATTATTTATTGTAGTGGCTATAAAAAATTACGTCATTCTGGCATACAAATGGTAAATTAAAATGTATACTGTCCTGTCATTGGTAAATTAGTCAGTGTATTGGTCTAACATTGGATAAGTATTGTGTGTCGTCATTCTTTTATAGGCAATATAAAGAGCTTGAATGTAAATTTATTTTAAATGGTTTTTTTTATTTTCCTAATAGGAAATCTACTCTATAACTCACAATGTCCGTTTGGCTGTTACTTGTGTTAGATGATAAAGAAATAATTGATTTTTTTATAGATGGATGAATGGTTACCTTTTGTCCTCTGAACTTAACTGTTCTTAATTTTATAACCTGTGTATACATATATGAACACATCTCTGGCTATTTATGTCCTTGCCAATTCTAATTATTGTAACATATATTTTAAAGACATTCATTAAAAGTAAAGAAAAGAAAGTAATTTTTTTTTCAAAAGAAAATATTTATTAGTTGATTGAAGTCTTTTTGTAGCAACTATTCAAAAAAATAAGGTATTCATTAAGATATTTTAATACGTATAACAGTTATTTATCGCCTCGTATTATATACAACTTTCCGTGGATTTTAAAATGAAAAATTATAAGATTAAAACTAGTTTAGTTAGTCCCGAGGGACCAAAGGCCGGTGCTAACAAAATTAGTTTTAACTTTCAGATTTTTAAAAATATTCCAAGAAAAGTTTGTCTGTAAAATGATACTTTACATGATTTTACTGTATGGCTGACCCAGCCGACAAATTTGCGAAATTTTAGCCAACTTTCGCAAATAAATTGCGAAAAAATGGCGAATTCGCGAAATATTTGCGATTATATGTTGCGAAAATTTGCAAAATCGCATATTTTGCGAAACCTTGCGAAATCGCGAAAAAACATGAAAAAAAAAATTTGCGAAAATGTGCGAAAATGCTTTTTTTTGGCGAATTTTTTTGGGTTGCTAAAATATACAAAATCGCAAACAAAAAAAAAGATAAAAGTTGCAAATTCGCAATAAATCTTAAAATGTGCTAAAACTTGCTAATTCACTTAAAATGAAAACTTCCAAATTACCTATCTTGCTAATAATTGCTAATGATTGCAATTTTGCACTAATTAGATTTATTCCCAATCTTGCTAATTAGCAAGTTTTAGAAAATTTTGAGATATAGTGCGATTTTGCAACTTTTATCTTAGCTTTATATTTGCGATTTTGCATACTTTATCAACCCTAAAAATACGAAGAAAAAAAAAACGTTTTCGCGTATTTTCTCCCTAATTTTTATAATTTATAATCTTGCTAATTAGCTAGTTTATCACATTTTGAGATTTAGTGAGATTTTGTATATTTTTGCCAAATTTTTCAAAATTCCCAATCTTAATTAGCAAGTTTAGCATATGAGATTAAGTGCAATTTTGCATATTTTCGCCAATTTTTGAAAATTTTCAATCTTAAGCTAATTAGCAAGTTTAGCATATGAGATGAAGTGCGATTTTGCATATTTTTGCAAATTTTCAAGCTAGCTAATTAGCAAGTTAAGCATATGAGATTTAGTGCAATTTTGCATATTTTTGCCAATTTTTTAAATTTTCAATCTTGCTAATTAGCAAGTTTAGCATATGAGATTTTGTGCGATTTTGCATATTTTCACGATTTTTTTAAAATTTTCAATCTTGCTAATTATAATGCAAGTTTAGTAAATGAGATTTAGTGCGATTTTGCATATTTTCACCAATTTTTTAAATTCCCAATTTTGCTAATTAGCAAATTTAGCATATGAGATTTAGTGCGATTTTGCATATTTTTGCAAATTTTTAAAAATCTTCAATCTTGCTAATTAGCAAGTTTAGCATTTGAGATTTAGTGCAATTTTGCATATTTTCGGCAATTTTTAAAAATTTTTCAAAATTTTCAATCTTGCTAATTAGCAAGTTTAGCATCTGAGATTTAGTGAGATTTTGCATATTTTTGCCAATTTTTTTAAATTTTCAATCTTGCTAATTAGCAAGTTTAGCATATGGGAATTAGTGCGATTTTGCATATTTTTGCCAATTTTTTCAAATTTTCAATCTTGCTAATTAGCAAGTTTAGCAAATGAGATTTAGTGCAATTTTGCATATTTTCGCCAATTTTTTAAAATTTTCAATCTTGCTAATTAGCAAGTTTAGCATATGAGATTTAGTGCAATTTTGCATATTTTCGTCAATTTTTAAAAATTTTCAATCTTGCTAATTAGCAAGTTTAGCATATGATATTTAGTGAGATTTTGCATATTTTTGCCAATTTTTTTAAATTCCCAATTTTGCTAATTAGCAAGTTTAGCATATGAGATTTAGTGTGATTTTGCATATTTTCGACAATTTTTTTTAAGTTCCCAATTTTCCTAATTAGCAAGTTTAGCATATAAGATTTAGTGCAATTTTGCATATTTTCGCCAATTTTTAAAAATATATATTAAAACCGCCTAAAAAAAAGTTTTTCTAAAAAGTAAGAGACACCTAGCGTCAAATATTTGAACTATATAAAGTAAAAATTTGTTTAACTCTATTTTAAATGTGCAATGGAAAAGACAGCTCTCCACAATTTTATACAAAGGGAGGGAGGGGACATTGGGCTGTTTTTTACACTAGTCCCTAAAGTCTTAGTATTGTTCCTTGGCTTAACAACTTTAGGGACTTTATTGAATTTTCATTGGTTGTGTTATTAAGTTGAGTGTTTAAACATTTTAATCACGAAAACTAATCTACAGAAGAGGTAATTTTATGTGTCACCATTGAGGATATGCAAATCCCTTTAGATTTTATTGAGAACATTTCCCGTTAGATAGACAATGGGTGTTTTTGGGTATTAATAGAGATGATGTGAATTGTCTTTCTTATATACCCATTATTTAGTTCAAAGATGAAAACGCACGAGCATTGTCGGTCAAATATGCGCACTAGACCAATAGCAGTTACATGAGGTACATGTGAGAGCATATGAGCGGTCAAACTGGACACGTAATAAACAGGGAGGGATTGGGGATTGGAATTTAAAATATGCTGCTACCCAAATTTTATAAAACGTTTGCTCATTTTGGTTGGCTTTTAAAAGTTGGATACTTTTCTTAAATTTATATAAATATTTATCCCAAACTAAATCAAATACAGGATGCTTAACATTTGAAAATTAAAAAAACAGTGGTGCTTCGCTGATAACTTTGTGTTTGTTCGTTAAGATCTCGGTAATCATTAAACTGATTAAGTAATTCATTTTAGGGAAGCTTCCATCGGTCCGTTTTTAAGCAATTTTAGTTTATCATCTTATCTTGTTTATCAACATTGGGAATGTATGTATATCAATTTATAATCCTCGGCCTCTCAGGGCTAATTAATTTTATCTTATAATTGTACATTATAATATCCGCGAAAAGCTGTTTATAATACGATGTTAGCTTATGAAACTAAATTTTTATGTTTTTTCTTCCAATATGTGAATAATATTCAAAAAGATGCATATTTTGTTTTATAAGTTGACCTCTAACTCATCAAAAAAAGTTGATTTTTAACATTTACCTGTACAGAGACCACCTGGAGGCCTAGAGCTCCGGAACCTGGAGGACTATCCAAAAAATCTTAAAACTTGGGAAATTCATCATATAAGAATGATTTTACGTATGTAACATAAGTTGTGTATAGAGAGAGATAGTTGTGTATGTATATTTATATATTTTTAAAAGCGAAGCTTTTCTATAATTAGGGTCGGTCCGTCCGTACGTCCGTTCGAGATAGATAGCTTTTATTTGTTAATTTAGGCAGGTTAGAATTGTCCTATTGATTTCAAATTTTGCATGATGATTCCTGTAGTAGTTAGGTACGATTTAGAAAGCTTAGCAACTCTATAATCATTACCAGAATGTCCGTACGTCCATTTTAAACATGTTGATTTTTCTACTTTTTTAAAAACAAATTTTTATGTAATCTAGTTATCCGTTTGATCTGATTTTTTGTATATTGATTCATGGGACAACAAAGAACAATAGTATAAGCGAAGCAACTCTATAATCAAGTCCTAAAAATGTAAGTATGTCCAGAAACATTATCCCGTATCAAGCAGTTTTTAAGCAAATTTACTTACACTTTTGCTTCGACTGTTTCGATTCTTTTATATTCTGATTATTCAGTTTAGACACTATACAAGTGTTAATGTCCGTTTGTCCTACCGTTTCAGTGCTTTGCTTTTATGAATGTTGTCATCCTTGTTAAAGAGCAATTGAAAATTTAATGCAAACTCAGGGATCTAAAGTGATAAGACATTGAATGACAAAATTACCTCTTATATTATCAAAATTAGTGGCTGAAACGTTTGAACACTTAACTTAATTAACCAACCAATCAAAATTCTCCAAAGAAAAAAAATATTACTATAAATATAATAAAACTTTGGGGACTAGTATATTAAACAGCCCATTGTCCCCTCTTTCTCTTCAAACTTTTCCAACAAATAATCTAATTGTTCATAAGGGGTAATTAATTGTCAAAAAAAAAATCAATCTTTTATCTTTTATAAGAGCCGAGAAAATCACGTTTCCCCCAAACTAAGACAGACGGACATTTCAAATTATAGAGTAGCTTCGCTACTGATAAAAAAACAATAAATATCAGAGAGAGAGAAAGGGGACAATGGGTATAATACACTGGTCCCCAAAGTTATACAATAACGTTTTCTTATTGGTTGACTTAAAAACTTTGGGGACTTTAGTGAATTTTGATAAGTTGGTTTATTAAGTTGAATGTTCAAACTTTTAAACCACAAATTTTTAATCTACAGAAGGGGTAATTTTGAATATCAATTTATCGGCCATTTTCCTATCCCTGTATAACATACACTTAATCATAGTGTAGTTGCATTTATTCAATTGTTCATTAAAATTTTTCCAGTTTGGCTTAAAAACTGACTATTATCCCCTTGATTAGAACCGGTTCTATGTTCTGAAGCTTAAGATCTCAATAACTACTGAACCGATTGGGCTTTCTATTTCAGGTAAGCTTAATATTTATCTTGTGATAGTTTTAGGCTATTTTATTTTAAGTCGTGGATTGGTTTTAGGCTATTCTATTTTAAGTCTTGGGAAGGTTTTAGGCTTTTTAACTCTACCCTTTGAATACAGAGCCACTAGAAGCTAGGGGCGTAACCGCTAGTATTATATAATGGATTATTATAACATGGATTTTACACAAGATTATCATGTTCTTTAATAAATTGAAACTATTAGCTGGCTAAAAGAACAAACGCTCTTATCCACCCACTTTACCTCACCCCTCCCCTCCTACTGGAAGAACAAACTAACAAATAAATGATATTCAAGTTAGTGAACCATTCAATGAAAATTCAATAAAAGTAACTTATATAGTTAAAAATTTTCTAAGTTGTACCTACGTACTACAGGAATCACCTTGCAAAGTTTTAAATCGATGGGACAATTCTAACCTGCCTAAATTGACGAAAAATATGACAATTCTAACTACTTAAATCTATAATACAAAGTAGAACGATGTCTGTCTGTCCGTCTGAAGCTTAAGATCTCAGTAACCACTAAACCGTTTGGGCTCTACTCTTCAAAGAATATACCAACTGGTCCTGAGATGGTTTTAAGCTATTTTCTTGGGGGGTGGGACACCCCCACCGAATGAAAAATCAGGTTAATCAAACATCTTGGTGCAAAGCCCCTAGAGGCCTTATATATCCTATTATACAAAGTAGTAAGCGTTTTTTTGTCTGTCCCGAAGGATATCTCTAACCGCTAAACTGATATTGTTCCCCTTTACAGTGAAGATTCTTATAGATCCTGGTAAGGTTTTAAACTATTTTTGGAGAGGGTGTCTTCACTTCCCTCCCCCCCAAAAAAATATTTTTAAAATTCTTTTTAAACTCAAATTTAAAAAGTGATAAGGTCAACTTTTTCCCCTCCTACCAGTGCCCCTAGAGGCTTCTAGGGGCGTAGCCGCTAGTCCTTTTATATAAAGTAGTAAGCGTTTTTTGTCTGTACTGAAGGATCTCGCTAACTGCTGAACCGATTTTGTTCTCCTTTACAGTGAAGCTTCTTATAGGTCCTAGGAAGGTTTTAAACTATTTTGGGAGAGGGTGTCTTCACCCCCCTCCCCCCCAAAAATATCTTCTTTATCTTTTTGAAACTCAAATTTTGAATGGGACGAGGTCGACTTTTCCTCCTCCTACGTTAAGTAAAGTGCCCCTAGATGCTTCTAGGGGCGCAGCCGCTAGTATACATATATAGCAAAGCTTTCTGTCCCTATAGGTTGAAATCTTTATTTTCATCAAATCCTAAAAGGAATAGATTATTTCATCGTTAGATGGTTGTCCGCGGATAGTAAAATGAAAACTTGTAAGATTAACTCCAGTGTTATTGATTTTATTTTACCCTATGCGGAAAAGTGTTTATTGTGATACATGACCCAAGAACCGGTTCTAATCCAGCATAAATTTATCAGATTCAATACCATACCGGTTAAATATTTGTCTGTTCTTGTATATGGAAATTTACGGATAATTAAAATTGACATTGAATTTGAAATTCACTTAAATAAGATGTAGAAAACAGGGATCTAAAGGGATAAGACAATGGCAAATGAATTCATGTACATCCTCAATAATGACACACAAAATTACCCCTTCTGTAGATTAAAATTAGTGATTGAAATGTCTGAACACTTATCTTATTAAGGCAACCAATAAAAGTTCAATAAAAGTCCCCAAAGTTGTAAATTTAACGAAAAATACTAAGACTTTGGGGACTAGTGTAAAAAACAATGTCCGCTCCCTCCCTGTGTATAAAATTGTGGCGAGCTGTTTTTATATTTTTTCCATTTGCCATTTGAATTGGATTTCAACAAATTTATACTTCATATAGTTTAAATTTTTGCCGCTAGATGTCTCTAACATTTTAGAAAATCATAATTTTTTTGGTATTTTTGATATAAGTATGGTTGTTGAAAAATTAAATAAGATTTATCATATTTATAATAATTTCCTTTTTTATTTTTTTCCGGTATTTTGAAATTTTTTTGTAAGAAAGAATAACAAAATCTGAACAACAGACAACAGTATACAAAATTGGAAAATTACAGCACATGATGTAAAGGATTATAGCCTTTGTCACCTAAGAATAAGTAAATGAGATTCTCATTACTTAACTTCTGAACCAGAGGTTAAAGTTAAGCATATCTCAAGTAATGTAATGTGAACCCGCCAATATTTACAAGGTAGATTAGAAAAACATTGGCGAATTTGCAATACTTCTTGAGCCAGAGCTTACAATGTTTAGTTGAAATATGACGTAAAATTTCGTGAAAAATCTGCAAATAAACATACGGATCCACAGGGGTAGATTAGGAGAATGACTGCTAATTTGCAATGATACGTAAGCTAGAGCTAATATAATAGCCGCGAAAATAAATAGACAAAAGTCGCGAATTAGCAAGAATTTGGAGGGAATAAAATAGAGAAAAGCCGCAAATTCGCAATGATTTTGAGGAAAAAAGAGAATAGCCGCGAATATAAAAAGATAAAAGTCGCGAATTTGCAAGAATTTTGAGGAAAAAAATAGAGAATATCCGCGAATTTGCAAGGATTTCTTGAAAAAAAGCCGCGAATTCGCTAGTTTTATCTGCGAATTTTTTGCGATTTATAAAAGGCGAATTTATTAAAGGTGATGACGAAGAATCGCAAATATTTTGCGAAAAATGCTAATTCGCGAATTTTCTCTATTTTTTTTCGCAAAAAATTAGCGAATTTGCATATTTTCGTTCACTCAAAAATCTAATTAACACAGTCGCAATTATTAGCAACTTTTAGCTTGCTAATTCACAATTTTTAGCAACTTTAAGCTTGCTAATTTGCAATTTTTAGCCTATACATTTCGCAAAATTTTCGCGAATTCGCAATTTTTCGCAAAAAATACAAAAATTTTGCTAAAAACTGCCAATTCGCATTTAATCCCTTGCTAAAGTTCGCGATTTCGCCTGGCAAAATCGCAAATTTGTCCGCTGGGGATATCCGGATTCAAAGCCATACTGGAAAGTATACAAGGTGGCTCAAAACAACTTTGTTTTCCGATGAATACCTTTCTTTTTATTTTCTTAATTCACAGTTAAATTGTTTGATTGCCATTAAAGGACGCCTGCAAGAAATACTCCGTTCTAACTGCTGAAAGACTGCCACAAGTAGATCCAAAACCCCAAATTTGAAGCCGTTAGCTTTAACAACAAAAAAGTTGAGGCAGTTTAAAATGACATTATTAAGCTTATTTTCGTCATAAATTTAGGCTGCCAGTAACTAATTATATTTTAACAATAAAAATACCCATTATTATAGTCAATCTTTAAAAAATTAAGTTTAACTTACATTGTACCGAGAGTACTATAGTATTTCCAGCCAATCATAAGGCTGAATCAGCTCAACAACCAATCACAGCTGAGCTTTTTTTAGTTCATTTGATTCCACTATGATTTTATGCTTACAAACGCAAATTAAAGCAATTTTTTTTGCGAATTTGACAATGAAAAGTGGTGTTTTTAATATAAAATAGTAATCAGTTACCAGCAACCTAAGTTTCTGACGAAGATAAGGTTATAATTTTGTGTCTAGGCGACGTAATTTAATATTGTAATTTTTATTTTGAGCAATGGAAATCTTCCAAAATTTTCATTGTACATAATATGTAATTTTGAAATGCCTAGAACTTTTTTCTTATTGAAGCTAAAGACTTCAAATTTGGCGTATTGACAAATCACAAATGAAAATATGGTACCATAATGAAAATTTCTAATGTAAGACTTAGAAAACATTTAGTTAAGTGTACCTATGAATTTTTTAAGTATTCCTATCTATTGTTTACTTGAGTAACATTTATGTATTGATTAGGTTATGTAGATATTTTATAGGTATTCTGATTTAGTTAATATCCACAGGTAGCAAAGCACACAATTATTACATTTTAGACAAATAGTAATTTAAGTTTTAGAGCAGATAATCAGTGGTTATAAATAAGAGAGGGTGAAAAAAAGGTTGGGTGAATTCTGATTTACAAATATTTGAAAATGAATAAGAATATGTATCAATTATGAATTTTACATACTTATCAGACATTTCACATTTGCTCTTTCAGATGCCAATGTAAAAAACATAAAATTCAATTTAAAGGAGTTTTGCAAATATTTTGGCAGATTTTCTTAAGCATAATAATTTTAAAATGTATATCCATTAGATTTTAGAAAAGAATGGTTAAAATGAACTCCTTCAATATATCAAGAAAATTGTTTCAGCTCTTTGCATTAGGACTGTTTGTTTATCAGTTACAAAACTCAATCGTAAAATACATAACAGGACCAGTAACTACACAAACTTCAACCACAACTTTTGAAGATATTGAAAAGCCTGTGATTTACCTGTGCCAAGAAGAACAGTTTAACTACACAGAGGCTAGAAACAATGGGTATAGAACTGTGACAGATTTTACAAAGAGCTACCTTAACAATTCTAACAAATATACTTGGAATGGAAGACATGGTAATATTTCCTATCAAGATATTCAAGATAGGATTTACAGCACAGTGAATTACAGTAATAATCATTTTGACAGTTCAAATACAGGACATCTTTCTGATTATAATTCAGCTGATACTGAAAAGGTTTATTTTGCCTTATTAGGTTTTTGCTTGAATATTATGCCAACAAAAAAGTTCACCAGTGTCACAAGCACAGATAAATCTGAACTTTATCTTGTGGATCCAACCGAAGCTAACAAATTGAGTATGTATGGATCTAATATTGCCAAAATTATCTTTGGTCCAACACATATGGGTTACTATGATGATTTGGTCTTTGAAATTGAGGTTAAAATTCATGATATGAGTATCCACAATAGTATATCTTGTATGGATTATGAGAAGTTGGGTACAAGCTATGATTCATGTGTTCTAAATGAAATAGAAAAAATTTGCTTATATGGTATAAATGCCTACCTCCCTGGTTTCCTAAAAACAGCACTCTTACTTGTGAATATGGCAAAATCATGGAAATTAATGATAATAACTTGACAATGTCTACCCAGTTTCTGAAATTCATTGATGGATTTGGAATGGACATTTTAAAGCTATGCTTGCCCCCATGTGTAAGCATGCACTTCAAGCTAAATGAAATTTCTCGTATAACGAACAAAATTGACAATGGAATTTTGAAAATCAAGGTAAAAGATGAAATAAAAGTTCACACTGATGTTTATGCATATGATATATTTAATCTTGTGGTTGACTTAGGGAGTTCTCTGGGATTATGGTTGGGTCTTAGTGCTCTCAGTATCTTTGATGCCTTGGTGGAGTTCTGCATGGCAACAAAAAGAAACTTTATCATTAATTTCTCAGGTCAGAGAGGAATAACTCATTAAGGTAGCAAAGACACAAACATTATCACACTCATATCTATAATACAAAGTAGAACGATGTCTGTCCGTCTGTCCGTCTGAAGCTTAAGATCTCAGTAACCACTGAACCGATCGGATTCTACTCTTCAGGGTATATACCTATTGGTCCTGCGCTGGTTTTAAGCTATTTTCTTGGGGGGTGGGACACCCCCAACCCCCCAAAAAATAAAAAAAATACCCCCCCATTTTTTTTTTTATTTTTTTTTACAAATTTTACAAATTTTACAAATTTTACGAATTTTACGAAAGAAGTTGTATCAACTTTTTTTTATAGCTAGCCGGTCCTTTTAGTAAGTAGTAGATGTAAAATTTTTCATAGAATTCAGATATGCAATCGGTTTTTTTGTAGACCTCTTATTTTTTAAGTAATTTAAGTTAAAAAAAAAAAAAATTAAGTCGATTTTAAGGTACTAAAATGCAACAAAAAAAAGAAAGAAAATGGCCATTATGAACAAAAATAGTAAGATCTTTAATTTGACACCTTACTTTTTCAATTCTGTCAGGTAATTATTGAAAAAATCGATTTTTTTAAACCTACGAGAATAAAAACTTTGAACTCAATTTTATCATTTCACAAGTAAAAAAATATGGGTTCATATATACCTTTAGAATCAGAAAAATATTACAAATCCATTGTAAGCAAAATTGAAAATAAAAGTTTACAATATAGTATATAAACTACAATAAAAGGAGTTATTTGAAAATATCATATTATATTGTACAGGCAACGTCTTAACTTTTGAATTGAGTATAAAAATGGAAAGGGGTATAGAGGGGGTAAAGAGGGGGTAAAAAAGGGAAGACGATAGTGTTGCCAGAACAAAAAATACAATTGGCCATTTTTTAATTTTTTAATTTTTTTACTTTTATTCAATTTTGCTTACAATGGATTTGTAATATTTTTCTGATTCTAAAGGTATATATGAACCCATGTTTTAATATTTAGGTCTAAAGTTTTTATTAAACCGAGGTTAAAAAAATAGATTTTTTCAATAATTACTCAACAGAATTTTAAAAGTAAGGTGTCAAATTAAAGATCTTACTATTTTTGTTCTTACTGGCCATTTTCTTCTTTTATTTTGTTGCGTTTTAGTACCTTAAAACCGACTTAATTATTTTTAAAAAAAACTTAAATTACTTAAAAAATAAGAGGTCTACAAAAAAACCGATTGCATATCTGAATTCTATGAAAAATTTTACATCTATTACTTACTAAAAGAACCGGCTAGCTATAAAAAAAAAAGTTGATACACCTTCTTTACGAATTTTACGAATTTTGCGAATTTAATCGCAAAATGTTTTCCTGCTGGGTAGGTGCGAAAATTTGTGATCCGTTCTGCTGGGTAAGTAATAGAAGATGTAATTATACCTCTTGGGGCAAAGCCCCTAGAGGCTAGGGGCGAAGGCACTAGTATCATATATAGAATAGCCAAAGAGAGGCCAGTATACACTGTAATGTAATTAACAAATGTTAAGATTTACGATGGCCTCTTATTGGTTAATTTATTGTATGACGTCATAATCTGTTGAGGAACTTTAATAATCTTCAACATAAATTAATGATAAAGAATTTTAGTTATATTTGGATGATTTCTCTTTAATTATAATAATGTATATTATATATTTATAGCATGTAATATGATTGTAGTGTAAATGATATTCTAGCACAATTTTTCAAACACTCAGGTTCTTTATTTTACAACGAGAAATTTGTTATCTGGAAGAAAAAATGTTATATTAGTAAAATAAGCGTATCTGAAGATTTGCACTAAATATTGTATGTTATCTAAAATACAAATAAATGTCTTATCTTATATGAATGTATTATTTTATTTCTACTTTTTAGCCTTTCATCAAAAACTTGAATATAAAATATTGTTAAATTTATTATTACCTAGTTATTGCAAGGTTCTCCATGATTTAACATGATCATCTAGGTACCTGAGCACATTAACTCTATTAAAATAACACATTTTATTATATTTTGCTTGTAAAGCTGAGCTTAAAAAAAAAAAAACATGATTGAGAATCTATGAATATAATAAGTTTTTGCTAAATTTACTGAAGATTTAGGAGATTACTTGTATGAAATGACTATAATTCTAACTCTTTATAGGTCAAGTAATATTGGTTACAGATCTATTACTCTTTTTACAAGAGGTAGTGTAAGAGGAAAATATGGATATGGAATGGAAAGGATGGAAACTTATCCTTCAAAGAGATTCAGGAAAGTGTCTACAAGTATGACTAGCCACGCATTAAACAAGATCTAAAATTGTAGGACAAACAAACATTAACACTAAAGATTCAGAACTAAATAAGCAGACTATAAATGTACTAGATGCTACGCCCCAATGTTATGTTTACTCTAAATAGAGAACTCAATCGGTTTAGTAGATATTGAGATTTTAAGTTTCAGACAAAAAAATTCTACCTACTTTATATAATAGGATAAGTCTAAACAAAATTGTAAAATGATTTGTTGTAAAACTGCTTAGGATTATAGAGATGCTTCGCTTATAACATTGTTATTTTTAAAAAATTTAAACTTTAGAATCAAGCGATCGCGTTACTTCTAAAATTTAGTTGTATCTAAGTAAAACCTAATTTAGTAATACAATATAATTAGGAATAGCTTGAACCAAAAAGTAGTATTTTGACATTCCTAAAGTTTTAATCTTATATTAGTATGACAGTTCATTATGAGCCTAGTCCTTTCTGTAATTATACTGTTAAACTAGGTTGGTTAATTTCTACAAAACCCAACTGTATAATTTTAAATTGTTATTTCATTGAACAAATGCTTTTCGGCACACTTTAGTTTGATATTTAATCCAGGTATTTAAAGGGATAAGACAATGGCCATTAAATTGATACACATCCCCAGTTATAATAAACAAAATTACCCCTTATATATATATTACAATTAGTGGTTGTAATGTTTAGACACTTAAATCAATGAACTAAGCGATCAAAATTCAATAAAAGTCCCCAAAGTTGTTAAGCCAACAAATAAGAAACCGTTATTATAAGACTTTGGGGACTAGTGTAATAAGAAATAAGGAAATAATCCTAGACAGACATCTTTGTCTTAGTGTAGCTTTACTCATAACAAGGATAACAGCATCCATAAGTAGCGAAGCTCTTAAATTAAAACTAAAGCAAAGCAAATAGAAGGAAAAAGCATAGCAAACAGAAACTTCAAATAAAATTTATCTTAGTTTCTTAAAAGCAAGAGAGAAAAAGATTTGATTTTAGGGACAAAGTAGGGTATAGACTCATAGAGTAATTGATAACTGATCAGCTGTCTATCTACAAGAGCAGCCGAGAATATTATGTTTTCCCCTAAACGTAGCTTACAGATTGACGGACAGACGGACATTGGGATTATAGAGTAACTAAAAAGTAGACATAGTCTAACAATCAAACTTAAAACTAGTTAGTGTTCAATTCTTATAGTCATTTTAAACATTTAAAATATCCATTGAAATAGAGGGATATGCCGTTTGAAATTATTTTTACCTTTTTAAAAGCGAAGTTTTTCTATAATTAGGGTCGGTCCGTCCGTACGTCCGTCCGGAACGGATAGCTTTTTTGCTAATTTAGGCATGTTAGAATTGTCCTATTGATTTCAATGCATGGTGATTCCTGTAGTAGTTAGGTACGATTTAGAAAGCGTAGCAACTCTATAATCATTACCAAAATGTCAGTACGTCCATTTTAAGCATGTTGATTTTTTTTACTTTTTTAACAACAAATTTTTTTGTGATCTAATAATCCGATTGATCTTATTTTTGGTATACTGATTCCTGGGACAACAAAGTACAATATTATAAGCGAAGCAACTCTATAATCAAGTCCTAAAAATGTAAGATTGTCCATAAACATTATTCTGTATCAAGCAGTTTTTCAACAATTTTACTTACAATTTTGCTTCGACATTTATACATTTATATTCTGATTATTCAGTTCTGAAACTATACAAGTGTTATGTCCGTTTGTCCTACCGTTTCAGTGCTTCGCTTTTATGGATGTTATCATCCTTGTTTTATTTAATAGTAACTCTTTTATGAATATTGACAAAAGACAGATAGGATTCTGATTTTATTTGTGTAGATTCCAGTGACCAAAATACATAGCCAATAGATGCTTTGGGATAAGCCGCTTGTCTTCATAATAAAGTAACATGATCTATCTGTACTGAAGAATCACGCTAACAACTGAACCGATATGGTTCTCATTTACAATTTATTTATGTAGCATCTGATAAGTTCTGGTGAGGTTTATAACAATTTGGGGGAGGGTACCCTCATCCCCCCCCCCCCAAGATAAATCAACCTGGAAAAAATTTAATAAATAAAGAGGAACGGTTGTTTTACTGTTGAGATCTCGCTTAACCACTGAACCAATTGAGTTCTTAAATTTAGGAATTTTATGGAATTAGGCTATTTTTCTGCCACTTTGAATACACAGCCCCTAGATGCTAGAAGCGCAGTTTTCAATAGATTGATGTTGAAATATAATTTTTCATTGACCTATTACCGCATCCCTGTATTCTACTCCAATAAATTAAAGTTAGATAAACAAGATGATTTTTTGTTGTGTCATGTTGTTATGCCAGACGCATGACAAGACACATTTACAGATACTTTAAACTGTTACGAGTGGTTCAGTAGCGAAGCTTTCTGCATGTAGGTATGTCTGTTAGTCTGTCGGGATGTAATGCTTTTTTATTTTTTAAGACATGTTGTTTAAAAGACGTACAGCAAAAAACTTGTAGTCTTAAATGCATAGCAACTCTATAATCGTTACTATAAAGTCAACTCGTCTATTAAAAACATGTTTAAAAAATTGTAAGTATGTCATTAAACAATATGACTATTTCTAAGCAATTTTGCAACAAATTTTGTTCAGACTTCTTAATATTCTTCTCATTCAGTTCTAAACTTTTCAAGTGTTATGTTCGTTTGTCCTTCCGTCTGAATTTAGATCTTTGCTTTTATGGATGTTGTCATCCTTATTTTTCTAGCTTTGATAGTTAAGCAATAAGCATCACATAAATGAGACAAATATTGAAGTAGTTGAGTGTGTGGATGTGTTTTTTTATGTAGTAAGGAGAACACGCTAATGTACGTAGCATTGAACATAATTTCAATTTTCAATAAAATTTTCTCAGATTTTAGCATGGTTTTTATCCATGGGGAGGTTCAAGGGGGTATTTCTCAAAAAAAAGGTTTTTAGCCACCCCAGAAATACTAAAAGTAAATTATATTTTATTCCCCCTACAATTAAAAATTTTAACCCCTATAGGCTATATTTGATGTTGTAATCCAACCAACACTCCCCCACCCCTCCCCCAAAAAAACTTCTGAAACTCTACTAAAATCTTTTGGGTGCTTCGGTCTATGGTATAATAATAATGTTTAAATCAGGTGAATTTTGGGCATTACTCACAAAGATATGTGTTTAAAGGACGACAACATCGAAAGTAAAGCTCCTAAATGGTAGGACAAACGAACACTAACACTTGTAGGTTGTTAGAGCTGAATAAGCAGAATATAAATGTATAAGTCGAAACAAAATTGTAAGTAAATTTGATGAAAAAACTGAAAAACCCTGTTTAAAGACATACTTACATTTTTTAGGACTAAATTATAGAGATGCTAACTGTCCGTGACGGATGAAAGTACCGACCCTAGCTATAGAAATAAGAATAATAACGTTAATCAAAGCAACGGAGTGAAACACAGACTGACCAACGGACAAACCCTAAAATATGAATAGCTGCGCAACTAGAAATTGCTTACAATTACACTTCTTCAGTTATGAGTAATTTGTTTGTGTATGTCTATGTTTTCTGTAATTTGGTGTAATTTCTGTGTAGTTTTTGCCTCTTTGTCTGTGTGTGTGTGTGTGTATGAAACAAGTTTTATAATTTTGCAGAAAATTGTTGTTAAATGTTTTCAGAGCAATTTTCCTAGATTTTTACTACCCTAGTATGAGAATATAATTACAACTTAAGCTAGCCTTATACTCTACTGTTATACTTATGGAAATGTTAAATTTAAGGAACCAGGATTAAGTTTAAAACAATCTTTCGGGTGGTCCAGAGAAATCAGGGACTTGACGGGATATGCAATATTATACTTACATCATTTATTGCACAACTTTTATATGAAAGTCCTAACTAAGCATGGGGATACGTTTATTGGTCAGTTCGTTCATCTAGTATAAAGGGAAGGGATTGGGCACAAGGGGTGGAAGGGGTGAATTGTATTTTACTCATTGTAATCTACAGAAGGGGTAATTTTGTGTATTATCATTTGGGATGCACAACAATTGTCTTATCTCTTTAGGTCCCTGGACCTTACTACTCTATTTCTTCAATTACCATTCCTAGGAGGAACAGTTTTTAACATCATTTTCTTTTTTTTTTGTTCAAGACATTTGTCTGTCTGTTGGTAATACCAAAATAGATACATTGTTATCTGGATATTACATCAGATTTAATTTTTTTAATTAAGTGAAACACGCAATGATAATTCTCCATTCTATTACCATTACTACATCCCTTCCACTCGTTCTGACCAAAAAACGAACCGACCAATAAATGACAGGTGAAATAGCAACCTAAATTGACGACTCCTTATTCAAATATTTCCAACAATTCGTAAAAAGAGAGCTGATTTACGCATAAAAGTAAAGAAGCATAACCTAGATAACTACCTGGTTCCAGTGGTTGGGGCCTTTTTCGTCTGCTAGCAAATTGCTTTCTACTCTTTTGTAGCGACTTGACTAGGGAGAGAGTTGGAAACTTAGGGTGCAGACGTACACACACAAAAAAGAAGACATACATATTTACTTTTAATTTATCTTCGCTGCGACAAATTTTTGTTTAAAAACCCGCCTTTTTGTCCGGCTAACTTCCTCTAATTTTTAAGGACGAGGCATAAAAAGTGTTTTTGTTTCAATTTTAGATTTCAAACATTTTTCATAAAAAAAATTGTTGTCCAACTTTTCCCAGGGTCGGCGATATTTAAAGACTTTTTTAGTAGCGAAGCTTTTCTAGTAACTTTACAAAGTATCTCAAACATCAGTCATGTGACGTCATAAATATGAGGGAGATGATCGAGTGGAGAAGTGGGAAAAAAAACCTAAAAAATATATGGATAATCCCTCATTTTTATGACGTCACATGGCAGATTTTTTAGACACTTTTTAAAGGTACGCTTTTCATGATTAGAGTCGGTCCATCCGTCCGTATGTCCAATGATAACGGTTAGCTCCTTAATAGTAAATTTAGACCTGTTGGAATTATCTTGTCGGTTTAAAACGTTGCATATTGATTCCTTTAAAAGTTAGGTTTCCATCAAAGTAACTGTTCGAGCTCAGAACCAACCTATTCTATTTTTAAATAAATTTAGATTAAGGATTGGGCGGTTTCGTGTGTTTTACCTTAGGTTAGGTTATATTTGGAACAAGGTAGTCTCTTAGGGTTATTGTAAACCAGTTTTAAGCCCTGCAGGGTTAGGGTATCGCGCCTAGGGATAGGCATATTAAAGAAAAGCACTACGTTAATCTTATCACATTTTAAAATGTTTTCCAGTATGGCTTCCAAACCGAAATAAAGCCGCTGGATATGAACCGGTTCTACACCATACTAATAAATCATGTTTAGCATCGTATAACAGACAATTTTCCACGAATACTAAAATATAAATCATATAATAGTACTAGTTTCTTTAACCTGGGATTTCGGTACCACGGGGTTAACAAAACTGGTTTAAATCTTACAATTGTTATTTATAATATCCGAGGAAAGCTGTCTATAATACGATGCGACAAATAACTATTTTAATTGAAATCTAGCTTTTGTAAACCAACACTAATAAAAATCCAATTAACAAAAATGATTATAGATCTTATCGGAGCATAATATTTCAATATCAATTCATAAAAGTTCATTGGTTCTGAGAATTATAATTAAGATTTCTCATTCGTTCTCTGATAAACGTTGGGTACTTTTTATTTAATAGGCTAGTTCATCAAGTTCAACCTATAGTTTTTAATCTACGGATGGAGTAATTTTGTTGAATGTCACAGACAGTTTGTGTGATCTAATTGGACACACACACAGTTTTTCACATAACATCTTATTATAGTAGCTCCTCTACAATATTTTGTCTGTCCATCCATCAGTCAGTCCACTATGACATAATAACGTTTTTCTCAGCTGTTATTGAATTGAATTTTTTCAGCGAAGATTCCTAAGATCAATGTGCATCTAAATACACATTATTTTATCAGTCTTTTTGTTGGTTATCTTTTCGAAAGACCTTATTTTCTAAAGGTTTCATGAGTTTTGCATATTCTCTCTTCGTTTTCTTTGTTTTAACATCTGAACATATAATCTATAACTCATTTTGTTTGTTTGTCCTTTTCATTATTTTTTTGTGCCTTAATACTTGTGAATGTTGTCATCCTTGTTTTTATTGTTAATTGGTCAACCCAATTGAGCAAGCACTAAACAAAATATCTAACTATGACTGTCTAAAGTCTGTTATTTTTTATATATTTGATCATAACATTAAATGAAGATGTCTTCATTGATTTTATGGTATCCATCATATAAAAGCTTACTCCCTAATTTACAAAGTTTTTAGTATTCACATTAGTTTTCCATGAAATAGAAAGATATTTTAAAACTGATTACTTGGGCTTATAAAGAAACTGTTTCAGTATCTCAGGTCTAAGACAGTATTTTTTGAAAGCATTTTTGATAGAGTTATGGCTAAATACATGTAATGTTACAATCAAACATATAAAAAACTAACAGACTTTAGTGCGACTTTTATTGATTAATTATGATTAATTCATTTCCACCTACTCTAAAACTTTTTGGTGAAAACTTGAAACATATCAGGGATCTTAAGTGATAAGACATTAATATACATCCCCAATGAGGATAAACAAAATTATTCCTTATGTAAACTAGAATTGTTGGTCTTAATCAGCCAATCAATCGATATGTATGTCTATCTGTACATATATCCATATGTATTTCTTTATTTACTAAGTATATTTGCGATTACTTTTATTGAATGAAATCTTCCAATTTTTAACATTTACAAAACGGCTTGCTTTATTGCATCAAGATCCATGACAGATCTATATAGGAAATAAACGTCTATAAATGAGCTCGAGTCTTCCAATGGTAAATTGTTTAAAACTCATAATGCTCCAATAATCCTCATTAAACTCTCACTGACCAAAGCGATAAGACCTTTATTCTATTTGTTTAAGGAATGAAATAAGTTTTTCACTTCATATAGATATTTCAATTACATTGAAGTATTTAATCCTTATTTCATAAATAAAAAATATACGTTTATAGTAGAGTAAATTTAAGAAAACTGTATTTTAAAAGAATTCAATTGTGGCGACACTTCCTTTGTGTTAAAATATTAAAACTAAAATTTTAATCATATTAACCCTTTGGTGATGGTAATGTCAAAAAAATATAATTAAAAAAATATTTTAAAATCATTTAAATTAATAAATATTTACTTCTTTTTTTAGATAGTAATGGCGGGGAATAAAAAATTGATTTATTGAGAAATAGATAAATAGATATGTACTTATAGAAAACTAGCCAATAGCGATATAGTTATATTGAGCCAACTCTAGTATCTATATATCTCTATGTCTGTCTATATATCTGATATTTACCTTATATGCCTATAAGAAATAAGGTTGATTAAAAATCATATTCATCTATAAATCAACCCATCAATCTATATATCTATTTATCTATGTATTTGTCTATCTATGTGGTAATTCCCCTATATAAGTGTATAAGAAATAAGATTGATAAAAAATAATGTCCATCTAAATATATATCAACCAATCAACCTATCTCTTTATATGTCTATCTATCTATTTATATGTCTATCGCTATGTCTATCTATCCGATAATTTCCCTAATATGTATAAGAACTAAGATTGATAAAAAAAATCATGTCCATCTATATATATATATATATCAACCAATCAACCTATCTCTTTATATGTCTAGTCTATCTATCTACCTATATGTCTATCGCTATGTCTATCTATCCGATAATTCGCCTAATATGTATAAGAAATAAGATTGATAAAGAAATCATGTCTATAATGTTTCGAGTAAAAAGACATCATCAGGGTTATACCAAGTATTTTAAAGGGTTTTTCTGTTGGTGGATTTTGTCCTTAAATTTTGGAAGATTTTTTATTTCATAAATTTCAAAAAATCGTAGTACATTTTACTTAAGATATGTCCTTTATTAGGTTTGTCCCGTTAGGAGGTTGGTTTTATAAGGTGCATGTTCTCTTGAAGGGTATGGTTATAAACCTTTCTAGGACCAAGAAAAGCTTCACTGTAAAGGAGAACCATATCGGCCCAGCGGTTAGTGTCAAAATCTATAGACCTGTAATTTGATCTACAAAAGGTAGGTATACTTTTGCTTACCATCATTGGTAATGTATAACAATTTATTGTCTATTGTCTTATCCCTTAAGATCCCTGAGAAGTCTCAACTAAAAATGGCCAGGGACCTACGGGGATAAGACAACGTATTATATTTTGAGGACTATCACCTCCTCCTACTCTAACCTAACTCTAAACGTCCATATTTTAAAAAAATCGCCATAAGCCTAAAATTTGACTGTATAAAAAGTGACGCATATATGGGAGTATAATGGGCTAGATAGCACAATTATCGGCCGTACAATGCAGCAAATCTATATCAAAGTAGAAGGATGTTTGTGTATATGTGTGAAGGCAATAGTACAATAGTCCCCAAAGTCTTATAATAACGTTTTCTTGCTTGTTTACTTAACCACCTTGGGGCATTTAATTGAATTTTGATTGGTTGGTTCTTTTAGTTAAGTGTTCAAACGTTTCAACTACTAATGTTATCTACAGATTGTGTAATTTTGCGTATCATCATTGGGGATGTACAATGTACATTGTACATCAATTTATTAGCCATTCGTCTTATCCGTTTAAATCCCGGCCCTGGTGTGAATGTCTGTCAGGTATGATCTCGTAAACTACAGGAACGAATACTACTACTTCCTTATAGAATCTGGGCTGGTTTTAGTCTATTTAAATGGGGGTAGTTGAAAGAATGAATTTATTATTGCTTTATCAAATGGATTGCTTGGATCTTACACCAGATTATGATGTACTCTAAAAAGTAAAATTTGCATCTAGCTAAAATAATGATATCTTCATCCATCCCCTTTACCGCATCCCCTAGAGAATCAACGAACTGACCAATAAATGATGTCCAAGTTAGTCACATAAATTGACAACTTTTCCCCTGTCAAAATATCCACGTATATTTTATATCCATATTGGTTTAAGTCACCACCATCAAGACATAGGGCCCCGTAAAAATTTCACCTCCCCCATTAGATTTTTAGGAGGAGGGAGGAATTTATTTTCACTGTTTTGTATTCACGCCCATAGCATAATTTGCCTTAATGTCAATGTCAATTCAAAAAAGAAGGATATGTCAGATTGTTCCTTAATATCTCTGTAACTGCTGCCTTATTGTAAAGGTTAAGTCCAGGGATCTTATGGGATAAGACAATGGATTATGAATTGATGTAAATTTCACACGTTATTCAACAAAATTATTCTTTGTCTTTAATTAAGTTAATGGTTGAAGGGTATGGACACTGCGGGTTTTATCCAACCAATCAAGAGGTACCCAAAGTTTTAGCATAGCTTATGAAAAAGCTTTTTCATAAAATTTGTATACCATAATAGTTTACAATCTAATGTCCTGTCCCTCCCTGGCTAAGGTTTTAGGCTATTTTTTAATATCTGAACACTGCTAATATAAACCAACAAATCGAAATCTATTCAAATTGCCTCCAAGTTTTAAGCTTATAACATAATGATAAAAGGCTAATGAATTAGGGATCATGATAATAAAAACTTTGGAGACCAATGTACCTCCCCCCCCCTTGCTGTAAACGTGGAATCCAAACGGAAATACAAGCGATAAATTTGTAGAGTCGCTTTGCTCCAAAAAGTAAAAGGGTAAGCAAAAGATTAGAAGCCTAATAGGAAAATTTTCTATCAAAAATTGGAATGGGGAAAAGAATACTGAAAAATCATAGGGAGGGCGGGGACATTGGGCTGTTTATTACCCTAGTCCCCAAAGTTTTAGAATAATATTTTCTGATTTGTTGGCTTAATAACCTTGGGGACTTTTACTAAATTTTGATTAGTTGATTTATTAATTTGAGTGTCTATACATTTCAACCAATAATTGTCTTTTCCCTTTAGATCCTTCGCTGTTTTCGTTTTTCTCCTATAACTTCGTTGCTTCTTAATGTCCAGGTTGAGCATTGAACCTCTTTTAAAAGGTCGAAAGGGGTGTTTTTTCTCCTACTTCTGTGGCTGATGTTTTCTCAGAAAATGACTTATGGGTAAAGGGTGCACAATTGAATGGTTAGACAGTATTTTTTATCCTTTGATTTTAACTAAATCCAAAAATTCCCATGAATCTTATTTGGCCTTCAACTAAATTGTACTTATCCCCAATGATGATAAACAAAATTGTACTGTATTGTATTAGACAAAAATTTTACGCTGCAAATTATAAACAACTAATGAAGATCTAATAAAAACAAGTTTTTGAATCAACAAATGAGAAAGCATGTTTATAAAACATTGGGTACCAGTGTAATTTACTTTCCAATGTCCCATCTCTCCTGAATACATTCTGCTTTTTATAATGATATTATCAATCCCACTTTTAACCCTCCCCCCTCCCCACCCTTCAATTTGTGGGTATTAGTATAGAATTACCCTTTCGTTACGGCCTTGCAACCTCCCCTTTTTAGAATTAGTAGCGAAGCTACTCTATATAATAAGTTTGTGTGTCTGCCCGTCCGTTTGTCGGTTTACATGATAAACAAAGTAACCAAATATATATTATATGATCTCTTATAATCCTTAAATTTTATTTGAACTATTTATTATATTTATTTTCTATATGTTCGTTACTATCTATAGACATTTATACCTTTTTAAAAGCGAAGCTTTTCTATGATAAGGGTAGGTCCGAACGGATAGCTTTTTTCGTTAATTTAGGCATGTTAGAATTGTCCTATTGATTTCAAACTTTGCGTGATGATTCCTGTAGTAGTTAGGTATGATTAAGAAAGCGTGGCAACTCTATAATCATCACCAAAATGTCCGTACGTCTATTTTAAACATGTTGATTTTTTTACTTTTTTAACAACAAATTTTTATGTGATCTAATCTACCGATTGATTTGATTTTTGGTATATTGGTTCCTGGGACAACAAAGTATAATGTAATAAGCGAAGCATCTCTATAATCAAGTCCTAAAAATGTAAGTATGTCCATAAACATTATCCTGAATCAAGCAGTTTTTCAACAGATTTACTTACAATTTTGCTTTGACTCTTATACATTTATATTATGATTATTCAGTTCTGACACTATACAAGTGTTAATGTCCGTTTGTCCTACCGTTATAGTGCTTCGCTTTTATGGATGTTGTCATCCTTGTTAAAAAGCGAAGCTTTTCTATGATAAGGGTCGGTCCGAACGGATAGCTTTTTTCGTTAATTTAGGCATGTTAGAATTGTCCTATTGATTTCAAACTTTGCATAATGATTCCTGTAGTAGTTAGGTATGATTAAGCAAGCTTGGCAATTCTATACTCATTAACAGAATTTCCGCAAGTCCATTTTAAACATGTTTGATTGATCTGGTTTTTGAAATACTGATTCCTAGGACAACAAATTACAAGATTAATCAAGTAAGTATGTCCTTAAACATTTATCTTTATTTCAGCAGTTTTTCAAAGATTTTACTTACTATTTTGTTTTGACTTTTATCTATAATACAAAGTAGAACGATGTCTGTCTGTCTGTCTGTCTGTCCGTCTGTCTGTCTGTCCGTCTGTCCGTCCGTCCGTCCGTCCGTCCGTCCGTCCGTCCGTCCGTCCGTCCGTCCCTTAAGATCTCGGTAACCACTGAACCGATCGGATTCTACTCTTCAGGGAATATACCTACTGGTCCTGTGGTGGTTTTAGGCTATTTTCTTGGGGGGTGGGACACCCCCAACCCCCAAAAAAAACAAAAAATCCCCCCCCCCATTTTTTTTATGTAGGGGATTTCCTTGGTCCTTTTACGTATTTCGCCCAATTTTTTTTATCACCTCTTGTGGCAAAGCCCCTAGAGGCTAGGGGCGAAGCCGCTAGTATATTTATATTCTAATTATTCAGTAATGACACTCTACAAGTGATAATGTTCGTTTGTCCTACCGTTTCAAAGCTTTTATGGATGTTGTCATCCTTGATTTTATTTATTTAATGTTTGTCTATCCATCTATCTATTTATATTCTACATATTACGTAATTTTAATAAACCTTTGCATGTCCGTAGATAATTTTCATCTAATTTTAAGCTTTATTGGTTTTATAACTTTCTTTTCTACCATCCGTATCAAGAAGTAACAGGATGTCTGTTTGTTTGTACCAAAGGATCTTGCTAACCGCTGAACCGATTGGGTTCTTCTTAACTTAAAAAAGAAATTTTCTAGGACAATTTCACTTGGGATGGTGGTGGTACCCATATGGTATAGTTATAAACCTTTCCAGGACCTCTGACATGCTATATTGTAATGGAGAAACAAATCGGTTCAGCGGTTAGCGGGATCCTTCATTACAAACAGACAGATATACTCATCGACATCGTGTTACTTTTATTTGAGGATAAGTAGTTAAATCAGAGGCGTGCAGAAGGAGGTTGTTTAATGGGGTAAAAAAATTGGCACAGGGCCTGAAGACCTATAAAGAATATACTTTTTAGTCAAAATAATGATTATTATATTTAAAATGTTATCTTCAGTTTATTCAAATTTATTTTATAACCTTTTTGCTTTAAATAGAATTATTATATAAAAGTAACAAGATGTCCATCTGTGCTAGCCTAAAATAGAATAGAAATTCTCATAGAACCAATATGTTAATAACATTTAATACAATCACGTTATGATGGTTGTTATTTTTACTATATTAATTTGAATTTTTCAGAAAGCTTATTGTTGGGTTGGCCCAAGACAGAAATTGAGATGTGTTGTCTTCGTTTTTGTGCTTTTATTTATGAAAAAATATAATTTGAAAGTTTTATTTTGTAATTTGTTAAAAATCAAAGTCAAAAATAAATAGTTTAAGTGTAAGTGAATAAATATCTGGGTAGAATTCTATATGAACTTTTTGTTCCATTTCAAAATTACATCAATAATTTAAGAATATTCTCTTAAAACTTAATTTAGATGTAAATATAGATGTTATGTAGAAATATAAATAGATAGACAGATAGATAATAAAATATAAAGAAAAGTAATTAAACAGCTAATTATAATTTATTTAAAGAACTATATACTATAGATAGATAGATAGATAGCTGGGAAGAAAAATAGATAGATAATAAAATTTGAAGAAGATTATTTAAACAATTCTGTGCTAAACATGATTTATTCAAAGAAACCACATACTATTTATAGATAGATAGATAGTTAGTTATTTCGATATTTGGATAGATAGATAATAAAATTTGAAGAAGATTATTTAAACAGCTCTGTGCTAATAATGATTTATTTAAAGAAACCAGATACAATGGTGTTTCCCTAACCAAACAGAAGTGCACAAACTTTTAATTAAAACATGGATCTTCAGAGATAAGACAAAGGACAATAAATTTTAGACACATACACAATAAAGATAAACAAATTAGGTTAAATTTTAGGTTTAAAAGTTTGACAATGCAAGAATAAAAAACCTAATGGACATTTTCAGCACGTCATTATGATTATACTACTTGGATACCAGCATAATTCATAGTACAATGGCCCCTCCCTCCCTATTGTTAGGACTTTATGACAAAGGTCCGAATTACACATATAGAGTAAAATGAAAGAAAACATATTTTTATTTTTTTATTTTTTTTTGGGGGGGGGGCGATTGGTTTTGGTTGTTTTATAGGATAGAGCGGATAATTGAAGCCTTCAAAATGGCGGTTATTTAATTACTGTCTATTATACCATAACTTGGCTTACTAAACTTTGGGATTGCTGTTATATCAACATATATAGTCAGGGAGAGAGGGAGGGGACATTGGACTGTTTACTACACTAGTCCCAAAAGATTGGTTGAAAAATTTGGACACAACTAGTTTAAAACCAAAAAAATCAATAAAAGTTTGGAGTCAACGATTTAGCGTGTTTATAATATCAGGGCAATTTATAGTCATTGTCTCTTATATGTTGGCATTCTATGGATATGCAATTTTAATGGTTTATGTCTACTATATGGCTAATTGGTGTCAATAGAATACTTCCAATTCAACAGGGTATCAATATATATAAACAGAAGTATAGATGCAGTATCTGAGAAAATATTACCCGCTAACTTTTCTGCAAGTTTCAAAAGATTATAATTAGTGGTTGACTTGTTTGAACACTAATAAACCAACCAATCTTCTTAGATCTATTTTCCTCTTCCTCTCTTTCTTTCTCATTTCCTCTCTCTCTCTCTCTCTCTCTCTCTCTCTCTCACTCTCTCTTTCTCTCTCTCTCTCTCTCTCTCCATCTCTCTATTTTTTTCCCTCTCTCTCTGCTACAATTGTACTTAATCGTCCTTGATTATTAGAATACCTTTTTTCCTCCTAGAATATTATTAACCTTCAGTACGTTAAAAAACTCGGCCCTAATATTGTTATAAGTAGCGAAGCTACTCTATAATTTGTAATAGACAAACATAACTTGTTATGAAAATCAATAGTTGTTCAGGGGTTATTCTTTTACAGGGGCGATTTCTCTTGGGAGGGTGGAGGTTCCCTCTACCAAAACAGCTATAAACCTACCCTGGACCACTAAATCTTAATTGTAAAAAAAGAACCCTATTGGTCAAGCGGTTAGCGAGATCTTAAGGTACAAACAGACAAACAGCCTGTTACTAATATCTAACTATAAGGATTAAATATTTAAGTCAAAGTTGTTTTCCCTAAAAGTATTTTTCATATCCTTGTTAGTTGAGCAATTTTAAAGGCTTTCTATCATAGTTAAAACAAGGATGACAGCATCCATAAGTAGCGAAGCTCAGAAATTATGAATGTATATTATGAATATATTTACAATATACCAGTGTCATCCTATATATTTGATGAAATAGGGAAATGACAAAAACTTCAAAATCACGCAACCTTTCAAGCACGAAAAATGAAAAATCTAGGAATCGATCTAGCACCACAATTTATAAACAAATCTTTATGAAACTTGATGGAAATATGTAGAATATGAGCATATTCAATCCCTAATAATTTTAGCCGCAAATCCTGAATAGGAATTGAGAAAAGAATAGAACCCTAAAAATCTAGGAATCGATCTAGCACCCCTATTAATATAAAAATCGTAATAAAAATAATGTAAAATATGTAAAATGTAAATTTAAGCAATCCCTGAAAATTTCAGCTCATTATCTTAAAAAGGAGTTGAGAAAATCAGAAAAACATGAAAATGTAGGAATCGATCTAGCACCCCAAATAACAGACGGATGGACAAAACAATGTATAGATTAGATGTTTATATGTTATAAGAATCTTCACTAAAAATTTCAGCTTTTTATCTTTCATAGGAGCCGAGAAAATCACGTTTCCCTCACTTTGTCTCAGACGGACAGACGGACGGACAGACGGACGGACATTTCGAATTAAAGAGTAGCTTCGCTACTAACAAGAATGACAACATCCAAAAATAGCGAAGCACACTAAAAAATCATGAAATGGACAAACAGACAAAGTGATTTATTGAACAGATGTGTAGGTCTTATACCATAGAATAAAGGTTAGAGAATATACGAAAAAAGTCAAGAAAAACACGAAACCTTAAAAAGAATAAAGCTTACATCTTTTAAAGCATGAGCGAAAGACAGACAGACTAAACAATATATAGATTAAAAGCGCATATGTCATAGGAATCTTCACTTAAAATTTCAGCTGTCTTTCTTTCATAGCAGCCGAGAAAATTACATTTCCCCCTATAGTGCTAAGGACTAACTGACGGACAGATGGACAAAGTGAATTAAAGAGTAGCTTCACTGCAAACAAGGATAATCTTGTCTGTAAGTAGTGCAGCTCAAATAAGCTTAACACATATAAAAGTACTTTATATTATGACAATAAAAAATTGGTTAAAGCTGATATCTTATCGACATACACCCTTCAAAATATAACCTTGTTTACTAATTCAAACTGATAGACTTGGACTCTATATTTATATATGGACCTTCATAGAGGCACACTTTAAAGGAGAACCATATTGGTCCTGCGGTTAGTGAGATCATAAGCTACAGACAGACAGTCAAACATTCTGTTACTTTTATACATATAAGGTTCTATAGAGTTTCCCCGCTGCTAAAAAAAAACTAAATTAAGTCATTAAAATTTTAAGAAAATACTTAAATTAGCAAAAAATATTAGCTTTGACGGTTATTTAATATTTCATTATAATAGAACAGGATAGGTAAATAGTTAAAAACAAGGATGATAACATCCATAAGCAGCGAGGCTAAAAAGTTATAGATGGAAATCGGGAAAAATTAACTATTAGTGCATAACAAACATAGGATTCGAGAAAATCACGAAAACTTGAATATCTAGAAATCGATCTCCATTAATGGGAAAATCATAATGAAACTTGGTTGAAATATATTGAAACTGAACTGTTTTTCCTAAAAAAATCCAGCTGTCTATCTTGAATAGGAGCCGAGAAAATATAGTTTCTCCCCAATAGTGCTACTGACTGACGGAAGGATGGACAGACAAAGTGAACTATAGAATAGCTTTAGTAATAAAAAAATATCTTTTTATCGTATTACGGATAATGGTTTTTCAGTATGGCTAGGAACCCATTCTAATCCAGCAGATATTAATCGGTTTCGAAGTTATACTGGAAATTAATTGTTATAACCCTTTAATTTAATGGCATTACAATTTTTTAATATGGTTATCCAATTCATCTGATTTTTGGAATACTGATGCCTATAACAACAAGGTACAATGTTATAAGCAAAGCATCTCTCTAATCAAGTTCTAAACATGCAAGTATGTCCTAGACAGTATTCTGTATTTAAGCAGTTTTTCAAGAAATTCACTTACCATTTTATTAGACTTATACATTTTTATTCTGCTTATTCAGTTCTGACACTCTACAAGTGTTAATGTTCGATTGTCCTACTGTTTCAGAGTTTCGCTTTTATGGATGTTGTAATTCTTGTTAAGTTATAAATTAGTTAATGTTCGTTTGTTTAACAGTCTGATATGTTGAGCTTCGCTTTTATGGATGATATCGCACTTTTTGTGTAACTCTTTATGTTTGACAGACAGCAAGACAACGTAACACTTTATAAAACAAATTACTTTGTACTTAAACCAGGAAGAGGAGGGACATTGGACTATTTATCACACCAGTCCCCAAAGTTTTATAACAACGTTTTCTTATTCGTTGGCTAAACAACTATGGGGACTTTTTAAAATTTTGTTTGGTTGATTCATTTAGTAAAGTTTTTAAACATTTAACCACTAATTGTAACCTGTACATCATTTGGGAGGTACATCAATATATTTGCCATTGTCTTATCCCTTTAGATCCCTGGCTAAAACAATGTAGTAATATGAGTACAGTTAAAGGCACCTTCACACAATGGACCTTTTTAACCACTTATACCCCTCCCCACTTCATATAATTTTTTGATGAAATGGCAAGTAAGGGGGAGGGAGTAGTTTTACAGATCAGGTTAGGTTATTTGGTAAGAAGTAGCCCCGCAGGATTAGGCCAACGCAGATATAGGGTATGACGAGTTAAGGCCTTCCGCCAGGGATATGAAAAAGCTATCCCATTTTCTTTCAATTTAAATGAAAAATAAGGTTTGTGGAGGGTGGGGGGTCAGTGCTCAACAGGCAGTTTTTGTGAAAGCACCCTGGATGACAAATGTAAAACAAGAACAAATTTGTCCAATTGCAGTTTATTTTTTGGTGGTTTGATAAACACAGAATTAATACATTTTGTCTTACCATAGAGAAACTTTTTAAGGCAAAAAGGGGGGGGGGGTATTTTTTCTAGAGAAATTTTTCTGAGGAGTGGGAGGAAATCTTTACAAAAATGGTTATAAACCTGACTTGGACCTCATTATAAAGGAGAACAATATCGGTTCAGCGGAAAACAAGACAAAAAGACAGACGGACATTCTGTTACATTCACAGGGACGTCCAAGAGGGGGGGGGGGCATAAGGAGTCATAACCCCAACCCTAAAACAAATTATAAGGTAAGCTATAGAGTAGCTACACAATATGTAAGTACATGAGCAACGCATTTGTAAATGTCATTTTCAATTGACTAGTACGTTTATTGAAAACTAGTGGCCACGCCCCTAGAGGCCTCTAGGGACACGTAAAATTGTTTTTTGATCTATTTTAAAATCAGATATTTACCAAACATATATTTTCGCCGATAGATGGTGTTAGTTATGTTTTAAGCTAATTGCAAATTTGTCCTCAAGGCGGCGTTTTTTATTTTTTACAATTTCTCTGTGAAGGGTGGTTGTACCCTCCCCCAAAAATAGTTATAAACCTATCCAGGACCTATAAGAAGCTACTCTGTTAAGGAGAACCCGATAAAGACAAACAAACACACATATCCTGTTACTTTATTATAAGGATAGAATCTTAAAAATTACAATTTACAATCTTTCTTAGTTTTAAAAAATATATATGTTTTTTTAAATACTGTTTATTACAAAATGTATTATATTTATCCTATATTAATTAAAATCTAAAAAGCACTGACACAAAAACCAGCAGAGTAGCCATTCCACAACCTGAAAAACAAATAATTTAATTTAAAAAGATTCCAAGAGGAGAGGACAATGGGCTGTTAATTACACTAGACACCAAATTTTATAATGACGTGTTCTTATTCGTTGGCTTAACAATTTTGGGGACGTTTTAACTACGAATTTTAATATCTATGAGTGGTAATTTTGTGTATCATCATTGGGGATGTACTTAAATTTATCAGCCATTGTCTATTCCATTTAAATCCCTGAAAAGACCCGGTGCTCTCCCACAATTTGTCTGTTATGCACTGACAACCCCCCCCCTACCCTTTTGCTTATAACTATATTAAAAATAAGGGGCAGGATAGTTTGCAGGGATCGGAAGCCGCGCGTAAGCCGCGTGTAAGCCTCAGTGAAATCGTCATTTTATCACTACAAAATTTAGCTGGATGTATAAAACTGTCTCTTTAGTAGACAATCCTTCTTTCAAAAACTGAGGCTTATGCGCGGCTGAGGCGCGGCTTCCTAACCCTCTTGTGTTCTTACCCTGCAGTACTCAATATAACCTAACCTAGCTTCTAAATAAAAAGTAACTAACAAAAACCAGTTAGAGAAGGTACTGTTTATTACACCAGTCCCCAAAGTTTTATAATAACGTTTCTTATTCGTTGGCTTAACAACTTTGGGGACTGCAATGAATATGATTTGTTGATTCATCAAGTTGAGTGTTTAAACGTTGCAACCATTAACTTTAATCTATAGAAGAGGATATTTTGTGTATCTTCATTGTGGATGTACATCAATTTATCCGCCATTGACTTATGCCTTTAGATCCCTACAAAAAAACTCTCTTTTTTCTCACTTTATTTTTAAAAATAAGGGAGGGCGGGGGGTGTAGTACTTTTGAAGGAATACGCCTATAGAGATTTTTATATGAATCCGCAAAAAAATCATACTCTAATTTTCCAAATTTGAATGAGTGTGTGTTTGTGTCTAAAATGATATCTCAAATAAATGTCTATTGTAATTATTCTTGGGAAGTAATCCTCACATTTGGATTGTGTTGGTCTTAGGCTATTTTTTAGCGATAAATCACAAATATGACAATTTGCTAGCCTCAATTTTTTTTCTAAGATCACACTCTAGGGAAAGGACATGGTGATTTAACCAATTAAGATTTGACTTGGAATCCCCAAGGAATGAGAAAAGCAGGTAGACCAAAAACAACCTGGAGGAGGGAACACTTAAGTGAACTGCATGCAAAATCTAAAGAGGATTGAAGAGACCATTGTGAGTGGCCTATGCCTATGATGATGATGAAATTCAGTCATTACATTACATGATTGCTGATATATAAACAGACATACTCAAATTGACAAACTTTTTGAGTAGCTTCAATGCTAAAACTGTGATTTACCTTTACCAGCAACTGGAGCACTGCCGTTTCCACCGTGCACAATTACAACCCCACCCCCACCATCACCACGGTCACTAAATAGATAGATAGATAGTTAGATAGATAGATAGATAGATAGATAGATAGATAGATAGATAGATAGATAGATAGATAGATAGATAGATAGATAGATAGATAGATAGATAGATAGATAGATAGATAGATAGATAGATAGATAGATAGATAGATAGATAGATAGATAGATAGATAGATAGGTAGATAGATAGATAGATATATAGATAGATAGATAGATAGAGAGATGCAAGAGGTCTAGTGGAAATAATATGAAACTTTGCTTTTAATTTGATATATTAATAAATATATTGATACATTGATAAATTGACTGATAAATAGATGGATGAATAGGATGATAAATAGGTTGACAATTAGATTGAAAGAGAGACTGATAACAGATTGCTAATATATAGATAGATAGTTGGATAGATAGATAGATAGATAGATATATAGATATATAGATAGATAGATAGATAGATAGATATATAGATATATAGATAGATAGATAGATAGATAGATAGATAGATACTTACGAAGGATCCATAATATTACAATTATCCTCTTCACATATAACTCTCCATAACTCATAAGAACTTTCAACCTAAGGCATTGATAATTTTAAAAATGACTGACAGACGTAAAAACAGACAAACATATTATCAAATTTAACAGTCAATATCTAAAATTAATATCTTTTTATGGTTCCAGGACAAACGCAGGAGTCCCAAACGTCGGAGTGGACAAACGCAGGAATGTTAAAATGTTAATTGTATTAAGTATTTCTATACAGATTAGGTTAGGTTAAGATATGAATGAACAAATAAGCCCTCCGAAGGGGTTAGGCATTTAAAAAACGTATAAGATGGTCTAAAATGGGTTAGGTTAGGTTAAGTGTCCACTCTGACGTTTGGGACTCCTGCATTTGTCATAGGACCCTTTTTACTAATCTATCTATCTACTTACTATATGGTCAGGCTCATTGCTAGGACAATCTACTGCGTCGGGTTTCATCTTACAGCATGCCCCTGAATAAAATAAATAGATAGATTGAGGAATAGACAAATAGATTGATTAATATATATTTAAATAATGATTTAGTAAAAATATATATAGATAGGTTGAGTGATAGTTAGGTGAATTAATTGGTTTATGATTAGTATGATTGATAGATAAATATTTCGATGGATACCTAATTTTACAAAATTTATCAAATGATTAAAAAAATAGATAAAATGGTTAGACATAAAAATAAATTTAAATCAGAATTTAAACAAACAGTATTCTATAAGGATGTCTGTCTGTCTGTTTGTAACTGCTGAATTGATATGGTTCTCTTTAACAATGTATCTTCTCATAGATCCTGGGAAGGTTTATAACTATTTTGGGGGAGGGTACCATTAACCATAAGAAAAATCTGCATCCCTCAAAAAAATTTGTTTGCTAAATAGAATGTTGATTTCACTCAAATCTGTTTTATGGGGAAAATGTCTAGCCCTTGTAGGGTGTTCTAACCCAGTAGTGCAATGTATTTAATAGTTTAGGTTAGGTTAGGCTTTATTGTTTTCATAGGTAGCCACACAGGGTTATAAAGCTCAGGTATAGGCCTCCCACAATTGGTTTGGCATAGGACAAAAAACATTCCCTCCACCACCCATAGTATTTATTAATTTGGAAAATAAATGGGTGGGGTTTTAGCGCTCCATAAACACCTTGAGGGAAATATCTCCAATAAAACTTTTATGATTACTTACTGTTCCACATTTCTTTTCCATCTTTTTGTTTCACATATCTGACATAACAGCGGTCCTTGTCTCCAGTACACTAGAAAGGAAATTTAAGAGCTCAAATCAAATAGCCCCACTTTTTTGGGGATTGTGAATATATACCCTTCCTGTACGAATTTTCTACATTTATGTTATTTACGAAGAATCAATCACGAAAATATCAATTAAAATTTACATATTTTCTCATGTAAAAGTATTGTAATGTTTGTCTATCTGAAGCAAAGAACCGCTGAACCATTATGGTTCTCCTTTACTATTAAGCTCCATAAATAGACAAAATTTACAAAATTTCCCTAGATTTGTTTGGAAATTACCCATTATTCTTCCTCTAGCACGAACCTGCCCCCCCCCCTTCTTTACAAAAATAATCTTACTGGGATGCTAGGCTGGTCTTCAGGGTGTTCCTCGCACCCCTTGTTACTTCCATTGTCGGAGGTACATCCTAGATAGATAGAATAGTAATTAGAATATATGTCCTATCATATAAAGTATTAAGCTTTTTTTGTCTATAGCAAAGGATCTCATTAACCGCTGACCGATATGGTTTTTCTTCACAGTGAAGCTTCCTTAGGTCCAGGAAAGGTTTTTAACTATTATTTAGGGAGAATATCTTCACCCCCTATCCAATAAAAAAAGTTATTTTCTTCTTTTAAAACTAAAATTGAGAATGGGGGTGGGAGTCGACTTTTCCCCTCCTAACTTAAGTGCCCTTAGAGTCTAGAGACTTCTAGAGGCTTAACCGATAATAGTAGTTAATGGATAGAAATGTAGATAGATAGTTGGTGTGATTATAACGTAATTATACATAGATATAAATAGATAGACATATATACTGATATGATAGATAGATAGATAAACTTAAGACATATAGATAGATAGATGGATGAGACAGAAAGACGTAAATTACAGTAGAGCATAGATAAATAAACAGCTAGCATGAAAGATATTGGAGATACGGAAAGTGTCATGTGTGACGTCATAAAATACGTCTAAATCCCTCTCTTTTTTAGGGGTTTCTTTTCCCACTTCTCCTTTTTTTTCCCCCTATGCTAACCATCCCCCACAATAGTTATATACCTTCCCTGGACCTAAGAGAATCTATACTGTAAAGGAGAACCATATCAGTTCAGTGGTTAAAGAGATCCTCGGTACAGACAGACAGACACACACATAGATATCCTGTTAAATATATATAAGGATAAGGAAATATTTAAGAGAGAGAGGGGACAATGGGCTGTTTAGTACACAAAGTTTTGTAATAACGTTTACTTATTCGTTGGTTTAATAACTTTGATTACTTTAGTGAATTTTGATTGGTTGGTTTATTAAGTTAAGTGTTCAACGTTTGAAACACTAATTTTACGCTACAGAAGGGGTAATTTTGTGTATCATCATTGGGGATGTACATTAATTTATTGGTCATTGCCTTAACCCTTTAGATCCCTGGAAATAATCTACGCTCGACTAATAACATTGAGGTAAACCGCCAAATTTTTCATTTAATTGTTAAAATTAATTTATACCTATTACCTACACAATTGAAAGAATAAACGCTTTTTAACGTCAGAGAGATAAGAAAAATTTTCACAAAAATCATTTCTGTTTAAAATACTCTTATCACTGCAGTGTGTTGTAAATTACTAATAAATAAAATATTAATTTATATTGAATCATTATCAAACAAGGATTACAACATAGGAAGGAAGGAAAAATGAGCTGTTTATTACACTGGTCCCAAAAGTTTTGTAATTACTTTTTTTGTTCGTTGGCTTAACAACTTTGGGGGCTTTAAAAAAATTTTGTTGGTTGGTTAATTAATTTAATTAACGTTTCAACCTCTACTTGTTATCTACAGGAGGGGTATTTTGTGTATCATCATTGGGAATGTACATCAATTTATTGGTCATTGTCTTATCCCTTTAGATATCTGATAACAACATCCTTAAAATATAAGCTCTAAAAGTAGAGTCTAAAGTAAATTGAATAAGTGTATATCTTGATAATGGAGATGCTTCTCATAAAATATTGTTGTTTAAAGAATCAATATTCAAAAAAGCAGATGAATAGACAAACGAACATTAACATTTGTAGAGTGTCAGAACTGAATAAACAGAATATTAATGCATAATTCTAAACAAAACTGTAAGTAAATTTGTTGCAACACTTCTGTTTAAGAATATACTTACATTTTTAGGACATGATTATAGAGATTCTTCGCTTATAACATTGTACCATATTGTACTAGGATTCAGTAACCAAAATCAGATGAATAAGATAATTTTTACAAAAATAATTTGTTTTCTGAAGAGTAAAAAAAACATCAAGTTTCAAATAAACGTACGGACAATTATAACCTGTTTAAATTAACGAAAACAGCTAACTGTCCTTGACTGAGGGATGGACGGACCCTAAGTATGGAAAAGCTTCGCTTTTAAAAAAGATGACAACAACCATAAAAACAAGGCTAAATTATATAGAGATACTTTTCTTATGATATTATGACTATTCGTCTTAGGAACTAATATTCCTTAATATAAGAGCTATCTATTACAAACGGAGGAACGACCCCGATAGATAGATAAATAGAAAGGATATCGGCTCAATACCAACCTAACACAATTTGCTAATACTTTGTTTCTTTTTTGAAGTTATCATACATTGTTACCAAAACAATTACGTTCTAATATTTCTTATTCGTTGACTCAACAACATTGAGTGTTCAAACGTTTCAACCACTAATTTTAATCTACATAAGGGGTAATTTTGTGTATAATCATTGGGGATGTACATTAATTTATCAGCTGTTGTCCCATCCCTGTAATCCCTGGCATGCACAGAGATCATGGGAACTTAAATTCGCACTCAACACAATACAAAGTGTTCCAATAACACAGCCAATAGTTGAGATAGATGTACCAATTGTGTAAATAACATGGATCTGAAGAGATGAGACAATGGCCGATAAGTTGATGTACGTAACCATTGATGATACAAAAAATTACCCCTTCAGTAGATTTAAATAAGTGGTTGAAAAGTTTGGACACTCTACTTAGTGAACCAACCAATCAAAATTCAAAGAAAGTTCCCAAAGTTGTTAAGCCAACGAATAAGATAACGTTATAAAAAAAACTTGGGAACTTGTGTAATATACAGCCCTCCCTCCCTGGTAAATAACAGATTTTGAGGGGGGGGGGGCAAAGAACAGCAAATCATTATACAGTTAAAAAAAAAACAGTAGAGTGTAGAATTAAAATATGAAAAATGATGAATTTAGAAAAACTAGCTTCCCCAATTGACTTAAAAACCTAAACATAACTTATAGTAAGCTTATATGAGAGCCATTTCGGTCCAGCGAGATCTTTTCTTACAAATACACCAGTCTGTAGATGTTTGTACTTGTGTGTGTAAATAGAATAGAATAGAATAGAATTTATTTCCTCTAAGGTGCATATAATATAGGGCGATTATGAGTAACAGGCGGACAGACAAACGAACATACATACCCTAACTGTAGAGATTAACTGCACTCCCAAATATAGCTATTTAAGAAAGATGTTGCTTTGCTGAAATGTGGAACTACTATTCAGGAAAAAAAGTTGGCTGTGAAAAAAAAGTTAGCTGTCATAACTTTCTTCTTAAATCCTTTATTTTACAAAAATCATAGATAGATAGGTAGATAGATAGATAAATCGATACTTAGATAGACAAACAGATAGATAGATAGATAAGTTATAGATATATAGAGAGATAAATAAATAGATATATAGACAGACAGACAAATAGATAGATAAGTAATATATATATATAGAGAAAGACATACAGACATACATATGTATAGATAAATAGACAGACATACAGTCATATTGATAGATAAATAAATAGATTTATAGACAGAAACGGATAGATAAGTAATATATATTTCTAGAAAGGCATACAGACATATACAGATAGATAGAAAGACAGACAGATAGATAGATAGATATACAGACAGACAAATATATAGATAGATGGATAGAAAAATAAATAGATATTTAGACAGACAGACACATAGATATATAGATAGACATACAGATAAATAGATAGACAGATATATTTACAATCACACAACCTACTATTTTATTGCATAGAAAATAGTTAGCTCACAATATCAGTTGATTATATTTCATGTAGTTAAATATTTTGCCGCTAGAAGTTACACACTTTTAAAAAATTTATTATTTAAAAGTAATTATTCCTTCTTAGTTAATAGTATTAATAATTAAATCTTAAAATTTTGATTTAAAAAATGTTCAAAAAAAGATATAAATTGCTAAAATATTGATTTAAAACCTAAGACCTACGCATCTTTATTTTAGATTAAATAAATATGTTTTTTATTATTGCCGTATGTATAAAACCATTGAATTTTCATTTATTGTGAAAATACTGCGAATTATTCGGTAACCACGGGATTCTACCCACGGAATTGCAACCATGCAGCGGGACTCCACCTAACGGAAATGCACCCAAATGGGATTCCACCCAACGGTATTGCACCGTTACAGGTTTCCACCCACGGAACTGCACCTATACGGGATTCTCCCCTGGAATTGCACCCATACAGGATTCCGTGGGTTGAATCCAGTACGGGTGCAATTCCATGTGAGGAATCCCGTACGGGTGCAATTCCGTGGGTGGGATACCGTATGGGTGCAATTCCGAGGGTACAATCCTGTATGGGTGCAATTCCGTGGGTGAAATCCCGTTTGGGTGCAATACCATGGGGTGCCGTTCCATGTGGGTGCAATTCCGTGGGTGCAATAAAATTGTTTTACCTTTTCTTTTTAAACGAAGGTAAAATATTTGGTTGTCGAATTAAACAAAAATCATATAATTATATTTTATGTAGTTTAATATTTTGCCGCTAGATGTAATAACCATTTTAAAAATATTTTTTTTAAGTAATTTTTTTTATAAATTATTAGTAAAAATATTTAAATCTTAAAATTACATAGAAAAGATGCTAAAAAAAAAGAAATAACGTGTTTAAATATTGGATACAGACGGACCTACCCTAATTATGTAAAAGCTTTGCTTAAAAAAATAAATAGGCTCTAAACCACCCTGAGACCTAAGTAAAGCTTCCAAAAAAATGAAAACATAATTATTTCAGATGTTAGAGTGATCATAAAGAAGCAGCCTATAAAATGACGTCATACAATACAAATGACTTTTGATAGGCCAGATTTTAAGCTGCTTTAATCTCAACGGATATGACAAAGACTTTCTATTTTGGAATAGGGCTTGACATTTAGTTGCTTGTTTTATGCTTTTAGGTAGGGGGCCAATGTGAAGCTTCCCTAAAAATAATTGTGGAATAATCGCAGCAGCTGTTCAAAGGAACTTATAGGATATAGAGACATACATTTACATACTTAAAATTTACTTAATTCGTGTTATAAGATACATAGATAGCTTGAGATTAACAAAGATGTATTATATGTATTTTAATAATTTGACGCTAGGTGTTGTGAACATTTGAAAAATGTTTGTTTTAGAGTAATAATCGCATTTAGGTCAATAATAATAATATTTAAATTATATTATTATGTATTAAAAATATTTAAAAAGAAATAATGTGTTTAAATATTGGATTAAAACTTCAAACCTTAAATTTAATTAAGATTAAATATTATTAATTAACTTTGTCTTTTCTTAGTAATTAAAGTGCCGATGATAATTGAATACTGCAAAATGTTCGCAGTTACTATAAAAGTATCAATCAGTTAATTAAATGTTACACTATCTCTGTGTCGAAGGATTTCGCCAACTGGTAAACTAATATGGTTCTCCTTTACAATGTTGCTTATCATAGGGATTGACATTTACTTACTTTTTCATGCTTTTGGGTAAAGGACCAATGTAAAGCTTCCCTCATAATCATGTCATAAGAATGACTAGCGGCTGCACTCCTGGCATCTAGGAGCTATATGTATTTGAAGAAGTAAGAAAAGTAGGAAAATATCAAAAAAACAAAAAAATAACCTTAGATATAAGAATAAAATAGCCTAAAACCATCCAGGAACCTATAAGAAGCTTTCTTAAATGGGGAACTCAATCAGTTCAGCAGTTACTAAATCTTAGCTACACAAAATTTTACTACTAATGTAATAGGAAAGTTAGCTCGAAATTATCAAAGATTTATTATATGTAGTTCAATATTTTGCCGCTAGATGTTTAAAACATTTTTTAAAAGAATTAAATTTGAAGCTTAAATAGATAATAATAAAATAAAAAACTTTTTGGAAAAAAATAAACAAACATAAATGCATAACGTTTTAAATTATTTGAGTTAATCAAAAATCATAAAATTTCAAAACTTTCTAAATATATTTATTTGGAGTTTATATTATATAATTGTTCGATATGAAGTACAGAATAGAAATACAAATTCAAAATTACTTGTTTTTGTTAGCTGTGAATTCGTTCGCAGTTCTGTTTGTTATTGTCTCTACATATACTTCAATGTAAACATGCTGGCCTGATCAGATTGTTATTCCCAATATAGCAGCGGGGCCAGATGTACACATTTTGTGTGTAATGTACGCATTTTTAACTTTAGGAAAATGGACTTTTATAAGTAATGTACACATTAGCAAGTAATGGGTTGTTGACAAAGGAGTGCCAAACTAACCCACGCGGTAGGGGCGTGATTTAAATATATATAGTACACATTTATTTAGGGGGTTACATATTATTACAACGTAGTTATAAGACTTAGGAAGCAATAAAATGAGACGTTGGGTATCCCTCTAACTGAACCGATTTTTGATTAGTCAATGGTCTAAATTTGTCTCGGCCAGGATATGATTAAAAGCCTAAATCGGCCAAGGAATAGCCGAGTACAATATTTTGGAACTTAAAAAATTAAAAATAAAGAATTAAATGATTGATTGCCTCTTTCTCTTTTTATCGACAGACGCACTTGGATATATTATTTTCATAATTAATTATATGTATTTCCCATGTTAACGTCACCTTATGTGTAAATTTGGTGAGCTACATTTTTGAGTAGCGTTGTTAAGTTAGGATGGAAGAATTTTGTAATGAAAGCAAAAGTGGGGTAGAGGATAAGGGATGGGGTAAAACGGGTTATCAAAAAACCAAAATTTCTTGCCAGTGGAACAAATTCAACCCAAGTAATGTACACCCCCTTTTCCCTTTCCCCCTTTTCCTTCCCCTCCCCCACAAATGTACACATCAAAGGCCTACTGTACACATTTTTTTTTGTACACTTTGATCTAAAAAATATCTGGCAACTATGCATTATAGCTTCTTCTTGAGAAGATCTTAACTTTCTGTGGAATAATACCACCCAATCAGGGGCGTCCAAGCTTTTTATTTTGGTGGGGGTAAAAATTTTTTAAGGGGGGGTAATTCGGTTTTGAGGGGGGTAAAATGGCGCGAAGCGCGCCGCAAATTTTTTTTACCCCCCCCTAAATTTTTACCCCGGGGGTAAAATTTGCTTTGGGGGGGGGGGTAATTACCCCCCCTGAAATCTGTTGGCAGGGGTAAAATTTGTTTACCCCCCCCAAAATTTACCCCCGGGGTAAAATTTTTGGGTGGGGTAATTTAAATTTTATTAAAATTTTAGTTTTAAAAATCGCGCGCAAAATTTTTTTTTTGTTAGAGATTTTCTATTTTGGGGGGGTATTTACCCCCCCCCCCCCCCAATTGTTTGGGGGGGGGTAAATACCCTCTCCTAAATGGTTGGGGGTGCCTACGGCACCCCCAGGGTAGGGGTAAATTTTAAATGGGGGGGGGGGAATCGCCCCATTACCCCCCCCCCTTGGACGCCTATGCACCCAATGACCGCTTAATACTTTTTTATAATGAAATTTCCCCCACGCACTCTAACTATCTGTCTAGCCTTGTAGAATATCCATCTTCTGTCAAATTTTTCTATCTTTTTGAATTCGAAGCTTTTCTATAATTAGGATCGGTCCGTTTGTTCGTAAATGTTAGCTCTTTGCGACAGTTAGTTACGACTTATGAAGTGTAGCAACTCTGTAATCGTTATTAGAAAGTTCGTATGTTCATTTAAAATATGTTTAGTTTTAACCTTTTTAACAAAAAATTTTAATATCATAAAAATACTGATTCCTGTGTTATATCAACTCCTAAAAATGTAAACAGTATCCTGTATTTAAGAACTTTTGTCCTTTCCCTACAATTTTGTTTAGACTTATACATCTATATTCTGTATATTCAGTTCTGACACTCCACAAGTGTTAATGTTCGTGTGTCTTACCGTTTCAAAGCTTCACTTTTATGGATGTTGTCATCCTTGTGATCTATATTTGTAATTCAAGAAAGTTTTCTCAAAATGCTAAGCGCTGTTAAAAAGTTAAATACAGTTGTCAAAAAAGTAACAAAAGTCCAAAGAATTTGACTAAGCAAAAATTATATCCTAATATGTAATATTGGAGCTGCTTAATAATTATTTTTGTCGGTCAGTCCGTCAGATGGAAAGCTCAATAGATAAATAGGTAGATAATTAAATGGCTAGTTTTAGATGGATTGCTGGCTAGATAGATATCAGTTACTTGAAAAATAAATAGATAGGTAATAATCAGAAATAAGGTATAACCAACAAGGAAAATAAACCTAAAATAATATTTAGGGGGCAGATAAAAAGGAAGCCAATTTTTATATGTTTTACCTCCAAACGACAGCTGAGTATAGGTTTTGTGATTAAAAAAAAAATAACTTCGTTGTTGGTATACGCTCAGTATTAATATTTTTTTTCTATATAAAAGTAATAGATTGTTTGGAACCTAGTAATAGTGTCTAACTTTTTATCTTTGTGACGTAACAAAAATCCATCTCTTTTTTAGGGGTTTCCTTTCCCCACCTCCCCTCTCATCCTTCGATTTTTGTTACGTCACAAAGATAAAAAGTTAGACACTATTACTAGGTTCGATTGTTTGTCTGTCTATAGCAAATTAAGATATTACTATCTGCTAACCATAATATTTTTCATTTTGTTTCATTTTTCAGGATTTTTTTTTTTTTTTTTTTTTGTTGACAATTGTCTATAATACGAAACGATATAAGCTTTTTGAGGATTGCTTAGAACTGGTTCTAATCCTGCGAAAATTGCTAGGATTATGAGCAGTTGCGTGCTCAGTGATTCTCAAGGGGGAGGGGTGAAAAAGGAAAGGGCAGACTTTACCGATTTTAATTTTTAGGGTGGTGTTAACACCCCTCTACACCCCACTACCGCACGCCACGATAATTCAGAGCCATACTAGAACAAAACAAGAACTCTGATTGGTTGAATTAAAATTTGCTTCTCCACTAGTGCAAATTTCTCGGATTAAATTCGTATGAGATTTCACAAAATTTAAAAAGTAGCATATTTAAAAAAAAGGATGACAACATCCATAAAAGCAAAAGGAAGATAATAACTTTTGTAGAGTGTGAGAACCTAATAAGCAGAACATTAATTTGTAAGTCTAAAGTTTTAAATGGATGTACGGAATTTCTGGTGCGATTATAGAGATGCAACGTCGTTGTAGGAATCATCACGCAAAGTCCTAAATCGATAAGAAATAGCCAAAGTAGGGAACATTTTTAACATCTTTAGTTATGAGTTTGACGCGGTGTAAAGCTGAGATTCAAACCTATCACCTCCCCGACGACGAACGGATGCGCTTCGTGTTAAGCCACGATCGCGGGTTTTGTATCAGTGTATATGAGCAATGAAGTAGAGGACATTGGGTTGTTTACTACACTTGTCCACAAAGTTTTATGATAACGTTTCTTATTCGTTGGCTTAACAACTTTGGGGACATTTATTGAATTTTGATTTGTTTGTTCATTCAGATTATCAAAACGTTTCAACCACTAACTGTAATCTACATAAGTGGAATTTTTGTGACTCATCATTGAGGATATACATCAATTTATAGGCCGTTGTCTTATCCCTTTAGATCCCTGGTTTGTGCAAATTTTGAAATTTTAAGTCCTGATCTTTCAGCTTCAATGCAAAGGTAGAAAACACGGTCCATGAATTTCTGCAACCCCCCCCCCACACCCTTTTTTTCTCAGGGCATGGGGATTGTCTAAACCCCCCGCATGGGGGGGAAGTATAGATACATTTAGGGAAGACAAAATTTCGTCTGCTTTTGAGACAAAAAATTATAAAAAAAAATTTATGATGCTTAATTTGAGGTAGGTTAAGTAAAGTTGGACTAGTCCCCACAGAAAAAGAAAATATAAAAAATCTAGGGGGGGGGGGGGGGGGTATATTTTTCCAGAGATCAAAATTTAGTTGAGTTTTTTTTTTTTTTGGGGGGGGGGGGTTAGGTCAGTGTTCCCAAAATAGATTTAAGTGAAAGTACCACCAAATTTTTGTAATGATCTATATAAATTTATGTATATCTCTCAATGATGATACACAAAATAATCCATCTGCAGATCAAAATTAGTGGCTGAGGCACTCAACCTAATGAGCCAACCAATCAAAATTCACTAAAGTCCCTGAAGTTGTTAAGCCAACGAATAAAAAAACATTATTAAAAAACTTTGAGGACTAGTGTAATAAACAGCCCATTAGACACTCTTTCTCTGTACTCTTTGTCTGTCCTATTATTACTAAATTTTCCGTATACATTTCCATTTCTATGCTTTATTTTACTTAAGCCCGTAGTGCCTAGTACACCCCCCCCCCTTGAACATGGGAATTTATTAAAGGGAAGTGGTATGACGGGGTCCTGTGGATGGTAGTCATAACATGGGGTGTGCATACGCCCTAACAAAAGGTGATAATTTCAAAAAAGGAAATATTTCTTTTGACTCTATAGTTTTTACTAGTGACTGTGCCCTTAGAATAAATGGGCTTTGTATTTGAAGAGGTAGGTGAGGACTAAAAAGACTAAAAATATTAAGCTACAGACAAAAAAACCTTACTGCTTTGAATAGGATATACTATATATGAGAAATGTAAAATTATCATAAATTTCAAACATTTAATTTCAATATTTTTTCAACTATTAAATTATAGTAATGTTATCTATGCAACTTATGAATGGGTCAAATATATTTCTTAGCAGAGATCTAAAGGGACAAGACAATAGCGTAAAGTTAGTGATTGAAACGTTTGGACAAACAACTTAATGAACCATCCAGTCAAAATTCAAAATTTGTTGTAGTTTTTATTTTGCCATACATTTAAATAGGACTTTTACTAGACACTCATCAAAAAAGTCAAAATAATATAATATCAAGTTTATTTTAGGCATGTTTAAGGCTATTTCTGACTATTTTCCAACTTTTACTATTGCTTTTATTTTAATGAAGAATTTTGGCAGTTTTTTTAGAGCTTCATAACATGCATCTTTCTATCTAGTCTATCTTACTCTATCTCTGAGCGCTCTCTGTCCCCTTTCCCTTTTATTTTTCTTTCCCACCACTCCTTTAGAGGAGAAGGTCTTTACCCACCTCCCTTTATCGCGCTTCCCCCTTACTTTACATGCTTTAGTACTACGGCCATGCATGTGTGTGTGTACGCACACACCGTGTGTGCGCCCAGTCCGTCCGTACGAACTTTTAGTTGGTTTTTGACTTTGCGCATGTACACATACTGCGCGTTTTGTCCTTTTTTTTTGTGTTTTTTTTTATTCAAAACTTCATGGTTCATGAATTGTTTTAATAAATTGTGATTTATGCGAATAAAAAAGTGATTTTTATTGTATTTTTGCTTGACTCTAAATACAATTAAAAATTAATATTTTACAATGTAAGTTTCTATCTACCCATGTGTGACTAGTTTAAGCTAGCTAGAGTTGTATATGTAAAGCTAAGCTGAGGTGAAAATTATTAATATACATAAATTTTAAAAAGTGATTAAAGTTTGAATTTAAATACAGTGTAGATCGCAACAATCTTTTTATGACCGTCTAACAGCCGTACATACGGATAAACCTTGTTATATAGAGAAGGTTATAATATGTGATTTTTTATACAATTGGTAATTTTTTGTGAAAAATAAAGTATAAGTGAAATAATTTCTGACAAAAAAACTGAAACTGTCTTTTATGATTTAATCATGAATAGCATGGGTAACCCATCCGCGAATATGGCGGCAAATCCGCAAAATAATGCTACAGGGTATAATACCAACAACCAACCGCCGATGAACGGCCAGTCTATGCCGCCAAATGCGGGCAATAACGGCGGGCAAAACCCGCCGACCTCTGCCAATCAGCCGCAAGAGGGTACGGTGGAGTATATACTTAAACAGGCGGCTGAAAATGGCGATAAAACGGCGGTAATCAACATGTTGGAACGGGGTGCGCCGTTTGTTGTTGATATGGTGAGTTCTTAATTTAAAATCACGTTTAAGATCTCAAGGGATAAGACGATAGTATAAATATACATCTCAAATGATGATAGACAAAATTACCCACTCTTTACATTAAATTATTGGTTGAAAAGCAAACAAATACATAGTATTAGATTTTTGGGTACCAGTGTAATTTGCATTTTATTCTCCCCTCACTCTCTAGAAATTAACAACAAGCCATCATTTTAAAGGATTACCTTATCGACGTAGGAATCACCATTTTATACCATAAAGTTTGTAAGAAACCTCAATTATGTAAAAGTTATAGAAAAATTAATGATTTCTAGACTTTACCGTATTGAGGCATCTTTAAGCAAAAAATTAAGTTTATATGACAATTCTAAAATGACAATTCTAAAGTTAGAACTATCAGTTAAGTAAGGTCGAGTTTAAGAAATACTCTTAATTTCAAAACAACATAAAATTGCCTAGTATAATGTACTTTATAGAAGGAAATGGTGTTTTTTGGAAACGATTTTATAATACTAAAAATACTCTAAAAAAAACAAAATAATTTTAGTCAAATGTCAGAATATTTAATTTTAAAATTTAAGGGTATATAAAGTAGTAAGTATTTTGTCTAATGCTTAAGAATTCAATAAATATAGAACCAATTAAGTTCTTATTTGTAGGGAAGCTTTACATAGGAAGGTCCTTGGGCGGTTTTGTGCTATCTTAGTCTTAAATGCTAAGACTTCTTATGGTTCTAATCTATTTTCTTTCCCGTATAAAAACATAGCCCTTAGATGCTAGAGGTGCTAGTACGTAATGGAGAGCTTTGCTAATGAATTTAAGAATGTTAAAAAAGTCTTATTGGCTTAAAACCCTGCTTGAAGATTTCTGAAACAATTTGGTATAATACCTTTACCCAAAAGTATCTATAACCTTAACTTGTTATTTACACTTTTTAACATTATTAGCTTAATTTAAGAAATGGTAATTCATTGGACTATTAGGAATAAGGAGGGAGGGGACATTGGGCTGTTTATTACACTAGTCCCTAAAGTTTTGTAATAACGTTTTCTTTATCTTTGGCTTAACAACTTTGGGGGACTTTTGATTGATTCATTAAGATGAGTGTTCTAACGTTTCAACCACTAATTTTAATCTACATAACGGGTAATTTTGTGCATCATCATTTGGGATGTGCATCAATTTATCGGCCATTGTCTTACCCCTTTAGATTCCTGATGAATTTTCTTGTTTTCCCCTAAAAAAAATATATTTTTAAGAGTGAGAACATTTAAAGCCTAACCTAAAATTAAGTCAGACTTTTTGGCAGAGCGCTGCAACCATTTAAACCATAATTTACAAGATTATTCTAAATTCTGCTTTTCAAGTACAAAATTTGCTCTAAACAAGGATGACAAAAACCATAAATAAGTCTGTTTGATGATTATTACCAGGGAGGGAGGAACATTGGGCTCTTTTTTCTTCTTGTCCCCAACGTTTTCTTATCCGTTGGTTTAACAAATTTGGAGACTTTGTATTGTATTTTGATTGGTTGGTTCATTAAGTTGAGTGTCCAAACGTTTTAACCACTAATTCCAATCTAAAGAAGGGGTAATTTTGTGAATATTCATTGGGAAAACACATCCATTTATCGGCCATTGTCTTATGTTTTAGAATCCTTGAAACTTAGTGTAACAGAATGACAGACGGACAGCTAAACAGACGAACAGACAGACAAAAACTCTTAATAGAATAGCTTCGCTATAGTAAACGTAACAAAGTCCTTTTGATAAAATTCTAAAAAAACATTCCGCATTCATTTGTTATTTATCAATTGATTGAACATAAAAAGACTCACATAATAAAAGATTAAAAAATAAAGTTAGAAAAATTCAATAACCTTTTTTCCAGAATGGCTTAGAAACGTAATAATCGGTTGTAGGCTACACTGAAAAATCAACTATTGTATACTATTGTATCGTATTATAGCCAGTTTTCTACGAATATTAAAATAAATATCGTATCATTGAAACAAGTTCTGTTAGCCCGGGATTTTGACCCTTTGACAGTTAGGGAGTTGAATCCATTTTTATAGAAGCAGAAATATAATCTATGATTATGGTTTGGACCCTATAAAACTGTAATCTACCCTTCCACTTTCCCCTCTCTTGGTGAAGATATCTTCAACGCCGATACGATTTTTGAAATATAAGATTCCACTTTTGTCTCTCTTGTTGAAGATATCTTCACCAAGAGAGGCAAAAGTGGAATCTTAAATTTCAAAAATCGTATCGGCGTTGAAGATATCTTCACCAAGAGAGGGGAAAGTGGAATCTTACATTTCAAAAATCGTATCGGCGTTGAAGATATCTTCACCAAGAGAAGGGAAAGTAGAATCTTACATTTCAAAAATCGTATCGGCGTTGAAGATATCTTCAACAAGAGAGGGGAAAGTGGAAAGGTAGATTACAGTTTTAGAGGGTCCAAACCATAATCATAGATTATATTTCTGCTTCTATAAAAATTGATTCAACTCCCTAACTGTTTGAGACTAACAAAACTAATTTTAATCATAGATTTTTTATATTAATATCCGCGGAAAGCTGTCTATAATATGATGCAAATGCGATAAAAAAACTAATAAAAATTTTTTCTTATCATTTTGAAACTTTTTGTAAGAAATCCATGCTAGGTACTTATTTTTGGTTTTAAAAATAATCAAAATATTATTCTTTACATGACATCGAAATGATTCTTTTGATAACTATAAATGTTATTCGAACAAACATTCAAAATTAAATAGTATCTTTTTACTAGGGCTTCTTAGTTAAAATATAAATTAACTAGCGGCTACGCCTCTAGAGGGGGGTTGGGGGTGTCCCACCCCTCAAGAAAATAGTTATAAACTTTCCCGGGACCTATGAGAAGCTACCCTGTTAAAGAGAACCCGATCGGTTCAGCGGTTAGCGAGATCATTCGGTACAGACACACCGACACACAGATACACAAACAGACAAACATCCTGTTACTTTAATAAGGATTATCACTTTAATAATTTCAAACTTCATAGAAATCAGGAAGAAATTAGACTGTAAATTATTCTGGTACCCAAAGTTTTATAAATACATATGTTCTCTTATTAATTGGCTTGACAACTTAAAAAAACTTGATTGATTGTGAAACTTTTTTACTTAAAATTTTGCTGGTCTTCATTGAGGATATACACTAAATTATTGTCCAGTATCTTATCCTACAATATCCATCTTCTACTTTCTGTTTTTCAGAAAACCTATTCCTCGATTTATTTTTTTTATGCTGAATAACATTTTTTATATCAATTGATTCAATGAGCAAAAAATATTTTGTTTACCATTGATTTCAAACATTTTTTTGATATTAAACAAGGATGACCATATCAATAAAAACTAGATTTGATATTTTTCTACTATATCTGCTTTATCTAAATTTTTTTATTATACAAAGTTTTGCTTGTTTGGCCTCTTTAAAATAACCAGGATGACAACATCTATAAAAGCAAAGACAAATAAACATTAATACTTGTAGAGTGTCAGAAGTTATAGAGCAGAATATAGATTTATAAGTTTTTTACACAATTGCTAAAATATAGAAGACTTTTTAAGGACATACTTACAATTTAAAACTTAAACATACAGATGCTTTGCTATTACTATTGTACTTAATAGTCCTAGGAATCAATATACTGAAACTTATTTAAATATAATATTGATATCATATATAAAAGAATTAAGAAGCTAAGAAATTATTATGTTTTAAATGGACATACTGACGTTTTCTTAGTTGTACCTAACCATCTTGCCACTTTTGAAATTGAAAGGACAATACCAACATTCCTAAATTAACAAGTAGAGCTAACCGTTAGAGAAAAACAGAAAGACGGAGAGACCTAATTACAAAAAAGCTTCGCTTTTAAAAACAAACAGACAGAAATAAAATAAAACACAACCCAGCTTAATTTATCAGATCTAATTACCACTTTCTCTGTGTTTTTCAATTAGAAGCCGTTCCTAAAGTTATTTACTACCCTAGTATGACAGTATGATTACAGCTCGGGCTAGCCTCAAACTATACTGTCATAATAATGGCTTTTTTTAACTATATGAACCAATTTTATTTTTCTGCTTTTTTGGCATTGTGCTTTTAGTCTTTCCTTTTTTGTCTCTCTCTCTCTCTCTCTTCCTTTTTCTCCTGTTTTCCGTATCTCTTTCTGGTTGACTTATCACTGACATAATCACTTTGTTTAATGAGATAGACAGAAACAGATTTTGTAATACCCAGGGATCATAGGGGATAAGACAATGGCCGATAAATTGATGTACAGCAGTAATGATGATAAATGAAATTACCCCTTCTGTTGATTATTGGTTGAAAAATTTGGGCATTTCTAGAAGGTGGAAGTAACCTTAATTATAGAAGTTGTCTATAAAACTATAGGTACCGGTATAATTTACAGTCCAATGTTCCCTCCCTCCCTGGTAGTGCCTAGCTAACAAGATAGATACTCAGGATAGATAATGATGGATAGATAGCTAGATAACTTGAAAGTGATTTCGTAATACTTAATATAGACAGAGAGATAGATAAAGGATAAACAAACCATAGATAAATAGTTGAAAATTAGATAGTAAAGTTTTTGATTTACTTTCCATTTTAGGGAAACTTTGTAAATAAGTAAATTCGGATAAAATGTATTCCAAATAAAAAAAAACAATGGTATTTAGCTTTAGAATCAGAGAGAGAGGGAACAATGGGCTGTTTATTACACTGGGTTACCCCAAAGTTTTATAATAACGTTGGCTTAACAATTTTGGGGAGGTGAATTTTGATTGGTTGGTTCAATAAATAAAGTGTTCAACATTTCAACCACTAATTTTAATCTACATAAGGGGTAATTTTGTGTATCATCATTGGGGATGTACATCAATTTATAGGCCATTGTCTTATCCCTTTAGATCCCTGATATGGAATAATGTTGAGAATAAATTTCCTTATTTACACTGAAGTTTGACCTACAAAAATAGTTATTTTGTAAATATAGAAATATTCAGGGAGGGAGGGGACATTGGACTGAAAATTACACTGGTAACAATAGTTTTTTTAAATATTGGTAGGATTAAACAATCAGTGTTTAATCTTTTCAACCAATAATTATAATTAAGAATGAAGAAGGGGTAATTTTGATTAATATTATTGGGAATGTAATGTAGGTCAACTCATATTTCATTGTCTTATCCCTAAAGATCATTGTGTTTCTCACTTTCTTAATCAAGTCTAATAATGTTGCTGCCCTATATATGCACATTACCAATCTTGCTAAGAATAAATTGAATGTCCTTTTTTAATGATTAAATTTGGCCTTAAATAATAAGCCATGTAAAAACTTCCTGACTTTGCATAAATTGTTTTGATAGATAGATGGATAGATAGTTGGATATATAGATATATGGATAAATATATGGATAGATAGATGAATAGATGGGTAGATGAATAGATAGCTGGATAGATATATGGATATATAGTTGGATATATAGATGGATAGATAGATGGATAGATAGTTGGATATATAGATGAATAGATAGATAGATAGATATATGGATAGTTAAATGGATAGATAAATAGATAGATAAATAGATAGATAGATAGAAAGATGGATAGATAGATGGATAGAAAGATGGATAGATAGATAAATAGATAGATATTGAGATCTACATAGATAGATAGATGGATAAATAGATAGAAATTAATAGCTACATAAATATATAGATATTGAGAGCTAAATACATAGATAGATAGATGGGTAAATATATAGATATTGATAGCTACATAAATAGATAGATAAATGGATAAATAGATAGATATTGATAGCTTGATAGATAGATAGATATTTAGAGCTAGTTAGAGCTAGGTAGAGATAGACAGATAACTTTAAAAGTTAATGAGAAGATACAAAATCGAGGTTAGTTTTTGCCTATAGTACTTACAGACAGACGGACATACGGACATACATACAGACAGACAGACAGACCTTAAAACTCTTTTCCCAAACTTCTATTAAAGCATGACAATTTAAAGCAAGCTAAGGATAGGTACATGTTTACATAATAACAAAATAGTCGGGAAGTTATAGGACATTGGAATGTATATTGCACTGGTACCCAAGGTTTTAAAATCACGTTTTCTTTTAGTGGACTAAATGTATCTTCCAATGTCTTATCCCTTAAGATCCCTTCATAATACCCTTATGATAAGGATAAGTTGTATTGAATGCAAGTTTAAATATTTCAATTTGTTTTTCCTAATACCTATCCGCCAATCAACTTGATGATAATTTTGTCGAATCACTAGGCCTTTGCCAGTTTTATTATTAAGCCTTTTTATTAGGAATGAAGCTAATCTTTGACTCAATTTGTCTTTCCATACGTTCATCAGATCATTAAACCGTCCGTCTGTCCGTTTATCCGTCGGTCTGTCAGTCTAGGCTGCTGTTTTTTTAGATACCCCTTACCAAAAAGCACTCAGTATATAACTTACTTTGTCCGTCTGTCTGTCGGTTTTTCTTCAAAATTCAAATATATGTAAAGGTTTTGACGACTACTGAAAATCTGCTCTATAGTTTACTCTTGTATTTTTGTGTATCTATAATATTCTGAGCTCCGTTACTTATGGATATTGTCCCCCTTGATTAATATCTATCTAGCTATCTTGCTATCTAGATAGCAAGGGCTCTTATAAGGAACTCTTAAATTTAATTTATAAATATTGTTTATGTCATTATGAGTTTACAAAGGGCGCCAATTCCTTTAGAAGAAGCGAAGCTGCTATTATATAGTATAATGTTTGTCTGTTTGTCTATACTGTGCGTCGTTTAGAACTTAGATTTCAAGGGTATAAAAACTATTGTGCCTCCTTAATTAATGGTTACTTATACATTGTCATTTTCATTTTTCATCGTATTACAGACTATTTTCCATGGATATTAAAATAAAAATCATAAAATTAATACCAGTTTTGTTAGATGTATAATGAAATACTTTTTTCTTTGTTTAATTTTTACAATTCTGTTCTATAACGCTTTAAAAGTGCGTTTTATTATTGTTAGTTTTTTTTTTAGTTTATGTTGTTTTAGCCTAAAATTGTAAAAAGTATATTGCTATATTGCTTAAAATGCAGTTTAAACAAGAATGACAACATCCATAAGAGCGAAGCTGAATATATCAGATGGTCAGCCAAACGAACGAACATTTTGAAACTTGATTATAAAGATTCATAGTTTTTTAAATGGTGCATAGTCGTCCTAGGAATCAGCATTTCTAGATTCATCATAATACGCAATGAGGGATGGGACATTGGACTGTTAATTACTCTGGTAACCAAAGTTTTATAACAATGTTATTTTATCGTTGCATAAAAACTTTGGGTACTTTTTTGGATTGTTATTGTTTACTTCCAAACTAGTAGTGCCCAAACTTTTCAAGAAGGGGTTATTTAGTTTATCATCATTGTTTATGTACATCAATTTATCGTCCATTGTCTTATCCTCACTGGACTAATGGCAAAACCAAATTTGCCAAGCATTAGCCAATTATGAAAGCTTAACTTAGTTATTTAACCTACTTTAAATAAGAAGTATTGCTTAAAAACAGCAAAATATCAATTTAATCTTTTTTTGTTGTTGAAAATTTAGTAATTCTTTATTTAATTCTATATAAATGACTAGCGTCTACGCCCCTAGAGGCCTTTAGGTGGGAATTTTGTGAGGGATAGGGGTGATTTCTCTTGTGGGGTCGGTGGTACCCACCTCCAAAATAGATATAAACCTTCCCACGACCTATGAGAAGCTTCACTGTAAATCAGAACCAAATCGGTTCAGTGGTTAGCGGATACTGTTACTTTATTAAAAGGATTTGCAGATGTTAAATTGTATTGTTTATAAAAAAAAGTTTCGTAGAATTAATTGAACACCCTATCTATAGTAACCTTGTTTCTAAAGATGTAAAAAATAAGGGGTGCATTCACTTCCGTATATTATTATATGCTTTTACTTTTTTTTTATTTGCAAAAAGAAGCAATATAAAAGTAAAAAATGAGGATGGGACCTTTTAGAGCTATAAAAAATGGAAAACTTAAAAATATAAAACGTAGTGGTAGGGATAAGACAATGGCTGATAAATTGATTTACATCCCAAATGAGGTAACACAAAATTACACTTTTGTAGATTACAATTAGTGAATCCTATGGACACTCAACTGAATGAACCAACTAATGAAAACTATATAAAACTTATGGGACTAGTGTAAAAAACAGCCTAATGTCCCATTTCTCCGTTAATTAGTGGTCATTAAATATTCATAATGAGAGTTAAAAATGAAGGGGCAGTTTGTGCTGTTGTAATAATTTGCGGTTTTTGTGATATGATAATGTGATACACATGCGGAAGTTAACGCACACCTTCTAAAAAGTTATCATAAGTGATCTAAAATGATTTTTCATTCCCCTTTCCTTGGGGTTTAATGGAATAAGTAAATGACTAAAAAGGATTTGGCATAATTATTTTTTCATTAATTGTGTGTTTATTTGTCTGTTTGTCCGAATGTCTGTGTGTCCATCTGTCTTTCTATCCTTCTATCTGCAGATTTGATTATCTGTCTGTCTTTTCGTCTGTCCGTTTGTCTGTCTTACTATATCATCGTCTGTTTGTCTATTCATATGTGTGTCCATCTGTCTGTCAATCTGTTTTTCTTTCCATCTGTATGTCTGTCCGTCTGTCTGTCCCTATTTCTCTGTTCTTAATTATTTTGTGCTTCGGCTTGTAAAGCAATTTTACAGAATCATTAAAAAGGCTTTTCAAGGGGTGTTTATAAAAATCCGCCAATCAATTTGTCGATAAAACAGCATAATGGCAAACTTGGTTTATGTCATCAATGGCGAATTGGCTTGATATTATTATCGACATTTAATAAAAAAAGTAAAAAGAATGTGTACATTTTTTTATGTTTTTTAGGTAAGTGTGAAACCTATATCTACAATTGTAGAAAAATGTTGTATTGTTAAACGAACCACCCTGAAAAGTTTGAAATCCATTGGACGATTCTAAAAATGATTTGCTGTTAAAAAACAAATAGAAATTTTATTATTATTGTAGGATCTCTTATGCTTTAGAATAAGGTTATTAAAAAATTGTTAAAACAACGTTTAAATTTTAATAGGACGATTCTATTCACTAACTATTCAGTTGCTTATCTTTAAGATTTACATTTTTAAAATTTATTGTTTATTTATATTTTAAAATAAATAGGCGGTTAGGGTTTGAATCTAGGCCAAAACTGCGTTATAACTTACTATGTTAAAAATATAATTTAAAATTTGGGGGGGGGGGGGGGCGCCGCAATCAATAGTAACTCAATACAATTTAAAGTTAGAACTTTTAGACAAAGAGCATTCAATAAAAAGGTTGGTTGGATGGGATTAGACAATAGAAAAGACAGACAGACAGATAGATAGATAGACAGACAGACATACATACAGTAGTCAGACAGACAGACATACATACAGTAGTCAGACATACTAAGAGAAAGAAACTCTTACAGATAGATTTTTATATTCAGACAGACATATAGATAGTTAGTTAGATAGATAGATGGATATATAAATAGATGGATAGATAGATAGATTGAAATAGATAGATAGGCAGATAAATGGACATAATTATCCTTGTTTAAAATGTTTTTAAATTGATTGATTATATACATTTTTTTAAACGTTTAAAACTCCAATAATTCTATACTTAAAGTTGATAAATTAAGTGTTTCTTATAATATTTGTTTAAGGGAGGGGTCTTTTGACTGTAAATTACACTGGCACCCAAAGTTTTATACCCACGTTATCTTATTCTATGGCTCAAAAACTTTGGGTACTTTTATTTACATGTGAATTGTTGTTTACAAACTAGTAGTGTCCAAACTTTTGAACCAATAATTCTGATCTAGAGAATGGGTATTTTTGTTTATCATCATTATAGTGGGTAAGACTGACATGATATCGACAGGCTTCATTTCAATTTCAAACCCTCATGTAAAGAAACATTGTCTGTGTTGACTAAAATTTCCCAAAATTAGCCAAAATTTTCCCATAGATCGTTTAGGATACAATAAATAGTTATCAATTTTTCAACTAGGACCCTCAGGGAAGAAGGGATTTACATCCCCCCTCCCCCCCCCAAAAAAATAAATCCTTTAAATTACAATGTCTGTCCGTTCGTCATTCAGTAACGCTTTAGAGGATAAATTAAAGATACATTTACTAATAAGCATCTAATTTATAAACATACTTTTATAATCCGTATGTCCATTTCGGAGCTCTACAAGGTACTTTGAGGGGTATAGCCATATATTTGAATTGTTGGAAAAGTAATTTCTTGGCTGCTAATTCAGATAGATATCTACATAATAAGATACAATTGACCAATAGGCATGAACTCTATAACTTTGATAATTTTGAATGCCTTGATGCCTAAGTTCCTGACAAAGGCCATAATTGCAACGTTTTTCAAATCACCTCAACTTAAAAGTAGCAATTACCCTTCCCCCCCCTCTCCTCTACCCCCCTTCCCTCCAAATTTTTCCTTTATCCTCTCCTAAATCGCAATCATACACTGTTAAAATTTTTTTTTTTTTTTAGCATGAGATAATACTATATATTCTTCACATTAATGTATAGTATCAATCCGTGCATTATAGGAAAAAAACCTCATTACGATACAAGGAAGTTTTCTATACTGTATTGGGTATTAGATATTGTACTGGGGAGTAACATTTAGTACTAAATAATGTATTTGTCTGTAGAGTATTATCCAATACACTCTTGGGAATAAAATTCAATATGGTAGAAGTAAGTTTTCATTACGCTCCTTCGCAATTGTTGTTACCCTCTATCATAATTTTTGATACTCTGGAGAGTATGAAACTGTTTTACTTTGGATGAAAGATCAGTTTATAATATATGATTATTATATGTACATATACATTTTGTTATATCAACAAACATACCAAGCAGAGCAATAAAACATTAATTTAAATGTAAATTTAGTAAAAAAAATGACTTTAAAGATGTTTAGGACTAAACATGATCCTTAAAAATAAAAACTATGGTCAGTCATAATTACAAAAATTAAAACTATAAATGTGAGCATAAATAGTAACTTATCATCTTTGTCTAAAACGACCAAGCAGAAACACTTCCATGAGAGGTGTGCACCAATGGTGTCTGTTTCAATTATTCTTTACAGTACAGATTCGTACCCTAGAACGTATGAATAGTTACTATCTTAATAAACCATTCTCTTGCGTAATGTCTGATAGGCTACAGCGTATGAAATAGTACTAAATTTAAAAACTTTTCTACAGCGTATTTTCCAGTACACTAGAATGTATCAAATAGTACTATTTTAATAAACATTTCTGTAGCATATTTTCCAATATTCTAGAGCGTATCAATCGATACTAAAAAAATGTATGGGTTCTGTATAGTAATAATTATTGTGTTATATAGTATTACATAGTGTTATATATTAATTATATAGTTGTAGGGTACTTACGGTTCCAATACTCTCCAGAGTATCAATTGATACTAAATAAAAAAATTATTTTTAACAGTGTATATAAGAGTAATATGTGGTAGGAAGTTTTGAAGAGTATTTTATTTTAAGCATACATGTTTACTATAAATATTCTATCTCTACATTTTCTATTCTTCCCTCTTTCTATCTATCTGTCTATCTATCTATTTATCTATCTATCTGTCTATCTATCTATCTATCTATCTGTCTATCTATCTGTCTATCTATCTGTCTACCTATCTGTCTATCTATCTGTCTATCTATCTGTCTAGCTATCTGTCTATCTATCTGTCTATCTATCTGTCTATCTATCTTTCTCTTTCTATCTATCTTTCTATCTATCTGTCTATCTATCTTTTTATCTATCTATCTGTCTATATATCTTTTTATCTATCCTTCTGTCTCTTTCTTTCTATGTACCTTTTTAATTTAAAATTACAGAAGAACTAGGAAATTTGAATATCTCACTAGCTACCTCTATTTATTCAAAGAATCAAAACAATTTTGCTAAACTACTCCGTTGAACCTACGGATATACATTATCTTGTCATTGAGTAGCTTTCCCTAAACATGCATCTTAAAATTTTGGCTCTAAAAATTCCAGCCCCCTGAATCAATTTGTTAACAAGTAATTGGAACCCCTCATTTGCCCCCCCCCCCCCCTCCCCCTCCCGTAAAGAAATATAGGAGGAGGTCCCCCACGCAAGTATAGTTAATCATATATTTTTAATAGGAAATTTTTAATATACTAAAATTAGGCATTTAATGTTTGTTTGAATTTTTGAAACTTGAACAAAAAGATTTGTTTTCCAATAGATGTAGGTACTTTTATCCATCTATTTACCCATCAAGAATAATGAATAGATGTATTTATAAATCTATCCATTTATATATTCATCTATAAATCTATCTTTTCTCCATGTATTAATCCAACTATCAATCTAACTATACCCCAATCTTATAATCTATTTTCAAGTATGGCTTTTTCAAAGTCATCAAAGACAGAGTCATCTGGATTAGAACATTAGAGTAAAACACTAGAGGGGGAAGGGTTTAAATTTCTGTATGTCCCAATCCCAAGAACCTTGTACATACCCTCAAATGAGCCTTTGAAATCAACCAATAGTGTCGGGAATATTAACACAGCCAAGTAGCAGAAACCAATTTTCTAACAGACGAAAAAGGTCCTTGGAAAAGGAGGGCAGGTAGTTATCTGTACATACATTTATACTATAGATCTATTATTACTGAGCCTTACTAAAATATCCTTGTTAATCAATGATTTAAACGATCAATTAATTTATCTTTTTATCCATCCATTAATCACTCTTATCTCCTTGAACCTAATGAAATAAAGCAAAAAAGGTATCACACAGTGGGATCCAGTGGGACATCCAAAAAATTTAAAATTGACTTTTATCTATCCTAGGAATTAATAATGGCTGTAAGTAGACAGCTAGAAAAGAAATTTTTAAAAAATATTCATTTTTGGCGGATTTATGCCATTTTTAAAAAAGGTAGTGAAAAATTTCTTTTCAGTTTTTATGATTTTCCAGATTTTTTTACACAATTTTTTCAAAGCAACAAAAAATACATTTATGTTCATCTTATGAAAATAATTTTTGATTGAGGTACTTTTCAGATACCTGTACCAATGTCTAATTAAAGAAAAATTTTAAAAAAATATTTTTTTGGTGGTGTAAATTGACATTTTGTGAGAAAATTTCACCAAAAATATTAAGATTTTTAACCCCAAAAAATCAGTTTTCTCCATTTTACCCAAAAACGGCCAGGATGCCCCGGGTTTTGCAATGATAATATTAATATGCAACATGTATTGTGTTTAAAACAGTTTTCATAACCTGGGGCCTCCCGGCCGTTTTTGAGTAATTGAGCATTTTACATTGCATGGTTTGAACAATTTTGTTCTTGTTAATTTGAAATTTTTCCTCGTTAGAGGGGGAAGGAGTCATTTTAGAGCCCAAAGTCATCTCTGCAATGTTTTCTAACTTTTTGAGGCGGAACTTTCTTTACTTATGCATTATTTGCCTCCGGCCAACCGTTTCGCCGTTATTTGCCACCGTAGGTGTGATTTTTAACGATTTTTGCCGTTCTCGCGGTTTTAATGGACATTTAAGGGAACAAGGAGTCCTTAAAAAAAGATGACTTATAAATACTTTTATTTTAGCAATTAAATTTGCTAAATTTCATGTGTTCTGAAAAAAATTGTATTTCTAACTGGTTTTGGTTCAGCAGAAATTCAAATTCGTGGATTAATTATAATATTGCAAAAACATTATATATGCGTCTGAGAGAGATAGAGAAATATACGTTTGAGAGAGAATATAATATAAGCAATTATGTTTATATTCTTATACAAACTTTAAATGAAGATAGCTAGACTTAGAATAAAGGTATTAACACAAAATCAAAAGTGTTTTGAAAATTATGTTATTGTTGTTTATATCTGTAAAAAAAACACTAGAAAACATGCCTTATTAGTGTCCTATTTTACTTATACTGGACCTACCTAAAATTGCCGGGACTCGAACTGGGTGCACCTGACGCTATATTCATGTTCACAAACATTGTTTGCATTGAAGAAATATTTACATAGACGTTTATTTTGTTAAAATATTCCTATCCTAACTAAAGTTATGAAGGTTTATAGATTTTTTAAAAATAGGGTAGCTTCGCTCCTCCAAAACCGCCAGACGTACTTACCAAATGCACATTAGAAGTTAACAGGAGCAAAATTTATGTTATTTTTGAGTTAAAGCAAAAACAATTACATCATTTCATCAAATACAAGCTTTTTTATTGATGTTTACTTTTGTCTACCCTTAATGTCCCGTTTTTTGGCAAAAGATCCCACTGTGTATCAATTTAAAATTTCTTCAAATAAAAATTTTTCCCAAGATCAATATAGGAATTATGATTGGTTGGTTCTTGTAGTTGTTTACTACCCTAGTATGACAGTAGAGTTACAGCCTAGGCTAGCCTCATACTCTTCTGTGTTATTAACACGACTAAAGGACTTTGGGCACCTTTATATTTATAAAAATGTTGCTACAAAGACGAGAAATGCAGCGATCTGAAGGGATAATTTAATGGCCGATAAATTGATGTACATCCCTAATGATGATACACAAAATTTCCCCTTTTGTAGATTACAATAAGTGGTTGAAAAGTTTAAACAGTTAACTTTATGAGCCGACCAATCCAAATTCAGTAAAGTTCCCAAAGTTGTTGAGCCAGCAATAAAGGAAACGTTAATAGATAGCCCATTGTCCCCTCTCTCTCCGCGAATAATGCACCTATTAACTTTGTCCTTAGCATTAAGGGGCCCTTTTTAAATTCTGGATTGAGTGGGACAGATAATAGCCTAAAACCTCCTCAAATTTAATCCTAAAATAGCCTAAAACCACCCAAGGAACTATATAAAAGTTTGATAAATTGTTATTGAGATCATAACGGACAGACATAACAACTTTCTACTTTATATAAAAGGATGAAAGCATTATAAGAATTGCGTTAGATATTAGCATATATGAGTACCATCGTAAAAACGCCCCCTATCGTCATTATTAAATAATTACACAGCAAAATCGATTTCAATGATTTTTATCTCTAAAGGATTATAATCTATCTTTCTATCCTTATATAAAAGTAACAGGATCTGTGTCTGTGTGAGTGTTTGTCTGTATTGGGAAGGTTTAACTATTTTGGATACCACCACCCTCCCAAGAGAAATCGCCCTAGAAAAAGAATGTTAACTGTTTCATTTTAAAACTGAAATTAAAAGTTTGTGTTTAGGGAGGGGGGGCTGTTCGCTCCTCCACCTTAAGTGCGTCTTCGGGCGTAGCCACTAGTCCTTTTATAAAATGGACAATGGGATGTTTATTACACTATTCCCTAAGGTTTTATAATAACGTTTTTTAATTGTTGGCTTAACAACTTTGGGGACTTTTAATGAATTTGTTTGGTTGGTTTATTAAATTGAGTTTCCATAAAACACTAATTGTAATCTACAGAAGGGGTAATTTTGTGTAGCATCATTGGGAATGTACATAAGTTTATCGGCCATTGTCTTATTCCTTTAGATCCCTGGGACAGATTTTTCCAACAAAAACTATTTTACTTATGGTCTGTTTGTTTATAGGAATTGAATTATTTCAAATATTGAAAGAATTTTTACAGAAATTTTTCATTTTGGAATTTTACTTTTTTACTAGCATTTTTAGTGTTAACAGATCTAAGGATCGATTGGAAAAATGGAAAGAGAGAGAGAGAGAGAGAGAGAGAGAGAGAGAGAGAGAGAGAGTTATGAAGATATATACCTGAAAGATTTAATATATATATCTGTACATAAAAATCTCTGTAACTGCAGTTATGTTTTCAAAATACTTCACATACCCCCTCTTTACAAACCCCCATAAAAACAAGCCTTGAAAATTTTTGGTTCTCCCGTTGTCTAATTCAACTGCATGCATATTGATAGATAGATAGACATAGATACACAGAAGATAGCTAAATAAATAGATAGAAAGATAGATAAATGTATATATATAGATCTATCTAAGCAATGTTTACTTTCAAACCTAAGTAATGTTAAAATTATGATAAAATTTCACTTAGTCATGCTGAAAGTTAATCCTATACTTGTTAATTACCCAAGTATAACAGTATAATTACAGCCTGTGCTATCATAATATTCTACTGTCATACTACTAAGATATAATGACCCTAAAACCGGTTTTAGAATAAGAAAATCTTAAAACAAATGTTTGCGTAGTTTCTTAACACCTTAAACCTGAATTTAAACAATCATGGGTGTTGGAAAAATTTCTTAAAAACAAATAAACTTATCAAGCAGTTGTTTAAATAACAAGGATGTTTACATAAAAAATAGCAAAGCTTCTAAACAGACGAATGGACAAGGTTAATTTTAAAATTGGTTATCATTAGTCATTAAAATCTAAATAATTTTTAAAATTTATCTTTATTAGCGCCCAAGAAATTCATATACAGTTTATTGGACTTAATTTCAAAATTGTTTATAGAATAATATTTTAATAATTGGAATCTCCATGAATAATTTCATACACCTATCTTTATAAGCAGTTGTGAAAATATTTCCCCCCAAACCAGTACTGCTAAAATCAAGTAAAATACTTAGAGGTATGGGGGTGACTGTAAATTATAAGGTCCCAAAGAAGTTATAAACACATTCTTTCATTTGCTGGCTAAAAACTTTGGGTACCTATATAATTTTACTTCCCAATGTTCCCTCCCTTCCTATGTATAATAAAACTTTTCTTTAAATAAATAAAGTTTTCTGTATTAACATAGCCTAAAAATCATTCAATTGACTAATATTCTTTGCTTATTTTAACGAACGTTCGACAACTTTTGTAGCATTATAAAAACAATTTTCAGTTTTGTATTTATGCATATGACTGCAATACATTTTAAAATGGGGTTATAAAAAATAGTATAAAGTGCATTTTTTGGATTTGATGGGTGGTTAGATAGATAGGTTGCTTAATAAAAATAAATACATAGGAAAAGTAAGGTTAAATAAAACGATAGATAGTAAGATGCTAGATTATGTATCCTATCAAACAAGTGACCCTTATAAAAAGTCATAGATAGATAGGTACCTAGGAGTAGGGCGATAGATAGATGGCTAAAATAGGTTTCCTATTGGAAAAGCGGCTTACTTATAGAGTCATAGATAGATAGAATTAGATAGCTAGTTCGACAGAGAGATAGCTAGTTAATTAACACCTAGAAAAGCAGCTGCTTCATTTTCTTTGATAGATAGATAGCTTACAATAAAGATAGATAAATGGATAATAGATAGAAAGATAGCTAAGAAGATAGAAAGATAGATAGATAGCTAGCTATGTAGATAGAAAGATAGCTAGTTGATATCCAGCTAGAAAAAGAGGCTCCCTGCCAAATTGCTTTGACGGCTTCATGCAGAGACCCCCCGGCAGCGGTAAAGGAATAGGTCAACTGGGTTTTGTAAATTAGAATATCCATTTTATTAATAACTAGCGGCTACGATCCTAAAGTCCTCTATTTTTTTGGTGTGAGGGGGGGGGGGCATTTTTAGGGGCGATTCCTCTTGGAAAAACGGTAGTATCCTCTTCCAAAATAATCGGTTCAGCTAATAGAAAGATCCTTCTGTACAAACAGACACACACACAGACAAACTCAAATGCATCCTGTTAATTTTATATTTAAACGTTTTAGAAATAATTTTAATTACTAACTATTTGATTACACAACTCCTGTCTGGAAGTTTCTCTGTAAAATTCGACTTTTTATGTGCTAAGACATTCCTTCTACTCTTTTTGTCCTTAATTAGTCTGTTTGAAGCATAAGATACCTAAAATGGCTAAACAACTCATACTTCTGTATAAATTTTAACTGAAAGAAAAAGCTTATTTACTTATTACTATATCTTTAAATCGTAACCCCCCAACCGCCCTCTCTCCCCCAAAATTCACTAATATACATTTCCTTACGGGGACAAGATATTTCAAATACAAATACATTTGTATGGTGAAAATACTCTCCCACAAAATAGTCAAAAAGCTTACCTGAACATATAAGATGCTTCAATGAAAAGGATAACCAGCAGTTAGCGAGATCATAAGCTGCAGACATACCGACACAAATCCTTTAATATTTATATAAGAATCAGAATGATTGTCCCCCTCTATGCTAGCTACCCACCTTAAAGTCTCCCCCCCCCCCACAAGAAAAAAACCCGTCTTGATTAAGCCACTTGTTTTTTTCATGGACTATAAACTTAGGATTCTGCAGAAAGTGATGGGACATTGCATTGTAAGACATACTCTCCCCTGAACACTCTTTTTTGAATCTTGATTGGATGGTACATACTAGCAGTGTTTAAACTTTCCTACCAATAGTTTTAATCTACAGAGGGTATAATTTTATTTGTAATATTTGTCAGTTTTTATCAATTTGTCTTCAATTGTCTTATCCCTTAGGATCTCTGAGTTTTAGTAAATGATGAACATGATGTCGACCTAGTTTATATCAGCACATTATCCCTAAGGATAACAGGGTAAAGTCTGCACTGTATATTCTTCAGGGAGGGAGGGGACATTGGGTTGATTATTACACTAGTCCCCAAAGTTTTATAGTAACATTTCCTTATTCGTTGACTGGGCCACTTTGTGGACTTTTATTGAATTTCGATTGGTTAGTTCATTAAGTTGTGTGACCAAATGATTCAACCACTAATTTTGTATCATTGGGGATGTACATTGCATTGTACATCAATTTATCGGCCATTGTCTTATCCCTTTAGACCTCTGATTAAGTAAATCGATGTGCTTTCATTTTCACACTATCAAATTATTAGTACAATTGCACATTATTACAACAGCACAAACTGCCCTTACACCCTAGTTTTATACTAATACACACTCCTAATGTGTGTTATTGCAATGGATATAGAATATACGTGGATACTATGATAGGGGGAAAATTGTCGTCAATTAAGGTTGCTAACATGAACATCATATTTGGTCCGTTCACTCATCCAGTAGGAGGGGGAAAAAAATGGTTAAGGGGTGTGTGTTGTTATTTTAGCCAGTTACGAGTTTCACTTTATTAGGGTACATGATAATCTGGTGTAATATCCAAGTAATGATAAATATATTGTTATTGCGAATATGAAATACTAAGCGGATGTGACGTCACACCAAGTATTTCACAATATTATCGGTTTGGTTCTATAAAAATATATTCCCTAACATGACAATATAATTACAGGCTTAGCTAGTTTGCTAGTGTGATGTCGTATTATTGTAACTAAAGATCTCTAAAACCTATACATCGTAAACCCAATCAAGCATACGGTGATTTCGAGTTCTGTTCATATAGAAAGACAAATTTCTTTAAAATAAGTCAATAAAGTAAATTCAAAAAAGAGAGTATAAAAGAAAAAATAAAGAAAGAGAGGGCGAATGTGAAAGAGAGAGAGAGAAAAATAGAAAGAGAAGAAATGCATAGGAAAAGAGACAGAAGGAAATGTAGACAGACAGAGAAGGAGATAAAATAGAGAAAGAAAAGGATAGAGAAAAAGAAAAACTGAAATGGCAGAGATATAGCAATATCAGGAATCGCTTATTTTATTGGCGGAAAAGTATAAACACTGCCTTGCTGATCATTTTGAATATAAAACCACAAAATCACAGAGTCGAACGTGTCGATATGGTTTCAAACCATGGCATTAACACCAAGGAATATAAAGGGATAAGACAATGGCCGAAAAATTGATGTACAGCCCCAATTATGATACACTAAATTACCCTATCGAACAACTACATGGACCAAAAATTAAATGAAAGCCAACGAATAAGAAAATCATTGTCATAAAACAAACTTTAGAAACTAGTGTAATAAACAACCAATTTCCCGCACTCCCTGGACATTAACTTCATGTTAGACTGTGTGTTATAGAATTGACAAACAATCTCTATAATTTCTGTCGATAATACAGCAGTAAATTTAAATTATGTTGTTATTATATACATATAACAGCAGAAAACTTTAAAATATATATAGAAATTATAAAATAGACATACAAATATATGTTAGATAGCTAGACAGACAAACCAATAGACAATGGACAGGCAGACATGATAGAGTTATAGATAGATAGAAAGATGTATTGTATATGGATAGATAGATAGAAAAAACGGATATATAGAATAGATAGATAAAATATTGGCACAGATTTTAAGTTGAAATTTTATTGTTTTTTGTTAATGCTTTTCTTATTCTATATTTTTTTCTCTAAAAACAATTAATCATTATTTTATGACTTTTTGTGATTCAAATTTTTGTAAAAGTTTGAAAATAATATAAAAATCTTTCACTCTAATTATCAAATTTTATATGTCTCGCTGTTATAATCTGTTTTTTCTAGCGATCTATGTGTATTGCCATCTGTTTATCAATCCATCCATCCATTAGTACATCCTTTAATTCATCCATCCAACCAGCTATCCATCCAGCCATCCATCCAGCTATCCAAACATCCATCCATCCATCCATTGATCCATTGATCCATCCATCCAACCATCCATCCATCCAACCATCCATCCATCCATCCATCTATCCATCCATCTATTCATCTATCCATCCATCCATCCATCCATCCATCCATCCATCCATCCATCCATCCAGCCATCCATACAGCCATCCATCCATCCATCCATCCATCCAACCATCCATACATCCATCCATCCATCCATCCATCCATCCATCCATCCATCCATCCATCCTTCCATCCATCCATCCATCCATCCAGCCATCCATCTATCCATCCATCCATCCATCCATCCATCCATCCATCCATCCATCCATCCATCCATCCATCCATCCATCCATCCATCCATCCATCCATCCATCCATCCATCCATCCATCCATCCATCCATCCATCCATCCATCCATCCATCCATCCATCCATATATCCATTGATCCATCACACTATCCTTTTATCCATCCATCCATCCATCCATCTATACAACCATTAATTCATACATCCATCTATCCATCCATCCATCCATCCATCCATCCATTGAACCACCAATCCATCCATCCTCTCTCTCTCTTTCACTCTCTCTCTCTCTCTCTCTCTCTCTCTCTATCTCTCTCCCTCTATCTCTCTCTCTCTCTCTCTCTCTCTCTCTCTCTCTCTCTCTCTCTCTCTCTCTCTCTTTCACTCTCTCTCTCTCTCTCTATTGTATATATACATCTACCCACTAATCTATTGATCCATCTATCCATCCATATATTATTCTATTCACAATTCACACGTCCACATGTTTTACCCATCCATTATCTGTACTAATTTATTGACTTATTTAACATTGAGCTATACTATGTATTTATGCTCTAAACCCAAATACAATACAGTATTGTGTTTTATTTAAATTTTGCTAAAAGTTACCCAACAAAATAGCAAAATTTCTTTGGTGATATATTGGAGAAAAAAATTCATTTGAACAATTGTCATGTAAAGAAACAAAGTAGCGGGTTTTGTCGTATTTTCACAGTAGCTTTTGATAGGATAGGTTAGGTTAGGTAAATGTTAATGATTGCCCGCAGGGTGAGCAAATTGGCCTCTTAGGGTTAGAGCCCCCCGCAGGAGTTAGAAATTGAAGAAAATCTACTGTGAAAATACGACGAAACCCACTATTTCGTTTTCTTTCCATGATCCTTTTCATTTACTATATATACCATTAGATTTACAACTGCATCCCTTTTACCCTAAGATATCATTAGCTTGTTATTGCTGCGTTCCTTACGATACAATGTTTATTGTCAAATCTCTTATAAGTTGTTTTTCCTGTTGTATGCTATGTTTGTATTTTAGTAAAATCAAGAGAACACCAAGCTATTGTATAGTAAAGGCCAAAGGTTGTTTAGATGAATATATTGTGTTTGTTTGCTACCTATATGTCAGGGAGAGAGGATAGATAGATAGATAGACAGATGGACAGACAAACAGATATTCATATAAAAAAATTGGTATAAAGACAGACATATAGGAATTTAGAAAGGAAATATAAATCTTTCCAAGAATGATTTTTAAATACATAGGTAATACCTTTCAATTAGTTTTTAGATACTAAAATTTGAATCTATTTGGTTAATACAAATTTACTATTTTTTAGTACTGTTTTATTCCATATGTCTCTTGGAAAACAGTGTAAGCTTCAGCTTGGTCTCCAAACAGAAGTCTCTAAGTTAAACCTGTAACCGAAGTCACAGTATACATAAATTTTAAATAATATTTTATAATAACAATGTACCTTGAATTATTCCAAAATTATAATTTTTTAAAATTTGACCTGAGTACATATTGACTCTTTTTTAATATTGATATTTTATAATACATATTAATTTTTGTAATTTTTTAAATTTACAGTTATATCCAGTTTAAGTGTTTATGTTGTAATTGACTTTATTTACTTTAATTTGAAATATTTAAAAATAATTTACAACGCCTAGCGGGAAAATATTTAACTACAAATAATATATCTTTTGTAGTATAAGCAAACTAGCTTTCCTTTAACATAGAACTAGACTAACAGCTAGACAGACTGAGATCCTGTAACCTTTATTTAAGAAATGTACTAATTTTTTTTTAATTATAGGTAAGTGTTTGTTGACATTTTAATTCTATAAATTGAAGAAAAGTTTATCTTCTAATTAACTTTCCCTCTTTTCCTATATCCAAGTTCGGCTTAGAAGCCGATTAATATCCGCAGGAATAGAACCGGTTCTCAACATTAATGAAAAATCATGTATCTTATCGCATTTAAGATTTTTTCTTCTAATAAAGATTAGAAAATGAATACCAAGTTTGTTGACACGGGCCTATGGCCCCTTGGGGCCACCAAAACTTGAATTAGTTTTGAATTTTTTTAGTTTTCTTATCCGCGGACTATTCATATTTCCGGTTTCATGTTTAAAACTTTGTCTGTTGTACCACTATTTATAAGTTTTTTTTTCAGTGGTTACCAAGATCTTAAGTTTCAGACAGATGACAGACTTACAGAGAGAAATCGTTAAAATGTGTATCCTTATAATAAAGTAACATGATGTGTGATTGTCTATCTGAGTGTGTGTAAAAAGCTATCCGCTGATCCGATTGGGTTCACCTTACCAGGGTAGATTCTCATAGGTCCCGGGAAGGTTTAATACAATTTTGGGGAGGGTAAAATAAAAATGGGGTTTAGGGGTGGGGGATCCTTCCCCAAAAAAATTTGTATATCTTTTTTATAATCCAAAATAAAAATAAATGGGTTTTATGATTTAACTCTCCCCTCCTCAAGTGCCCCTAGAGGCCTCTTGGAGCGTAGCCGCTAGTTATAGTTAACGTAAAATTTTACATTTTACCTAATTCTTTAAATGTCTAATATTTATTTTTAAAGCACTTATCCAATTTCGTCTAGTTATTGATTTTAAAGATTCGTTCATAAGATAAAGTGTGAAAAATATTTCATTTCCAATAACAAGTAACATAAGGTCTTTAATACAAATGTTGAACTTTGGAGCTCGTATTATTTCGACATTATATGGAACTGAATAAAAGTTGTCATGATTGACAAACTACCGATATAATGCTATGATAATGACATTAAAACTACATGTTAGTGTTGAATACTAATTAAAATGTCATTTGTCGATACAAACTTTACTAATTTAATATATTAGGTCTAACAGAGTATATATATAAAAGCACTATAGTTATTTATTTTCCAAGTATAAGAGTATAATTGCAGCCTGGGTTAACCTCTCACTGTACTGTCATACTACTGTTGCACAAAGACCTCAAAAACGGCCAAAGATTGAAATCATTCCGGAATGATTTTCTACTTTTGTTTGTTATTAACATTATATTTCACATTCTTAGACAAGCTGGACATTTAACAAGAATGACAATATCCATAAAAGAAAAGCTCTAAAATAAGAAGGAAGAGCAAAACATATCTTGAATAACTTTTTGCGGCGAATACTTTTAAAGGCTAGAGGCAAGTCCTAAAGTAGTAGATTTTTTGTATAAAGCTTAAGATTTCAATAACTACTGATCTGATCTCCTGCTTAGGTTCTGTGATTGTTTTAGGCTATTTTATTTTTAGATTTAAGTATTGCGATGGTTTAAGGTAATTTTTTTTGTCGTTCTTCTGGATACCAGGGGCATAGCCTAAAACTCTCCCTCATATTACTTCACTACAGTCTACTGTTCTGCACTAATTATGGATATTGCTATTCTTGTTGGTTTTAAAATAAAGCATGAATCTAAAGGGATAAGACAATGGCCGATAAATTACTGTCAATCCCCAATGATGATACAAAAAATATCCCTTCTGTAGATTAAAATTAGTGTTTGAAACGTTTGAACACTTAACTTTATAAGTCCCCAAATTTAAAACGAATAAGGGAACGTAATTATAAAACTTTGGGAACTAGTGTAATAAACAGCCCTATGTCTACTCCCTCCCTGGTTTGAAATTAAGTCATATGGGTGGATAGATGAATGGATAAAATGATAAAAAAAATGTTCATCCACTTCCGCAAAGTCCCCAAAGTTTTATAATTACGTTTTCTTACTTGTTTGCTCAACAACTTTGGGGACTATTATTTAATTTTGATTGGTTGGATCATTAAGTTGAGTGTCCAAACGTTGCACTCACCAATTTATTTTACAGGGGATAATTTTGTATATCATCATTGGGGATGTACACTAATTTATTGGCCATCGTCTTATCCCTTTAGATCTCTGGCTACTTATGTACATTGTTATTCTTGTTAGGTTTAGAATTAAGTCATATGGTTGGATAGATGATTAGTCAATCTCTGATTTTTTGTGTGCTTCGTTTCTTTTGGATGTTGTTATCTTTTTTTTTTTTTTTATCTTTCCCCTGTTTTAAAATACTGTTAATGAGGAGATAATAGGATACCCATGGATAAGAAAATGGAAGATTTTTATTTTTCATTTTAAAAAGTACAATTATAGCATATTATTTTAAGTAGTAAGGTTTTTTTTGATTGTCTGTTCAAATATCGCTAGTTACTAAACCGAGTGAATTCAGCATTTTGTCGAAGCTTTTTATATGTCTTGAATGGTTTTAGACTATTTATTTTTAGATTGGAGTCTAGGAAAGGTTTTAGGCCATATTCTACACTCTCCCTCTACTCTTCTTATATTTATGCTAGTGGCTTAGCCGTTATTACTGTAATAACGAAACTGCTATTTTGACAGTCAGAAAACTTGGATGCATTGTAAAAACGTTAATTTCTATGTTTTAGCCCAAATTTTCTAAAAATAATCTTATCTTAATTTCACTTTTTAGTAGAGGAGGAGCGAAGCTACTCAAAACTAGCATTGTAAATATGTTCGTCTGTTCGAAAAATTTTAAATTAAGAAGATATGCCTTCAACTGTAGATTATACTAGTACCCAAAATTGAAAAAAAACACTCTCTCTTTGTTTGGCTTAAAAACTTTGGTTAGTACAAATTTGCCTAAACTTTTCCATAAATAATCAAATTTACATATTAATTTATTCATCGTGCATTGGCTTATCCCTTAGATCCCTGTAGTATTGAATATATTTTTGGATTTTTTTTCTTTTTGAATGCATTTGTTCTAGTTAAATCTTTAAAAACAAGGACATCGCTGATAAGAAACAGGAAGACAGGGGGACAATGGGCTGTTTATTACACTAGTTTCCAAAGTTTTTGATAACGTTTTCGTATTCGTTGGCCCAGGAACTTCGATGACTTTTGATTGGTTGATTCATTAAGTCAAATATCCAAACGTTTCAACCAATAACTATAATCTATAGAAGTGTAAATTTTGTGTATCGTCATTGGGGATGTACATTAATGTATCGACCATCGTCTTATCCCTTTAGATCCCTGGATAAGAAGGGAGAAAATTAAGAGGAAAACACCTTTCACAGCTTGGTGTTGGTGGCGTGCATCCATTAGTTTAGAAAGGGTATTTGATTTAGGAAACGTTTATCCTGGGATCCTAAGGGATAAGACAATGGACGATAAAATGATGAACCTTCCACAATTCTGATAAACAAAATTACTTGTACTGTAAGTCAAAATTTGTGGTTAAAAATTATAACCAACCAAGGTGTACTAAAAAGTACCCAAAGTTTTATAATAATTAACTGCCCATTGTCCCCTCCTTCCCAGCTTTTAGTTATAGGTATTTTTCTTCGTTAGTGTCTTGTAAAAAGCTGGCCGTTTGTCTTTGTATTAAGGTCTGTAAATTAGTAAAAAGCTAAAGACACTGGAGGCTAGAAGCGTAGCAATAAAAGAAATCTACACATATATACAAATAAGTCAATTTAAGGAAATAAAGATTTAATTATTTGATTATTTGACTGACTCTGTAGGTATATATAACCTTTGGTTTAGGCGCTGAGGTACCACGGAATTTTGCTATATTAGAGTATTTAAAACCAGACCATACAATAAAGATGACTTAAATATAGCTACTATTTTTACAATTTACTTGACGGGGATACAATTTCACTCTAAAGAAGAATCATGTCGGTTCAGCGGTTAGCAAGAACCTTCACAAAGACTGACAGACACACGAAGAAACAGACACACATCCTGTCACTTGTATGGTTTCTTTACTACAACATGGAAAAATCCGTGGTCCCCCCATTACGGACTATAAATTCTTTTACCTAATTAAGCACATTTATAAACATTAAGCATCATAAAAAGTTTATTTTATTATAAACTTTCTACAAAATTTAAAGAGAATAATTTAACAAGGATTAACATATCCATAAAACTGAAGCTTAACAAATCAGACAGACGGACAAATTAAAACATCCTTCTATAAAGTAACAGGATGTCTTTGTGTCTTCAAGATCTTGCTACCCACTGATGGTCATGGGAAGGTTTATAACCATTTTGGGGCAGGATACCTACACCCTCCTATGAGAAATCTCCACCCACCCCCCTTTTCTTAAGTACCCGAAGAGGACTCTAGGGGCTTAGCTGCCAGTAACAGTTCTTATATTTTATTAAATTTATATATCTTTGATCTTTTAAATACTTTTAAATATAGGATAATGCCTTAAAATAGCGAGGATTGATCTATAAAAAGACTTATCTGATAAAAATCAAAATAGATTTTAAATCAAGGCCACGTAAGCTTCTTTTTTCATCCATATTACTATGGGAAAACACGGCGTATTTTTGGAGTTTTAAATAGCATCTGGGAGAGAAATGACATTGGACTGTAAATTAGACCGGTACTCAAAACATAATTGATAAAATGATAAATTTACTCAACTATTTATATTTAGTTTTTGAAGCAGCTTGATTACTGGCCTATTATTGGTCATTTTTATAGTATGACGTCAATTTTTATAAGGCACTTTAAGCTGCTTTAATTTTTTAATTTAAATTCCTTTTTTTCTACTGTGAAATTTTTTCTATAAATCCTAATAGAGACACATAATAAAAACATGTTATACCATGTTAAACTATTGTGTTTTAAATGTACCAACAAAACATACACATTATTTAATGTGTTATTTGCAGAATATTAAAGTAAATCAACCCTAAAATCTCGGGACTCTTTCTTCGAAAAAATAGCCTAAAACCATAACAAAATATACATATTTAAATGTTTCCAGTGGCTTGATCTTAAGGGACAATCAAACTAAAACCGTACTAATTAATAAAAAATAACATAATTAAAAAATGAAGCTTCCCTTAAAATTTTAACCACACTTATGTAGCTATTTAGATATCTTAATTAACATACAGACTTCCACAAGAGGACAAGGCGCTGTTTATTACACAAGTCCCCAAAATTTTACAATAACTTTTTCTTATAAGTCGCCTTACCAAATTTGGGGACTTTTAATGAATTTTGATTGGTTGGTTTATTAAATCGAGTTTCCATACGTTTCAACCACTAATTGTAATCTACAGAAGGGGTAATTTTAGGTACTAACACTTGGGATGTAATTAATTCGTCGGCTATTGTCTTATCCCTTTAGATCCCTGTCTTTTATTTTTAAATTAATTTATTTCAATATAATTACAAATAACATGAAATAAACTATAATATTTATGGATTTTTTTTATAATAAAAATACAGTAAAATATTTCGCATTAATGAAACAATATGTATAATATTTTGTTTGTATTAATAGTTAAAATTTTATTTCATTGGAAAAAAATTAGATCCCTGTCTTTACTACAAAAATGTACATACATACTTTCTTTTTTATAAACCCCATTTAAGCCCTAAAAAATGATTGATTACTTGTCGTAAAATTATCAAAAATTCCTTTTTTCTCCCCCATCCCCCCACTTATCCTAAAAAATACCTCCTATCATAAAACTGACCCTAAAGGACAAAAATCTCGGCCATTACTCCCCCCCCCCTCCCTTTACCATAAAAATTATTATATAATTAAAAAATTCTTTCTAATCTATGACTTCAAATTCTAAGGATAGGGGGTTGGTCAATGAAAGTTAAATGAAACTTCACCCCAATTCAATGTTATGATTATGTATATTTGTTATTGGGACATTGCTTATTCCAACCAAGTAAGTAAAAAAATTATTTATCTTCTGGTGCGTTATCCTTTTACATTGCTAAAAAATATAATAATATATGGTTTTGACTTAAACACATACAGACAAAGAAAAGTAGCTTAGAACCATCCAGAAACAAATAACATTGCCTTTAATATAACATTCATGGAACCTATATGAATCCCATCTAAAATGGAGAACTCAATCGGTATAGGATATAGGGTTTAAAAATTCTTAATGTTTTTACTTTTCATAACATTTGTCCTACACTGGCATACACACACACACACACACACACACACACACACATCTACACAAAGCTTTTAATTGATGAACTTTTATCCTTTTAAAATACGGAAAAAAATCCTTTTTTGGACCCTTTCATTGTTGTAATGATTTTTCAACTTTTTGATAGCCATTCTTAATTCACACTTCTTTTATATAGTTTGGAGGTTTTTTTTCTGATGCGAAACTTTTCTAAAAGTAAGTTATGTAAGACAATGTTAGTACATCATTGAAAGTTACGTATGAAAGAACTGTCTGATTGTTATGAAACTTTGGTGATTTTAATTTTGAGATTTTCGACATTGGACTGTAAATCCTATTGGTACCCAAAGTTTTATAAACACGCTCTCTTATTCAAAGGCTTAAAAGTTTGATGTACCCAAACTTTTAACCAATAACTCCTCTCCTTCGATTATAAAGTCCCTGGAAGTTGACGGCGCAACCGTTATTTTATTTCTAAAATATCAGTGATGGAAGGGGCATTGGGCTGTTTATTATGCTAGTCCCCAAAGTTTTAAGATAACGTTTTATATTCGGCAGCCTTAACCTTGGGGACTTTTATTGGATTTTGATTGGCTGGTTCAGACCTGTTGTGCTCAAAATTTTTAACCAATAATTCTCTATCTACAGACGTGTTTATCATCATTGGGGATGTACATAAAATTATCGGCCATTGTCTTATCCCTTTGGATCCCTGCTAAAATATATATAAATAAAAGGGGATAGATTCATTTATAATTCAAATAATTCTGAGAGCTAATTTATCTTTTTTAATGAACAATTTTTATATATTTCTTTAAAGCTATCTTTTTATCAAAATCCGTTGTCTGTTGGAGTTTTAAGTAGTTTAAGAGGGATGGGATATTAGACTGTAGACCACACTGGTACCCAAAGTTTTATAACTACATTATCTTATCTGCTTAGAATCTTTGGTTACTTTTATTAGATTTTAATTTGTTGGTTTATTATCAACAAAAGGGTCTATTTTGTTTATCATTATTGGGGTTGTATATTAATTTATCTCTTTTGTCTCATCGCTTAAGAACCCTCTTATCTGTCCGTTTGATCATCAAAGTAACTTTTCTTGTTTTTCTTTATACACATATTCAATATATTTTAATTTTTAAATACAGAATTGATAACTAATTTTGTTCTATTTTATTTTAGGTAAGCTTCTTTTTGGTCCTGTCCAATCTTTAAAGCTAGTTTAGTAAGCAGTATCCCATCTCCCCATTTTTTAGTAGGGGGGGGGGGGGGGGGGAGAAATTAAAACCTTCAAAAAAGACAAAAAAAATATTAAAAATATATGTTTGATTTTTATAGGGTTAACAATCCCACCCCCTAAAACAAAAACAAAAAATCTGTGGGGGGGGGGGGGGGGGTGATATGCTGTCCACTATCAAATCAAGGGACGTTGGCAGCAGGGAGGGAGGGGACATTGGGCTGTTTATTACACTAGTCCCCAAAGTTTTCTTAATCGTTGATTTAAAAACCATTAGGACTTTTATTGAATTATTATTGGTTTGTTAATTTAATTCAGTGTCCAAACGTTTCGACCACTAGTTGTAACCTACAGAAGGGGTAACTTTGTGTATCCTCTTTGGGGATGTTCTTCAATTTATCGGCCATTGTCTTATCCCTTTAGATCCCTGCGTTGGCAGCCTGTTTATTGGGCGTCTGATAGATGGCCCCTGTCAGGGATATTAATTATGCAACATTTCTCTTTGTGTCTTTTTTCATTAGACAAACATTTTGTTACGGCACGGGTGCCAACATATTTTGGTAGATAATCCGTATTTTGTAAAATTTTTAATATATTAATAAATTTACATTATTATGATTATTATTTTAAAAACATTTTATTCATTACTATGGACGTAAAGAAAAAAGTTGTGCAATTAAAGGTTTTTTTTGACAAACATTTTCAATAACCAATTGAAGGTTTCTGTGCTCGTTTCTACTTTTTATATTCTATCTTTTAGAAACTTTAATGCTTAAAAAACAAACATCGTATTTATAAAAAATACACGAACATTTTTTTACGGCGCCCTTGTTATTAAAAAATCCGCCGAGTTAAAGAAAAAAAATATGTTCAAAAGTTGTATAAATAATAAGTAAAAGAAAATTTTGAGTTAATAAACTTTTAATATACTTTTCTTCTAAATCTAGATCTAAGTCTTAAAAGACTGGAACCATGATTTTTTACTATTAGTTTTTAGGCAGAGTGAGTGGACATTGGGCTGTTTATTACACTACTCTCCAAAGTTTTATAACAACGTTTTTAGTTGTCTTAACAACTTTGGGTACTTTTATTGAATTTTGATTGGTTGTTTCATTAAATTGGGTTTTCAAATGTTTCAACCACTAATCTACAGAATCATCATCGGGGATGTACATCAATTTATCGGCCATTGTCTTATCCCTTTAAATTCCTGGTTTCTTACCTAGTTTCATGTCGAAAGTCTTTTCAACGTAATTTAAAGTACCGTAGCTACTCTATAACTAGCTTATTTTGGGTGGTCTGTTTGTCTTTTATTCTTTTTCAAACGAGTTAGAATTGCCTGTTTAATGGATCATTACTTTTGCATTATTTCTCTTATTTTATTTTCCATGGAGTGAGGGGATTTTGAGCTGTTTATTACACTATAGTCCTCAAAGTTTTATAATAAAGTTTTTTATTCGTTGGCTTAACAACTTTTGGGACTTAAAATGATTCATGATTGATTGGTTCATTAAGTTGAGTGTCCAAATGTTTCAACCACTAATTGTAATATACAGGAGGGGTTATTTTAGTGCATCATCATTGGGAATGCACATCATTGTCTTATTATTATGGCTGCGCTACCTGTGATAGACAAAATTTTGTCCTTGCTTTTTTTCATCTTGATTGCGGCTTTTTAGACCGACAGCTGAGTAATGTATCCTAATTATTAGAAAATAGATAAATTTGTGAAACATATGAAAGTTTTGAAAACAAAACAATAATTTAAAAAAAAATTGGCTTTTATTTCTGGCTTTCTTTTATTAAGAAATTAAGATTCTTGTGACAATTAAGTATAATCTATAACAATAATTACCATAAAGTATGTACGTCCAATTTAAAATATGTTTATTTTATTTATAGAGAAGATCCTTTATAGCTTAACTTTTTTTATAACAACGGAAAACATGTTTTAACTGTCGCGTTATTGACAGACGGACGGACAAATAAAATTTAAAGAGTAGTAAAAACGTACATCACTACAAATATAGAGTAGTTTCACTACTAAATTCGCGACCTTCATGTATGATATAATTTATAAAAAGAAAAATTTAAATGAAAAGGAAGATTTTTTAAATCTCCCAAAAAGGGCCCAAAAACGCTTTAAAAAGTCAAGGTTTAAGGAATTTTCAAATTATTCAGTTTAAATGGTGTTTTTTCGTTGAAGCAAATTTTTAATTATGCAAAAATTATGGGGAGAGGAAACATTGGACTATAAATTACACTGGTACCCAAAGTTTTATCCACGTTATCCTATTCATTGACTTAATACTTTGGATTTTGATTGGTCGGTTCCAAACGTATAGTGTCCAAACTTTTCAACCAATAATTATAATCTATATTAGAAGTAATTTTGTTTAACATCATTAGGGATGTTTATCAATTAATCGTCCATTGTCTTATCCCTTATTTTCGATATAATTGATCGATGTCGACACAACGTGGGAACACCTCTGGGGAGTCGTGACGTAATTCTGGGCAAAGCAATCAACATTATCTCAAAATTTAACAGGGGAATCATTTCTTATACAGGGATAAGACAATGGATGATAGTTTGTTGTACATCCTGAATGATGATAAACATTAAAACCCTTTCTGTAGATAAAAAGTTTGGACAATAGTAGGATATAAATGGAAGAAATTGAAACTTTTTGAAACAATACCGTATATTAAAGCTAAAAATAATTTTAATACCTAAAACATCTTACTCTCCAATGTGTAAGTTCATTATTACAGGGAGGGAGGGGTCATTGGAAAGTAAATTACGTAGGAACCTAAAGTTTTATAACCACGATATCTTGTCTCGTGTCCAAACGTTTCAACCAATACTTTTAATCTACAGAAAAGGGTGTTAGTTTATTATCAGAGTGGACGCAGATAAATTTATTGTCCATTGTCTTATCCCTTCAAGACCTCTGATTTTAATTATGTACCATAACCAATATACTGAAAGACATATAGCGTAGCTGCGCATTATTAATGTATGAAAGCAACCAAAAACAACCCCGCATTTTGCACAGGGTAGCCGTTGCAAAAAAATGTGCTTTCACTTCCGCACATTTTCAATCTGTCAAATCGCATATTATTACAACAGCTATAGAAAGGGATAAGACAATGGCCAATAAATAAATCCCCAATGATGATACACAAATTACCCCTTCTGTAGATTACAATTAGTAGTTAAAACGTGAACACTTAACTTAATGAAAAAAACAATCAAAATTCAGTAAAAAACCCCAAATTCATTTAGCTAACGAATAAGAAAATATTATGATAAAACTTTGGAGACATGTGTAATAAACAGCTTATTGTCCCCTTTCTCTTTTTTGGCGTAAATGAATGTACAACTAAAAAATCATCTTTCAAGTAGAATATCAAAATTTTGCTTGAAATGTTGAGTTCAAGAGAAACTCTATTATTTGAATTTGTTTAGAATCAGATATCTAAAAGGATAAGTCAATGGCCGATAAATTGATGTACTTCCCCTATAATGATGCACAAAATTATCCCTTCTGTGGATGACAATTAGTGCTTGAAACGTTTAAACACTACTTTATTAACCAACCAATTAAAATTCACCCATTAAAAGTCCCCAAAGTTTTTAAGCCAAAAATAAGAAAACGGTTTTATAGAACTTTGGGGACCAAAATAGAAATAGCTTATTAATTAATCATTAAAGTCATATCTATAATACAAAGTAGACTGGTGTCTGTCTGTCTGTCTGTTTGTACCGAAGGATCTCGCTAACCGCTGAACCAATCGGGTTCTCCTTTACAGGGTAGCTTATCATAGGCCCGGGAAGGTTTATAACTATTTTCTTGGGGCAAAGCCGCTAGTTGTAATCATAAAGTAATAAGAGTTTTTTTTCTCAAATAAGATTTCGTAAACCACTAAATCGATTGAGTTATTAGGGACACTTTACATAGGTCCCAGGATGGTTTTAGGCTATTGCATCTTTCTATTCAAGTCTAAGAATCTTTTTTTGTTGGCCCGGTGCCAACAAAACTGGAATTAATATAAATATTCTTTACTTTTACTATCCCCGGGAAACTGTCTATAATACGATGCGATAAATAAAGAGTCATATAGGCTTTGATAGGAATTTTGGACTGTATCTTTAAGTAAAGAATAAAATAAGGGGGTGGGTGGATGGGGTTAAATCTAAGTTAGTATACATAAAGGTTTGATAATAGAGGGAATTCCTTGGCTTTTTAACAGGAACAACTGAAGCTTTCCCTCAAAATGCTTATCGTGCAATTAACCTCCCCCTCACCCCCCTTATTTTTGAAATAAATTAAAATAAGGGGATGAGGTTATTTTTTCCAATGGCATGCCCCTGCAGGAAGCCCTAACCCCGCGTGTGGGCCTACCAAACATCCGATATAACCTAATTTAAAGTATTAAATAGACAACGAATTCAATCACCTTTGCTTTATGTAGTTATCATGATTGAATCTTCTAAATTTCCCAACTAAAAGTACAAGATCCTTGGGTTAAAACGATGCATATTATAGCTGGCAATTTCCCTTATTTTGTAAGGTTGGTGCTGATATACACCCCCCCCCCCTTCCTTTGGATTCCTTTTGGTTGGTATTCACTTCCTCTCGAGTATCTTAGTATCAAATTAGCAGAACCGCATATTATTACAACAGCACAAACTACTTTTTCACTCAGAAAGAAAAAGGGGACAGTGGACTGTTTATTAGACTAGTACCCAAAGTTTTGATTGTTGACTCATTAAGTCAATTGTTCAAACGTGTCAACCAAACGTGTCAATCAAAACCTTCAAAAGGGGTAAATTTGTGTACCAACATTGGGGATGTAAATCAATCCATCAGCCATTGTATCACCCTAGCTTCACTATTTTCATTAGACAGTATCTTATTTATTTGATATTGTGTATTTTTTACATTAAATGAGAGGGGGGGGGGGGAGCTAGGCGGTCCGCTTAAAAAATGTGATTTTTGCAGATTATCGTAGCGGGATGGAATTTGCGTTCCTATGATGCAACGTCAAGAACTTTTGGGAGCGTGGCTACTCTATAGTTTGCACCCCTTTGGCCGTACGTCAAATCCATAGTATTGCAGTGTATTTTATAAAATTAGCGGATACGCCCCTGGCATCTAGGGGCTCTGTATTCGAAGGGGCAGAACGGGGCTAAGAAAATCTATTCGAAGGAGGAGAAGAAGTACGAAAAAATAGCATAAAACCACCCTGGAATCTTTTGAAAGCCTCCTTAAAGTGGTTAGCTAGATTGTAACGAACATACATAAAACCTTACTACTTTTTAAATAAGTTTATCAACTATATCCTTTACATTGATTTTTATTAATTTACAAGCTACGCAACTTGGCATGATTAATAATGATTGTCCTTGTTTTTACTTCGAGGAAGTAATTTTTATAATTTGTTCATTTTTTTCAACAAATTTGCTCTGGTAATATGATTATTTAATTTTTATATACGCGTTACACATATCGTTATAGTTTTAAGATAGGTCATTAATATTAACTTTACAAAGTGTCTAAAAAATCAGCCATGTGACGTCATAAAAATGAGTGATTAGAGGAGAAGTGGGAATGAAAACCCCTAAAAAAAAGATGGATAATTCCTCATTTTTATGACGTCACATGGCTGAATCTTTAGACATTTTGAAAAGTTACGGATATTGGACTGTAAATTATACTATGGTATCCAAAGTTTTATAAACACGATCTCTACTTTGTTGGCTTAAAACTTTTTATAATGCAAGAAATCTAAGTTTCAATTTGATAGAACGTTTTCTTCAAATTTAAATTATCATTAGTTCAGAGCATAAAGTGCATTGATAACAAATCTTTAAGATATAATAATTGCATTAAAAACTGTTATATTTAAGTAAAAAAATCAACTCGTTTTCCAGATTTTTAATGCCTTTTAAATTTTGTTTTGATATACTGGCTATTTTCTTTAATTCTTATTAATGAGGGAGGAAGCACTGGACTGTAAATTACACTGGTACCCAAAGTAAAAAAACAGCTCAATGACTTTGGGAACTTTTGGGGTAATTTTGGAATGTACATCAATTTATCATCCATTGTCTTATCCCTTAAGATCCCTGACTTTTTGCTTTGGAGAATACTGATACGAAGGGTACCCATTACCAATCCTATATAAATTAACATAAAAACTTGGGGTTATGATTGAAAACAATAATTTTCATAGATAGATACATTTATTCTAAAAAAGGTGATAGATGGATAAATAAAAAAAAATTAAAAAGGATTAATAGACGGATATATTGACATACAAATAGTTTTTGAGGGATAAGGCCATGGACAATAATTTGATGTATATCCCAAATAATGATGAACAAAAGTATTCCTTCTGTAGATTAAAAGTTTATACCAGTTTATATGTGTTAAGCCAGCTAATAAAATCATATAACTATGGGTAGCATAATAATTTACAGTCAAATGTTCCTTCTTCCCTGGGTGATAGGGGCGAAGTTCTTTCTAGATGATAATGATAATATAATAGATAAGAAGTTAAACAAATAGATAAATAAATAGATAGATAGATAATTGTTCTTCTTTGTCAAATTTAAATTTAAAACAAACCTTTAAAGACAACTGTGACTAAAAAGGGGTGAAACTTTTAAAACTTTTAAACGGTTCTAAAGTTGTTTACTACCCTAGTATGACATTATAATTAGAGTCTAGGCTAGCCTCATACTCTACTGTTATATTAATGCTTTACAAAGATCTTAGGAACGGTTGGTAGTATGATTTTAACACCCATTGTTCTAAAAGCCTCAAAATTGACATTTTAGAAATAAAACAAAACAGGCTTTCAAATAGTTTTTGTTTACGATGCTTTTTACAGTGAAGATTTTGATTTAACTTATATCTTCTAGAGTGGTTATGAATTGAGCTAAAAATAGCCTAAAACCTCATTGAAACTTGAACAATATTATTAATTTATTGGTCCACCGTTCATGGTATGTTATAGGAAACTTAAATATTACATTTATCTATAATACAAAGTAGAACGATGTCTGTCTGTCTGTTTGTAGCGAAGGATCTCGCTAACCACTGAACCGATCGGGCTCTCCTTAACAGGGTAGATTCTCATATGTCCCTGGAAGGTTTATAACTATTTTGGGGGAGGGTACCACCACCCTCCCTAGAGAAATTAATTTTTTTTTAAATTTCTCAATTTTAGAAAGAGAGTTCAACGAAAAACAAACATCAAACGTAATTTTTTTTTTAACTTTTTCTTTTAAAATCTAAAATAAGAAATTGAATTACTAAATTCGACTCTCTCCTCCTCAAGTGCCCCTAGAGGCCTCTAGGGGCGTAGCCGCTAGTCCTTTATAAAGTGGTAAGGTTTTTTTATAACGATCTCACTAATCACTGTACTGATTGAGTTCTTTGTTTTAGAGAAGCCTCACTTGAGTCCTGGAATGGTTTAAGGCTATTTTATTTATGATCTATGTCTTAGAATGGTTTTAGGCTATTTATCCTACCCTATGAGCCCCCCTTATTATTAAACTCAGCCGCTGGTCCCTAAAAAGAAAGACTTATTTATTTTACAATGCATATGGACAGACGAACCTATTTAAAGAGTAGCTACGCTACTTAAATTATGAAAAATGTGCTAGTTGTTAAAATGTAAGTAATACCATAAATCACGAAAAAAGAGATATAGCTTACAAACAATTTTTTTTTTTGCATTAATATTAGGGAGGAATGTGGTAATAGACTGTAAATTTCACTGGTACCCAAAGTTTTATAACCCCGAACTTTTATTTGTTGGTTTTAAAAACTTTGGGTACTTCGGTTTTTTTAACCAACGAGTAAGATAACTTGGTTATAAACTTTGGGTACCAGTGTAATGTCCTCTCCCTTCCTTAATTCTTTCATATATTTTTGCTTTCGCTGATCTATTCCTGTATTCTTGAGAGGCATAGAGTTGTTTTGAAATATTACAACAAAGGTTTTGGCAAAAAACTTGGTTTACTTTTGGCGTGGCGAAATGAAAATAAGTGTCCCTGTATTTTAGCAAAAAGAAAGTGCCTATCGAGCCAGGGAGGGAGGGGACATTGGGCTGTTTATTACAATAGTCCCCAAAGCTTTATGATAACGTTTTCTTATTTGTTGGCTTTACAACGTTGGGGACTTGAATTTTGATTTGTTGGTTTATTAAATTGAGTGTATATACGTTTCAACCACTAATTGTAATCTACAGAAGGGGTAATTTTGTGTATCAACATTGGGGATGTACATCAATTAGTCGGCCATTGTCTTATCCCTTTAGATCCCTGCTGTGGAGCGGTTAAGTCCATTATTTTTAATATAATCAAATTGACAATCAAATGAAAACTTCTGTGTTCGACAAAACATACCAAAAAACTAATGTATGCATTTTGTCAACCTACATTTTTAATAGTTTATGTCGACTATATGCCTTAAATAAAGAGGCCATTGCTGACATAATCGAGATAACATTAATAAGTTTCAGTTATGATTATATGATATTAGATAAAAATGGTCCTGGCTGACTTATTAACGACGTAAATTTATTATGACTACAATACATTAAACGTTTAGAATTATACTCTTTAATTATTCATAACTTTTTAGCTTTATTAAATGAACATCTTATTTAAAAAATAACCTCAAAACAACTTTTAAATTACTTTTAAAAATAACATAATACCTAATTTGGTATTATTTATAATACCAACAAAAAATTAAAATTGTTGAAATAAAGGTAATTTAGTTTGATGATTCTTGTAAGAATATTGTACAATTTAAAAAATTGAGGCAAATTCTTAAATATTAGCACCAAACCAATATTGCTTTAAAAAATATTTTTCATGATATGTTTATACGTGAATTTGGCGATTCCTAGGCTAATTAGGCCAGATTCCATAAGCGCAACATATTGTCTTAAAAATGTGAGAATTTCAATATTAAGCAGAGAATCCTTATGACTGATTTGTTGATCTACGCTTTTAATGATGTTGTCATACTTGTATTTTGTATGTTATATAAAAAAATATATTTATTATACAATGCTTTATTGAATAATTTTCTGTCTTTTTTTTATCATTTTAGAATAATTGTACAGGTACTAATAGCCAGGGAGGGAGGGGACATGGGCTGTTTATTACCCTAGTAACCAAAGTTTTGTATTTAAGTCTTGTTATTCGTTGCTTAATTTTGGGTACTTTTATAGAATTTTGATTGGTTAGTTCATAGAGTTGAGTGTCCAAACGTTTCATACCACTAATTGTTATCTTCAGAAGGGTTAATTTTGTGTATCATCATTAGGGATGAACGCCAATTTATCGACCATTGTCTTATCCCATCAGTTCCCAGCACTAATAGCTGTGATATTTAAATAATTCTTAAAATTTTTCCATCAATCAATCAATCACCACCAAAAAAGGCATTATAAATTTGACAGTAAAAAGTAGTTCAGAAATTTTTACAATTTATAATTTTGCTTTTTATGGTAGTGGTGACGAAATTGGTTTGGAAATTGTTTATATATCAAAAATATTCTAAAAAGTGGTTGGTTTTTATAGCTTTATGATCTATATGATCTTCTGGGAAGTTTCATATTGGTCTTCGACAGCTTTTTTTACTTAGTTTGCTTATAGTGGCTACGCCCCTACCATCTTAATTTCAATCGGGAGGGAAGGAAAAATAGCTTAAAACCATTCCAAAATTTAAAAATGAGAATATTTAAAATCATGATGAGACCTATGTCAAGCTTTCTTAAAAATGAGAAGCGTTTTTCTTTGGAGTTTGGGGAGGGGGAGTTAAAAATAAAAACTCCTTTTAGCTTTCTTATGATAAGGAGACCAAACAATGTAGCCTTACTGTATTTCCCGAAGTCTTACTGAACAATCGACATCCATTATTGTGCTTAAAAATGTTAAAATTTACCTTCTAGAAGTGGGTGGGTGGGGGGAGGGGTTGTCTTTTGGTGTAATAAGATATTTTGCTATATTCCACCACGCCTTTAAATGTTATTGATTTGTAATTATGATTATTTATAAATCAATCATTCATTTTTATATCATAATTCCATATTAAACGGTCCTACCCCAAACGTAAGAGTCCCAAACGTCAGAGTGGACAAACGCAAGAGTCCCAAACGCAAGAGTCCCAAACGTCAGAGTGGGACAAACGTCAGAGTGGGACAAACGTCAGAGTGGACATTGCTTAAGTAAAACATCAGAGTCTATGCTATTTTAATTATATGACAAAAAATAGACAGTTAGGCCCCCTAGCCTGCCTAGCCGCGGGCGCTCGGCCCCCTAGCCTATAACCTAACCTAACCTAATCATAAAGAAAATGACTCTGGCTGCAGCACTCAGCACCCTGGCCTACCTAGCCGCAGCGCTCGGCCCCCTAGCCTGCCTAGCCGCGGGCGCTCGGCCCCCTAGCCTATAACCTAACCTAACCTAATCATAAAGAAAATGACTCGGGCTGCAGCACTCAGCACCCTGGCCTACCTAGCCGCAGCGCTTTAATGATTATAAAATCGAGACTCATACGTTTTACTTATAAAATGTCCACTCTGACGTTTGTCCCAAAAATCCTGCGTTTGTCCACTCTGACGTTTGTCCCACTCTGACGTTTGGGACTCTTGCGTTTGTCCACTCTGATGTTTTTCCACTCTGACGTTTGGGACTCTTACGTTTGTCGTGGAACCTATTAAACTTGATAGATAGATAGCAGGAAAAAAGAAAAAAAATGCGGTTACCCCCAAAAAGCCTATTTGAACACAAAAACTCAGACCCCTTATTTGAAATATTTGAAATAAAGCGGGATGGCAGTTTTTTGTTAGTTTGTTTATTGCTTAATTTAGAAGTTTGGACTATATTAGTCAGAAGCCAACCGTTTTAATTTAAGAAAAGTACCCAAAGTTTTATAACCATCGAAGGAAACAAACTGTGGGTACCAATTTAATTCTCAGTCCTGTGTTCCCTCCCTCCCTGGTTTTTTATGGGAGTAAAAAGAAAAGAAGATGATTACTTTTTAATCTGATAAGTTTTTAGATAATTGTCATATTTTTTGGGTATGCCCATCTATTTTTAGTTGCATAGTTGTTCTGTAATGACGCTTGTATGTTCGTTTTTCTAAGCCCCATAATTTCTTGGAGGGGGGGAGGGGGGGCTGTCTCGTCACCTCGCCCCTAAAACCTTTGTATAATCAGTAGATAATATTTGTTAAAAAGCAGAGACTAATTGGTCAAGTGGTTAGAGATTTGTAAATCTTTGGACGAACGGACAGACGGAAATCGTAATAATTATGTTTTATATTTGATTGTATGTCTATCTGTCTATCTAATATTCAACCTTTTATGGGAGAAAACAATTTTTAACAAGTTCAAATCATTTGAATTTATAAAATACCACCAAAAAAGAATCGCTTTATTCAAATGAAACTTAAGTGAAAACATGTCCATAAATTGATATATATATCCCAAATGATGATAAATAAAATTGCCCCTTCTGTAAATCAAAATTATTATTGAAAATTTTTGACTTAGTTTGGAGCTATCTAATCAAAATTCAATAAGTTCTTGAGCCAACGAATAAGATAATATGGTTATAAAACTTTGGGTACCAGTGTAATTTAAAGTCCAATTTCCCCTTTCTCCCTGATCCTAACATTAGTAATTTCCTCCGCTATTTTAAGCCTTTTGTAGCTTAAAATTATAGCTCCCTCCACCCCAAAATAAACTTCTGAAGGGTACCAAGAGCATTTTATTTTTTTTTATTTTGAAGGAGGAGGGGTTGCCTTAGATTCATTTTAAGTGTTCTGCTATTTTAAATTTTTTTTACAACATTAGATGGACATATAAGTGAGTCTATCTGTCTATAAATAGATAGACAATGATAAACATAAGTTTATTTTCGTGATTTTGTCTGCCCATAATTTAGTTTTAAATACAAAGAATGACAGCATCCATAAGTAGTGGCTAAAGCTAGGGACAAATATATAACTTTAAAAGCTTTCACACCCTGTACACTGTGGAGCACTGATAAATCCAGGGAGGGAGGGGAAATTGGGTTGTTTATTACACTAGTCCCCAAAGTCTTATAATAACGTTTTCTTAAACGTTGGCTTTCAGTTTTTCAGCCATTGTCTTATCCCTTTAGATCCTTGGATAAACCCCTCGCCTCATTATTTTTAAAAATATTACGGGGGGAGGTTTATTAGTTTTGTTTTTTATTACTTTTTGACAAGTTAGGTTAGATTAGGTCATTTGAAACTGGGCAGCCCCGCAGGGGTTCATTAATATTAAACTCTATTTCTTTATTTATTTATAACAATTATTTCATGCTATACTAAAATACGAATAAAACGAAAAAGTATAACATCAGTTAAAAGATGCAGGGATTTAAATGAAAGATTAATTGATGCACATCCCCAATGATGATAAACAAAATGACGTCTTTTGTAGAACAAAAATATTTGGACAATATAATTTCATTACAGTACTCAAAGTATCAAACCCAATGAATAAAAGAGCATGTTTGTAAAACTTTGGGCACTTTGGGCATAATTTAAATTACTGAATAACTTTCTCTGTTCTAAAATTAAATCAAAGTTAAAATCATGGTTAATACAAAGCATTAGAAACTTAATATTTCAATGCATGGCCTAAAAAGTCAAATGAAAGTATTCTAAATATGGACAAGTATATTATGAAGCAATAAAAAGCTTACAATCATATAAAAGTAACAGGATATCTGTCTGTGTTTTTGTACAAAAAGATCTCGCTAACCGCCAAACCGACATGGTTCTCCTTTATTTTGAAGCTTGTCATAGGTCCAGGGAAAGCTTTTATGGGGAGGTTACCTCCAATCTCCCATGATAATTTACCTCTGTAAACCTTCCCCCTTCCAACAAATATGTTTTCCTTTTAAAAACAATCTAAAATTGATGTTGTTCCTTTAGGCTTTAAACACATACAATAATTATTCTATTAACCAGTAAGTTTGAATTACAAAACGACCGAATGACAAATTAACCGGACTTGCTTAAAATAAAAGACACAAAAGACAAACAATATTATTTGATTTCCAGAAAAAGAACAAAAAGTAAAAAGAAATTTGAGCCACGCATTTTATGTTTACTAAAAACTAGAAATTAAAAAAACAGCAAATTTTTATTTGGTTAGAGTAATATTTTGGCAACAAAGCAGGCATAAGACTTATTACCCAGAGATCTAAATGGATAATGGCCGATAAATTGGTGTACATCCCAAATCATAATACACAAAAATTACCCCTTCTGTAGATTAAAACTTGTGGTTGAAAAGTTTCAACACTTAAATAAATGAATGAACCAATTAAAACTCACCAAAGTCTTTAAAGTTGTAAAGCCAACGAATAAATAAACGTATCATAAAACTTTGGGGACTATTGTAATAAACAGCAGCCCATTGCCACCTTTCTCTCTCTGGGTATTTGCAATATAGCCGAACAAATTTTAGCAACATAATATGCACACCACAAAAAAGTAAATGAATAATGAAAATTGATTGAGACACATTGCTATGCTTTCAAACCCCACCCAATGCACCAAGGTTCCCAAAGGATAAGACAATAGTACTCAAAGCATCAGGGATCTTAGAGGATAAGACAATAGGACATTTTGGTTTCTTTCTATCTATCTATCTATCTATCTAGCTATCTATCCTTCTATCTATCCATCTATCTAGCTATCTATCCTTCTACCTATCTATCTATCTATCTATCTTTCTATCTATCTATCTATCTATCTATCTATCTATCTATCTATCTATCTATCTATCTATCTATCCATCTATCTATCTATCTATCTATCTATCTATCTATCTATCTATCTATCTATCTATCTATCTATCTATCTATCTATCTATCTATATATCTATCTATCTATCTATCTATCTATCTATCTATCTATATATCTATCTATCTATCTATCTATCTATCTATCAAACTATCTATCTATCCATCCATCTGTCTATCCAAAATAGTACTCTCCTAACCTATGTATATATTACAGGATGGACAGACAGTGCTACACCTGGCAGCTATGCCTGGACACCTGGATACTGTTACAGTACTCTCCTAACCTATGTATATATTTCAGGATGGACAGACAGTGCTACACCTGGCAGCTATGCCTGGATACCTGGATACTGTTACAGTACTCTCCTAACCTATGTATATATTTCAGGATGGACAGACAGTGCTACACCTGGCAGCTATGCCTGGACACCTGGATACTGTTACAGTACTCTCCTAACCTATGTAAATATTTCAGGATGGACAGACAGTGCTACACCTGGCAGCTATGCATGGACACTTGGATACTGTTACAGCTCTCCTGGACAGAGGATGCGATCCTAATATTCAAGATTTTGTAAGTTTTTTTTAAAAAAGCCTTCCTGATAATCTTAGCATTGCCCTATTGATTTCAAACTTTAAAAGATTTTTTAGAATATTGATTCCTATGACGATATGGCATGCTGCTAAAAGCAAATCATCCTTACAATTAAGTCTTGTTGATTTGTTAAGCTTCGCTTTTATGGACCACAAAAAAACTCTTTTTTAGTATATTTATAGGTTAGGGTAAAAAGATTAGGAAATTTATGTAATCTTATTTCCAGTATATCTTCGAAACCGATTAATACTCGGTGGACTAGAACTGGTTCTCATCCATACGAAAAAAATATGTCTAGCATCCTATTATATCAAGTTTTTTACTAATATAGAAATATTTAATCATAAGATTAAAGCCAGTTTTTCAGTCCGTGCCATCTTTTAACTGTACATTTCTATATCCGCGGAAAGCTGTTTATAATACGATGTGCTGAATATCTATTATCTTCCTATTTCAGTGCGGCCATACTGGACTGCAGAGGGCAGCCGCCGCCGGTCACATCGATATTGTGAAGCTCCTGCTAGACAGCGGCGCTCTTGTTGACCATCAAGATGAACTGGTATGTCGACACATAAATAGTTTGATAGATAGAAAATTGATTATAATGATGGCTAGATAGACATCAACATAGACAGATAGATAGATAGACAGCAAGAGAGATAGAAGCCAATTACATAGACAGTTAGATAGATATATAGATAGATAGAGAGCAATATAGACAGACAGATAGATAGACATAGGATCGAAGCATAATATACGCGTGAAAAGAGACTAACATAAAAACAGACAGACAGATAGATAGATAGTCAGTAAGATATATAGATAGATAGATTAGATAGATAGATAGATAGAGTATCGAATCATAATGTACGCGTGAATTGAGACTGACAGACATAAATACAGACAGACAGATAGACAGATGGATATACAGAAAGACTGATAGACAGCAAGATAGATAGATAGCAAGATAGATAGATAGAATATCGAATCATAATGTACGCGTGAATTGAGACTGACAAACATAAATACAGACAGACAGATGGACAGACAGAAAGACAGATAGACAGACAGAAATACAGATAGCCAGCAAGATAGATAGATAGATAGCAAAATAGATAGATAGAGTATCGAATCATAATGTACGCGTGAATTGAGACTGACAGCTGTGTTCTTTGAGAGATTAATTATATTATACAAAAAAGATAGAGACAGAAAGAGAGAGAGAGAAAAAGAGAGAGTGAGAGAGAGATAGAGTCTGTTTTGATAAATTATCTATTTTGCTTTTTATTTGCAACTCTCACTCTCTTTCTCTATCTCTCTTTTTCTCTCTCTAAATGAAGTATCAGCTCCTTATTCATATGATAATGTCTTTTCTTAGTAGAATTTCTATAGATAGACCACATAAATTAGGATTTTGGCCGTTCACGGGATCTTAATGAATATGCTGACGGAGGGAAGGTACATGGACTAAAAGTTTTATAAGAAAGTCTTCTCATTTGTTGGCCTACAAATACTTTGGGTATTTTTACTAAATTTTGATTGGTTGGTTCAAATATTTTAACCAATATATTTAATCTTAAGAAGGGGTAATAATGTTTATCATCATTGCAAGGGATGTACGTACATAAATTAATCATCCATTGTCTTATCCCAAAGTATACAGGATTGTATAAAGGGGGTTTTAATAACTCTACTTAATTTGAACGTAGATTTTTTTTGTATAGCTTGCTAATTTTTAGCATCGTAGCCACTCTGTATGTCCGTCCGAAGAATAACTAAAGCTTTTAAACCAACAAATAAGATAATTTACTTTTAAAACTTTGGTTACTAGCATCATTGAAAGTCCAATGTCTTCTTCCTTTCTAAGATAGATAAATAGATAGACAGATAAAATAGTAAAAAAAATATAAATATAAAATAGATAGATATATAAATAAAAGCAAAAAACGTTTAAACCTAAAAGGTCGTGATATAAAAGTTATATGCTTATTTTAAGTTCAATAAGATACGATGGTAAAAAAAAATAAAAACGGAACTTTAGAACCGGGCTAACAAAACTAGTATTAATTTTAAAATTTGTATTCTGATACTTGTGCGAAATTGTCTGTAATACGAAGCTATACATGATTTTTCAATTCAGTAGATATCTATCGGTTTCAAAGACTTACTGGAATAGATAATGCCCTAGTATGAAAGTTTGATTACAATCAGGGCTAGTTTTATACTCTACTGTCATACTTATGGGCCTAAGAACCTTAAAACCCAATATATAGTTATCATACAAACAGTTTTAGTGTTTTATTTACCCACTAGCGGCTTCGCCCCTAGCCTCTAGGGGCTTTGCCCCAAGAGGTAATTAAAGAAAAAAATAATTACATCTGGAGATGCCCCCACAAATTTTAAATTATTTTAAAAAAAATAATTTAAAAAAATTGAGGGGGGATTTTTTTTTTGGGGGGGGGTTGGGGGTGTCCCACCCCCCAAGAAAATAGCCTAAAACCACCACAGGACCAGTAAGTATATTCCCTGAAGAGTAGAATTCGATCGGTTCAGTGGTTACCGAGATCTTAAGGGACGGACAGACAGACGGACAAACAGACAGACAGACAGACAGACGGACAGACATCATTCTACTTTGTATTATAGATAACAGTTTGATTACAGCTAGGTCTAGTTTTTTACTATACTGTCATTTTACTTGGGACTAAAGACCTTAAAACCCAATATATAGTAGTTATCATATACTACAGTTTATAGTGTTTAATTTACCCTAATATAATAGTATAGTTACAGCTAGGGCTATTTTTATACTCAACTGTCCTAGTAATTGTCACATTAAGACCTTAGGAACGGCTATAGGCATGGTTAACATATCCTTCCTGTTTCTACCATTTGACATTTGAGTGCTACAAAATTTCAAAAAAACTTTTATATAACTTTTTATGCTGCTATTTTAGTATTAAAACTGCAGGGAGGGGTCAATAGATTGTAATTTACACTGGTACCCAAAGTTTAATGAGCATGTTTTCTCACTTTGGGTACTTTTATTAAATCTTAATTGGTTGGTGTTAATTAGTAGTGTTCAAACTTACCAACCAATAATTTAAATCTACAGTATTTCTAACCTTTTTTCAATCATTGGGTAAGTACATCAATTTATCATTCATTGTCTTATCCCTTAAGATCTCTGTATCTTTGGAATAATAGTACTTGATAAAATACACAATTCAAATAAGGGAAAAGATCTCAAAAACGTATAATGAGAGTGTATTTAAAGGCACACCACCCCATTTTTCCCCACAAATGCTGATTATGTTGAGGTTGATTTTTCTAGAATTTCGAAACTTTGAGACCCCTTTATTTGACATATAGTTTGTAACACAAGAAAATTTTGTGACCCTTGAACTTACTCCTCACCACCCCCCCCCCCCCCCGCCTCCAAAGAAATTTTAGGACGGAGTTAATTTGGGGCGGGAGTGTGTTTACCCATTTATACAGTTCAATACAAATAATCTTTTTAAAGGATAGGACAATGGAGTATAAATTGGTGTAAACCCCCAATTATGAAAAAATTACCACTTCTGTATAATATCTGAAAAGTAGCCCAATAAGTTCAGCAGTTACCGAGATCTTATGTTTATTCGGAAAGACAGACGGACAGACATAACATATTTTATAATAAGACTATATTTATTTGTCTTAAAAACTAGGAAGCTAAATGTGAATATACCATCTTTTTACTATACTAGCTTATAGAGAAGCTCTGCTCATAACATTATTCCTTATTGACAAATCAAAAATTATAGGCCAATACACAGACTAAATTACTAATGGCAGGCCAGTATACATTTTAATTAAGCAATGGTAGGCCAATGTGACATCATTAGAAGCTTCAATAAAGGGCAACACTATGGCCTTGCTGTTTAAGAGATTTTAACTTACATATCCGAGTGTCCTGACGGCTTCTAACACATTTAAAAGCCCATTAATTTTATCATATGCAAAACGCCGCCCTCATTGAGAGAGAGAAAGAGAGAGAGAGAGGGAGAAGAAGAGAGAGAGAGAATAATGCATTTTTCTCTTAATGACATTAGCTACCCTCCCCTTTTATCTACCTATCAGTTTTCTTTTTTTTTTACAACGACCTTAACCGGCAAAATAAAGTCTTTATCTAATATCGGTTTTAGTAGCGAAGCTACTCTATAATTGGCTTTGTTTGTCTGTCTGTTTGTCCGTCTGTCTGTACGGCTAAGGGGAAAATGATTTTCTCGGCTTCTATTTAAGATATTAAGCTGATTTTTTTGGTGAAAATTCCTATGACCTTTGCGCATCAAGTCTATACATTGTTTTGTCCGTCTGTCTGTCAATAACGCTTAAAAATAATTTCAAATACCTATCTCTATTTTATCTATCTATCTATCTTCTTATCTATCCATCTATACTTTTTTTTGCCAACGCTGTTTTGCCGGCAAAATAAAGTCTTTATCTTGCAGTTGCAATCATACACGCAACATTAACCAACAATTATAATTTTATCTATCTAACTATCTATCTAGTTAGATAGATAATATTATAGTATTCTCTATAATTATCTACCTAGAAAGATAGATATATATTAACACCAACCAATCATCTATCGATAAGAGTATCCAGGAATAAGATATAGCCAACAATCGAAATAAATCTAAAATAATAATTTTGGGGGCAGATTAAAATGTCTTTGATGCCCACCAACGACAGCTGAAAATCACGTATTGATCTCATGATTTTTTCGAATTAATTTAGTTGTTGGTAAAAGCAAAAAGTATCTATAGATTTTTTTTAAAAAGTTAGATTGAAACAAATAATGTTTAAAAAGGTACCCAGCGTTATACCAAAGTAGTACCCAAGTAGTAAACAACCAAAGGAACCCTTTAATGATTACCAATATATGAGGTTCTAAGATATTATATTAAAGCAGTATAACACCATAGCTGCAAGCAAGGCAGTAATTAAGTTATAATACAATGTAAAAAATGACCATGAACCAGATCCCCTTATCTTGCATCAAAAGTGGGGACGAGACATTAATGTACATTCCTAATGATAATCAACAGAATGAATCCTTTTTTGGATTAAAATTTTTTGTTGAAAAGTTTTGCCATCGATAGCTATCCATCCAATCAAGATTGACGAATGAGAAAGTATATTATAAAAGCATTATAAAACTTTGGGGACCAGTATAATTTACAGTCCAATGTCCTCTCCCTCCCACACATACAGTTTCATTTTTAGCAAAGCTAATCAAAAAAGAACTTTACAATCCAAATTTTTCGAGGATTTTTTTAGTTTTTTTTCGACCATTTATTTTTACTAGTACATAAAGTTTTCTCAATCGTTAGCTCAAAATCTTTGGATACTTTGGGTCAAATTAAATTAATTAATAATTTTAACCTATGCCAATAAGGGTAATTTTGTTTGTCATCACAGGGGATATACTTTAATTTAATATCTGTTGTCCTATCCCTTAAGATCCTTAATTTATAGTACTTCTGTACAATTAATTAAAACCTTAGCCGCCTGACATAACAGCAGTAGGTACAATGTACACGGTGTAGTTGTACAGTCCTTATCTGGTCTCCAAATGGCCCAAAGGGGACATTTTGCAATTGTTAACTTTATCAGATAAAGTTAAAATCGTGCTCCGGCTACTTTTTTTAGTAACACAGTCTTACAAAATAACAAGTTTTAGGACAGTCGGACAAACGGACATTACCTAAAGTTATTTAAAGGGCTGTTGACACCCCTCTCTACCCCACTGCCGAACGTCATTGGTAGAATCTACATACATCCTAATAGGAAAAATCATCTCTTTAAAGATTTTCTCTGTATGTATAATCTTGACATAAAAATAGAATAAGGATTGTTGTAAGATTTATAAAAAAATTGTTATTGAAGCAGGAAATGACGTCTTACAGTATAAATGACCAATAATAGGCCAGTATACATTGTAATTGACCAATTGTAAAATATATACTGGCCTATCATTGGTAATTTGTAATATATGATATAATTTTTTTATTGGATACTATTTGGTATTGCTATTGCTACTTGTTATTTTGAACCCCTTCCTTTTACAAGTAGCCTTGATAAGCAAATTTAACTCTTTATCCCTTTCTTTTTCTCTCTCTCCCCCTGTCTCTCTCTTTCTCTTTTTTCCTCTCTTTTTTTTATTTTCTCTCTCTCTCTCTATCTATCTATCGTCCGTCCGTCCGAGATAGTTAGCTTTTATTCGTTAATTTAAGCATGTTAGAATTGTCCTATCGATTTCAAACTTTGCATGGTGATTTCTGTAGTAGTTAGGTACGATTTAGAAAGCGTAGCAACTCTATAATCATTACCAAAATGTCCGTACGTCCATTTTAAACATGTTGATTTTTTTACTTTTTTAAATAGCTTTTATTCGTTATTTTAAGCATGTTAGAATTGTCCTATCGATTTCAAATTTTGCATGGTAATTCCTGTAATAGTTAGGTACAATTTCGAAAGCGTAGCAACTCTATAATCATTACCAGAATGTCCGTACGTCCATTTTAAACATGTTGATTTTTCTACTTTTTTAACAACGAATTTTTATATGATCTAATTATCCGTTTGATCTGATATTTGGTATATTGATTCCTGGGACAACAAAGAACAATATTTTAAGCAAAGCAACTCTATAATCAAGCCCTAAAGATGTAAGTATGTCCATAAACATTATCCTGTATCAAGCAGTTTTTTAACAAATTTACTTACAATTTTGCTTCGAATCTTATACTTTTATATTCTGATTATTCAGTTCAGACACTATACAAGTATTAATGTCCGTTTGTCCTACCGTTTCAGTGCTTCGCTTTTATGGATGTTGTCATCCTTGTTTAACAACATTTTAACAACATATCTTTAGCTAAAAACAATTTTGCATTTTCAGAGATTTTTTCTAAAAAGTTAGGAATTTGAAAGATTTTTTAATAGGTATTATACTGATATGAACAATTTATTAATGCATAGATTGACACATGATAGATAGATAAATTTATTACTTCTTTTCATAACAATCAGACTAACAAAAAATATTAGGTAGTTTTGCTACTTGTAAGTTTTTGTCTTAGGAGTTGTTGCTAGAAATATTTTGCATTTTTTTAGCAAATAACTTGGCGTTGTTTTTAAATAGCCACTCTTAAACTCTAGTTCTGTAAGTTTTTTATATAAAGAATAGAGACTGTTCCCCTTATCATGATCTAGGGGCTCTGTAAGGTTAGGTAAGAACTAAAAATAGCATAAAACAATTAAGAGACTTAAATCTAAAAAAAGTAGTGTAAATCTATCCCAAGACCTATTGGGGAAGTTTTCCTTATATCGCATTTTGACCATTATGTATCTTTTTTTTAAATAATGTATTTTGATGCATAATTTAGTTTAGGTTAAGTAAATTAAAGGTTAAATATTACGTGGCTGTTCAGTGACTTAAAAAAAAGTTCGAGTAAAAGCCCCAAGTAAATCCATTATTTATTTATCTATGTTTATGTTTATCTATCTCTAAATCTATCTAATTTGAAAACATGCTGTTTTGGTTTCCACTTCCTTCCTTCATATCAACATCATACAGTTTTGTTGTCAATTCATTATCTATCTATGTATCTATCTATCTATCTATTTATCTATCTTTCTATCTATCTATCTATCTATCTATCTATCTATCTATCTATCTATCTATCTATCTATCTATCTATCTATCTATCTATCTATCTATCTATCTATCTATCTATCTATCTATCTATCTATCTATCTATCTATCTATCTATCTATCTATCTATCTATCTATCTATCTATCTATCTATCTATCTATCTATCTATCTATCTATCTATCTATCTATCTATCTATCTATCTATCTATCTATCTATCTATCTATCTATCTATCTATCTATCTATCTATCTATCTATCTATCTATCTATCTATCTATCTATCTATCTATCTATCTATCTATCTATCTATCTATCTATCTATCTATCTATCTATCTATCTATCTATCTATCTATCTATCTATCTATCTATCTATCTATCTATCTATCTATCTATCTATCTATCTATCTATCTATCTATCTATCTATCTATATATCTATAATTGCTAAGATAAGGATCTAAGCTCAATATAATGAAACAATTTTATTATGCTTGTATATAATGTAACTACATATGTACTCCGTGCTAATCCTAGAGGTTTTAATTAACATTGAATCTAATATTCATATTTTATGGTTAAGAAATGGAAGATAATTTGATAAACATCCCCAATGATGTTAAACAGAATTACTCCTTCTTTAGATTTAAATTTATGGTTAAAACGTTTGGACACTTAACTTAATGAACCAACCAATCAAGAATCAATAAGAGTAACCAAAGTTTTTAAGCCGACGAATAAGATAACGATGGTTTAAAATTAGCACTTTGTCGATAAAATTCAAGCAAATAAGTCATGCATGATTGAGCTAATAAACATCGTACATATGTATAAAACAAAATAAAATAACACATAAATAAAGAAAGGTATTTTTAATTTAGCAAAAATCATTTAAATTTTTATTTTGTAAATTCTTATTATAAAGTAACAGGATGTCTATCTGTTTGTCTCTTTGAACCAAGGGATATCGCTAACCGCTGAACAGACATATTCTCATTTACAGGGTAGATTTTTATTTTAGGTCCTAGGAAGGTTTATAACTATTTTGGTGGAGGTTACCAAAGTATTACGACTTTAAAGTAAAGTTTGAAATTCATAGGGGAAGTCTTACATATTAAGCAAACTACCTAACCAAACAGAAAGAGTATTTGCTAATGTAAAAGAGTATTTTTTTGCTAATTTGTAAGAATATCTGTATGTTACATATTGTTCAATATAGATAGCCTAATTTATGACATTAATACTTTGAACTTAAATTATAGACATACACATACATACATGCAGACGTAAAGACATACATACATACATACATACATACATACAATCATACAATCATACAATCATACATTCACATACAGACAGACAGACGAACAATACTAGTCCACAAAGTCTTATAATATAGTTTACTTATTCGTTGGCTTAACAACCTTGGGGTCTTTTATGTAATTTTGATTGGTTTCATTTAGTTGAGTGTCCAGACGATTCAAACACTAATTGTTATCTACAGAAGGGGTAATTTTGAGTATTATCATTGGGAATGTACATCAATTTATCAACTATTGTCTTATCCCTTTAGATGTCCTGAGTTCTGATGATATGATACTGTGATACCTGTGCTGAAGTGATTGCACTGCCGTTTTTTACATCCATATTGTATATATTCCTATGCATATATTCAGGGTTCTCAAGAGATAAGACAATGGATGATAAATTGATATACATTGTCAATGTTAATACACAAAATTACCCCTTCTGTAAATTAAAATTAGTGCTTACACGTTTGAAGCCTTAACTTAATAAACCAACCAACCCAAATTCCCCAAAGTTTTTAAGCCAATGAATAAAAATACGTTATTATAAAACTTTGAGGACTTGTAACAATAAACAGCCCATTTTCCCCTCTCTCCCCAAAGTTCTTATAAATAAACTTTGGGTACCAGCATAATTCACAACACAAAGTCTCCTCCCCCCCTGGCATATTCTATATGTGCTTGTAAATTTTAGAAATTTTGGGCAGTTTTCCATTTGTGAGGGTGGATGGATTATGTCTCCCACCCTCCCATAACATAATATTTTGAACCCCCCTCCAAATGTATCTATAGGATATTATTGTATATTAAAAAGTTGAAAAACTTACTTCAAAAAACTTGATGTTAAAAAACAATTTTTTTAGAGGAGAGGGGTATTAAAAATAGTCCAATTTCAGCAAAAAGGAAAGTATAATTGCATTTTATGTTTATATTATATGCTCTATATATATGCAACTATGTACTATATGTAGTTAAAAGGACAGTCCTTTTATCTAGGGACGGAGGGGACATTGGGCTGTTTATTACATTAGTCCTCAAAGTTTTATGATAACGTTTTCTTATTCGTTGACTTAACAACTTTGGGAATCATTAAGTTGAGTGTCCAAACGTTTCAACCAATAATTGGAAGCTATTATTTATTTCTTATGTATAACTATACATCAAATTTTCTTTGATATATATTTTCTAAAATAAGAGTATATTTTTAAGTACACTAACTTACACTTTAAACTTATAGTTCAGAAATATGTACAGCCTAATAAAATAGATACATAGGTTAGGTAGATAGATGGATGGATAGGTAGATAGATCAATCGATGGATAGGTGGATAGATAGATAAATAAATAGATAGTTAGGTGGTTGGATGGTTCGATAGATGAGAGATATTTAGATAGTTAGATGAATAGATAGATAGGAAGATAAATTGTTACATAGATTAATAGATATATAGATAGATGGGTAGATAGATTGGTAGATAAGTAGATGGATAGAAAGATAGATAGGTAGATAGATAGATAGTTATATATAAACAAATAAGCTTCATTAATGATCGATATATAGACAATTGTGTACATTAAAATAAGTTGTACAAAGTTTTAAAACAATTATTGTCGGCCTCTACAATGCATGTATTGTTATTTAAGGCTAGTTTTACTTATGTATAACATTTTTTACGAGCTCGCTCTAGAAAAATTATATTCCATCTTATAAGGAAAGGTTATTCTGGAATAATATGGATCTTAAGGGATAAGACAATGGACGATAAATTGATGAAAATCCCCACAAGTACTAGTTTGTTCCCATCAATTTAAAATTCATAAAAGTCTTCAAAGTTTTGGGTTCCTCTGGCCAATATGTAGCTTTATTAAAACTGTAAGGGATATACAATGGATGATAATTTGATTTACATACCTCAAAGTTTAACAAAACGTTGGGTACCTATCTTTAAATCTTTATTGAAAAACGTCTTTATTTTCTGACTTTAACGCATAAGAGAACAGTATCGTAATCATAAGATTTTTTTCCGGGGATGTTTAGGGATAAGACAATGGACGATTAAATTATGCACATCTGCAATTATGTTCAATCAAGTTATCCATTCTGTGGATTACAATTCATGGTAGAAAAGTTAAAATACTACGTTAAGGTCTGTCTGTATAGCTTTAAGTCTTTTTATAAGTATTCTGTAGTATGTCTATCTCTATTTGTTTGTCTATCCGTCTGTCTGACTGTAAGTCTGTCTGTTTGTCTGTCTATCTGTTTGTCTGGCTATCTGTTTGTATGTCTATCTGTTAGTCTGTCTGTTCGTCTGTCTATATGTTTGTCTGTCTATCTGTTTGTATGTCTATCTGTTAGTCTGTCTATAAGTTTGTCTGTATATCTGTTAGTCTGTCTATCTGTAGGTATATTTATTTGATGGTCTGTCTGTCTGACTGTAAGTCTGTATATATATATTTTTGTCTATCTGTTTGTCTGTCTACCTGTTAGTCTGTCTATCTGTTTGTCAGTCTATCTGTTTGTCTGTCTATCTGTTTGTCTGTC